>NC_066255.1:3733975-4045140 GCF_024542735.1 Bombus huntii | reverse complement strand
ATCGGGGATAAAAGCTGCCAGGACAACGGACGAACGGAGTCGATAGAGCGACAGCAGTTCGCGAACGTTCACCCGTGCAAACAGCGTTTCTCTTATTTATTTATTACGATTTTCTCCCGCATGGAAACAACCGATCCTACCCGTTCGTATCGGTAACTTACGTACATCGGGCGCAAAACAAAGAATTACGTAACTTTGACGTTCGATTATCTGTTCTTGTCGTAACCGTGATAACGTAGCTATTTTAGCGCAATCGCGGTGATTTTGCGAAATCAGAAACGAACTTGGCGTGGCTTATTGAACGTTACACGCTCCGAGTAGCGATACTGGCGTGCCGCTTCAACCGAAATTTATCAACTCGAAATCGTTCGATGGACCGGAAATGGCCGGGTTAAGAGAACGCCGGAGCATCCAGGATTTTTCGCGTGGTTGCTTAATGTTCGATGCGTCGCGAGTTGCGCACTTATCGCCACTTCGCAATTTCGTCACCTACGACGCGTGCGATTCAACGATGAGCACGAACCATCGATCATTAGCTGCGCGAGGTTTAATTGCGTCGAACGATTCAATTTGACGAGTCAAGCGTAGAATAGACGGATCGAGCCGGCCGATCGGAATTTAGTTTTGACCACCCTCCTCGATTCTAACTTTCCGACGCACCGCGCGTTGCAAATTGTACAATGTGCAATCACGTCGAATCGACGAAGCGACACGGCCCGATGTAATCGAGCACGATCGTTAAAGATCGTCACGCGATCTCGTCCTCCTGCCAGTGGTAATTTGTGGGATGTCCAGCTCCGCTATCGGCGTCGAAGAAAAACGGAAAGTAGACGAGCGAGAAATCGAAATTCGCCATCGCTGTTTCTATATTTGCGAGATCTATTCACGAGGTTCAACGAGAATTCGGATCGTGCTCCGATCGTCCCCAGTGTCGTTCCGCAGAAAAAAAGAAATAAATTAAATAAAATAACCGATAAGAAGAAAGATAAAAGCGTAAAGAGGAAACAGAGTTACTGTAGTCTCTGTTGGATGAATGACAGAAAAGCAATACTGCATGAACGAGGCATGCGTGCGAAGCGAGTTTGCGAGAGAGTGAAGCGAAACAGACGCGAAAAAGACAAGCATGTATCGGCAAGAGAGAAAGAGAGAGAGAGAGAGAGAGAGAGAGAGAGAGAGAGAGAGATGCTCAGCGAATGACAAGTGTGTAAGCTACCTGTGCCTTGTAACAAACTATGTATGTATATACGTATTATATACACATGGTCACACGAGGAAGAAGAAGAAGAAAGAAGAAGTACATTACATACCACACATGTAACACACGTAAACTCTCACGGTAATCTATATATTTAAAAGAAAAAAAAAAAAAAAAAGAATCGTTGCCGTCTCTTCTGAAACGCAGCAAGAAAATTGAGAATCCCTCTCAAAATTTCGTTCAACGCGCGCGTAATGATCGACAGGACGAAGATACCTGGAGATGGATGGCGGAAGAGGTGACGGGAAAAAATAAAAAATCTTAACGAATGAAATAAAGAAAAAAAAAAATCGTAAAACAGAGGAAACAAATACAGTGAAATATGTTTGTTGAATTGAATGAAAACACAGGAGAAAAAATGACGAAAATAGCAATAATCGAATCTCAGACTGAATTATAAAATGGAAAAAAAAGAGAAAAAAAAATGGGAAAGAATCGAATATTACACCGCAATCTTTGTTGTCGCGGCGGCGACGCGCGAGCGTGTTAATTATTATAAATACTGTTACAGTGTCTTGCTACACACACATTGGGGAGATTAAAATAAAATCTCGAAGCTCGAACATGGATGGTTTTATTCGTTGGCTCTCGTGCGAGTTTCATCGCACTCGTTTGATAAACTCGCACATTTTGTTTTCTTTCCCCCTTTTTCCTTTCAGGAGACACACGCGGGCGAGAACGGACAAACGAACGAATGAAACAAGGGGTCGCGCTACCCTCTGCCGTCTAAAGTTTGCGATTCGATCGATGCAGTTTCGCTCTAGCTGAAACTATATTTTTACGTAATTCCTTCTTCGTTTGAAAACATTTCGCCGGATCCGCTTCCTTATTCTTCGAATCAACGCGAAATTTACGCAACGACGAAACATTTTTAAAGCAAAAAAGACAAAGCATCGAGATCACACGAGTTAGCTTTTTCTCGATAGGCCATAGATCTTTGTATCTCTCCGCAAAGCGGACGTCTTGGCTCAATTTTAAAAGGAACGTGGCCTCGAAAGCGAAACTTTTTCCCTTTGACAGTGCCAATTCGCTCGATTTATGGTCTGTGCGTTACGTCGACGCGGTCAATTGCCGGCGAACAGTCGTTCCTCTTTTGATTTAAGGCCATTTCTCTTTCCTTTTTTTTTTTTTTTTTTTTTTTTTTTGTACGATTGACCGAATATGTCTCGCGTTAAGCGACACGCACACCCGCATAAATCCTTCGCAGCCGGTGGCACGTGCCGATCGAAATTCGCTTCGGGACGATGATTTATCACGGTGTGGCAGAAGTCAAGACTATGATAAGACTTTGCATTCTCGTTTCGTGTTTAGTCGTGATATAAGAGTAAAGGTGACTGGTCACGAAACCAAAGAATAATGGCCCTATCAGCTTTTCGTTACGCGTCGAAACGGGAAAGCTTGCCTGATTTTTCCATCGACATCTTGGAAGCGATACCGCGTCAGGTATCAAGAAGAGCGGAGTTTCGAGCGCGGTTGTAACTCGGAAAAAAAGCACGTGCGCCGTCACACAATAGAAACGGATAACAACAAAGTGACAGCAATTTATGTTTAAACGACGCGGCTTTGTATCGGCGCTGTGTCGGTCGTACCATCGACATTATCTTGCTCGTTTTCGCGTGACGAAAGCTGCCATTTGTACGGGTCGCATGCGCTATGCAGCCGCATCACAGGGCTGCTTTTGTTTTTACCGAGAAGGGCTCTTTGTTAGCACGGATCAGCACCGATCCATGGATCAGGTCTAACAAAACGCCGGAGGAACGATGTCGAGTTTAACAAAAAAAGCCATCGCGATCGCGTCAGTCAAACAGACGATTTTTCCCCGAAGATGGATTTATCTTTTACAAGTAGATACCGTGAAATCGCTCGAGGCAGCACTCGAGAACGGCTGAAAATTCCGAAACAAAGAGCAGCACACCGACGTAACGATGACGTTACGTTTCAAACTACATGGCTCGAGTTAGGTCTCCTTTTGTCCAGTGAACCGACAGAACCGAACGATTTATCGGAGACGAGACATGGCTCGCGGTCGTGTCGCGGCCGGAACAGGTTCCCATCCAAGGGAGATCAATGGAGGCAGCGTTAGCCGACGTTTCCAAATTGGAAAATAACGCGTGACCCCGTGCACAGTGGCCCGCTACTGGCCGTTTCGACCGGTTTCGCATCCTGTTACCTGAACGTTACTCTTCCGCGTCGTGGACCCAATTGAGCTCGTGTGTCAGTTCGACGACTCTATCTAGTTCCACGCGAACGTGCTTCTACAGAGCCAAACTTTCTCTTTGATGTTTTATTTTAATATATAGTAACACGAAGAAATTGTTTGCATGTTACGTTTCAAATTGTAAAAGAGGACCGAGAGTGAGAGATATATGCGAAAACTCGATCGTTCTTCTCACCTTAACCGCTATAAGTATACTTTTCGGTTAAATTATCGCGACAATTTTTGCCAAACTGAAATAACTGAAAGCGTAGTCGTTTCCCAAAGATACGCAAGTCTACTTCTCGTCGTTGAATACACAAAGTCGCGAGTTTATTGCGCAGCAACTTATCTCGTAAATTAACGATACGTAAAAGTGGAAAGAAACGTTTGAAAAATATGTCTAACATTCGAATCTTCGTTTCGTAATAACCTTTTAACTAGCCGTATTTCTTTTATTGGCCATTACTCGACAAACTGTTACGCGGCGAAGAAGTTAATCGTGTACATTTTAATCGCGATGCACATCGCGAGCCGTGGACTGCGCTCGCAGACGCGAAACTCGCTGAAAAGCTCCCTTAATATTGCGATAACGTTTATACGCGTGCAGAAGGCTGTACAAGCTCCTTTTAAGGAGGCCCCATAAATTTCCAAAGTACCCGTAAAATGATTATAAACGACCGAAGTTATCCTTAACTGTGCGCCGACGTTGATTTAACGTAGACTTTACGTGCCTAACGGCCACGGAAGTGTGTATTGTTGCGGCGAGCTTCGAGGGAAGTCTATCCTTAACGAACAGTCCTTCGGGGCCCATAATTCCGACAATTTCCGACCGCGCTTTCAAAAATCGTATTTCGTACGGAAGTCGGCTGGTTTCATAACTTTGTTAGTTCCTTGCGTCGAAAGCACGGTAACGAAGAGATACGTGGACGATGCAAGAATTTAGACGAAGACAGAACCGACAGCCGCGCTCTATTTTCCAATCTAAGATTTGACGATTGGACAAAGATTTCGTTAAAGGGAAGACTTTGAACGAGCTTATAAATCTGAACTGTCTAAAACAAGATAATCTTGCTAATAGCGGGAGATCTGCGAAATCGAGTTGGAATTTCTGATTGGAGAATAATATCGGAGACTGTGTAGACGATACGAGATATCGCGAAATTGAGTCCGAATTCTTTATTCAAGTAATGTAACGATGAAAGCTAATTAGAAGCGAAGCGTGCGCGATGCGACAATTTAGAAGCAAACAGACCCGACAACGATTTCATCGAAAGGAAGAATTTTAACGCAACGTAGGTAAGATCCGTGAATTCGAGTTCGAGTTCGAGTTCCCTGTTCTCGTCCAATCTTCCTTAAAGGGGTCCAGATATTCCTTTTTTTCTTCGCTCGTCTCGGCAACTTTGAATTACCTAAATTCGCTGCAAGGTCCCGCAAGAACGGGGCAACGTTAATTACCGACTGTTTCGTTAATAAGCTCGCCCTCGCGAAACGTTCAAGAATGAATTATGTTAAAATTAATGCTCTGCAAGGAGAAGGGAACGGTAGCAGCGTTTAAAAAAGCTTTAGCCGAAAGGACACTGTAACCCTTGCCGAGTTTAACGATCCTGAAAGCGTACGTCGTTGCGGTGATTCTCGAACGCGTGTCTTCGTTCCGGCTCGGTCCAGACGTTTCTCCGTCAAAATTTCATTTAAACTCGCCTCTATCGTCCGATACGATCTCGTTCGCGCGGGGTATTCGAGAAAAGAGTACCTATAAATATAGCGATAACTGACAGTAACGAGAAAAAAAGAGAGGATTTGTGCAAGATTTAGAGGCGTACATCTTAACGAGCCAACTATTACGTTGATTAGCCCGTAGCGGGACAGCAATTATGTCGCGATACGCGTCCGAGAAATAAATGACTTTGAGATTAATGTGTCGTAAGGGAACGTAGGAGTAGAAGAGGAGAGCAGCGTGATCGATAAAGTTCTTTTTCAACGGGCGTAAGTTGCACAACATGGAATACATCGCGACAATCGAACGCGGTTTAAAGGTAATGCCCGAAATGGATATAAACTTTTGTTCGGAAATTTTATACGATCGTGACAGGGCTCGTAAAGCGCACTTTACACGTGGCCAAGTTCCGCTAACCTTGTCGACGATAGCGAGATTTAGAAGCTTCGAATTCGGGAAACGTAAAACCTAATAGCCCGGAATCGCGTGATCGCCCCTATCCTGCCACCCTGCGAAAGATTTATCCCTCGGTAACGAATCCGTAATTAAGCTTCCTTAACTTTTCCGATTTTGTAACACATGAAATTCCTCAGTGGCGTATATCGAACTTCTTTAATTCCTATCAAATATAGCAAATATATTCCCGATTGCGAGGTTAAAATCGGACGTGGTACTTTTGCTTAGCGATTGAAAGAGTAAGAAGGGAAACGGAGAAGAACGCTGCCCGTGTAAAACGTCTCTGGTTCTTCGTTCCTCTGATCACAGTTCTCCTTCCGGTATTACTATGGACAGCTTTTTATTTTTTGGAATGAACCGCTGCGATTTATCCCATTTAACGAACTACCAAGTAACGCGGTTCGCTATAATCTACGTGAAGGAGACTTGTTCGGAGCTAAACACGTCGCGGGCAATGTTTCCCGCCATCTCGTTAAATTTGAAAAAATGCAAATGCTCGTTGGTTCGTCAGATTACTTCCTTCCTCGATTACTTCTTTTCAAACACCGAGCGACATGAATTTTTCCCGCGTGGTCTTCAATTGTCCTACTAACGAAGCAAATAGATAACTCGCTACGTAATTTGTCTTGGAGTTTCAAGGTATCTAAAAATTTCAAAGAAACGAACCAAGAACGAACGTCAACTCTACGACGATCGAATACGATTCCTATCTCGAATCCTTGATTATCCCCTAAATTTTCGTCTCTACTACTTGCCTCTGCGATATACGTAACTTTGTCTCTCGTCTCTAGCTTTTATCGCGTTATTCTTCCTTAAATATCTGTAGCGTCTTAGATAGTTTTAGCGATAGCGATCGTTATCGGCTGTAAGTGGTTGTTGACCGAAAGAGAGGCGGCCGCACGAAGAGGCACGCGAAGGTACCCCGAGCGTGCTCCGTGGCTCTCCATCGCGTGAACGTGCGAGCCGGTCGCGAATCGTTAGAACGCAAAATTCCGCAGAAGCTTTAAATTTCGGAGGTTCGCGTAAAGGACCGCAAGCCGCACAACTGCACGCGGTGGACCGCACGCGGCACATGAGACCGCGCTGCGATGTAACGAGCCGCGTTCCAAGCGTGGACCGCATAACAGGCCGCACGCGGCCTGACAGTTGCGCACCGCTGTTCACCTGAACGCGATATTCCACGAAAAATAAAGCGGCCGATCAGGTGAGAATCACTTCCTTTCCTGCTGATCGGCACACTGCACAACCACGGCCGCATCGATCGTCGGCCGATCGATCAAATTATCCACTCGAAGGAGAATCTTCACGTACACGCGATAAGTATACATCATCCACAAGTACATATGTAGATACCGGTATGCAAACCCGATCAAAAGGTTCCTTATTTTTCTGATATTTTCAAATCTATGATTGAACGGCGTTTCTCTGCTGCCGATTTTGTTTATCTCTTGCCATAACTGGAATCAGATGCTCTGCTAATGTTAAACCGAAACCAGGAATATATCTGTATCGCTCTAATTCCATTTGTAACGAATAGCTAAAACCTGGTAAAATTTACACAAACTTTTAGAATTGTGGCTAGAAACGGACAGACTTAAAGTCACCTAACTCGGAATCAATTTTCCTTCACATTCGGTTGTTGTTCTATGCTAATTATACTAATTAATATTAACCACTGCTTTCACCAATACCTGCTAACTGTATACGATTGCCTTAGAAACTAAAGGCTTTTATTTGTGGTATCAATATTTTATATATTTGCAATAATTTTCGTAATAGTGTAGTGTTATTTACATATACGGTACTGTTCCTGTATTGTTCGTGTATATTACGTCACAAATTTGCCTCGTCCACAACTCCGTAACTCAACTCCGTCGTCATCCAAAGCTGCTAATGTTCTTGGATTTCTGACACGCATACCTTACAATGCTAGTAACTCGAAATTCATTTTTCCTCGCGGAATTATTGGAATCCGTTAATCGCACTTTTACATTAAATAGAAACTTTATCTCGTGGTCTGACGTTATTCCTTCTCTTTTTTTTTCTCTCTCTATAATACTGCTTGTTATTTTGCTTGTTGGCTTCATTTTGCCATTACTTTTGTTTCGCAACTTCCTCGAAGGTTAGATTCCTCGGTTGCTAAACATTTGGCTTGTAAAACATAGAAACTTTTCCCTCGAAAGTGAGGAATTTCTACATTCATCTCCTGCTCTCCTGGATATGTATTTCCCATCTTTCGGATGAATAAACCCGAGGCGACACATACTCTCGTAAATCAAACAACGTTCTTGCCGTTATTAATTATATTTCCGTCGCAGTGTCTTAATTAAACATATTAATTACGTTTCCTTTGAAATTGAAATCTCGTTGACATCGGATTCGTAAACGATCGAAAATATATATACACGTTTTCGTTCAATTTTTCTTTACCCTTTGCCGTGTTTTTAGTTCAGCTGTGTCCAGTCGGAGATTTAGAGGAACGTTCGTCGTCGGCTTTGGAACTGATGCCAAAAACGCGCGTTTTTCCGTTCAATCTTGCCTCGTGACCGATGAAAAATTACATCGTCCTGCGCACGTACTATTTAACTTTAACGAAATGACTAGCAATTATGGCTATTGCGCGAGCAACGTAACGTCGAGTTGAAAAATGAAGTTTTCTTTATCAGCTTCATTTGATTATCATGCTAGTTCAAATAGATAATCTGAAATATGTTACGTATTTTTGTAATTTAGAGTGCTACCGACGAAACGTCAGCACGTTCCATTCGTTCGTACGATTTTACAAAAATTTCTAATCGCTATCCAAATGAATTAGAACGTAATATGTTCGTTCACGCTAATTCAAGCATATCCAATATCAATCGTACATAACCATGTTATCGAAGGTAATAGTTTAATCAACAAACAATTCTCGTATGCATAGGTTTACGAGTAGAGAACTTCGATCCGTGTCGACGCGTTCAAACACGAAACAAGATCGGTGGAAAACCAAGCGGCATTTGTTACCGAAAACTTTGCGTCAGACCTGATTTAATTTCGCCAATTCTATATCACGTTGAGAACACGGTTGTTCCTGTCGCCTCTGAATTTTCGCCTTCTTTACTTTCTTCTCCTTTCGTGCCGGCTCTTTATTTTCCTTTCTTCTTCTTTTTTTTTTTTTTTTTTTCTTTTTAACAGATCGACAATTTATGTTTTTTCGCTGGCAAGCCAGAGATTTAGCGGAACAGCCAACGCAGTTCCGGAATTCGTGCCAAAATCGTGCGATCTGCGCGATCGAGGCAGCATACAGTAAGCTACATGTTGGAGAAAATCCGCTTCGTCATTCGATGACATCACGAGGCGACTTGTCGGACGTATCTACGCCGTCGATCTTTTCCATACTTATCGTTTGCAGTTCATTTTCTTATCTCCAGATAAATGAAAACTCCTTCTTTTTACCAAGTCATTATAAATATAAACATTGCAACGTTTCACGCAATAGGAAAAAATTCAGGTAATTTCAGGCTCAAGGAATAAAAGTATAAACTGGTATCGATATATTATTAAGTATTTTATAACCCTTTTTCGCGATAGAATTTCGATATTTGCTATCCTCGCGTGCCAACTGGAAATTTAATTACTCCAAAGTACCCAATAATGTACGGCAGTGATATATTTTCGATTAAAGCCGTGTTTCAATCGCATTGTACCGAATCTGCAAGCTGAAAATTTCCTTTAATTTCGTCGTGCTACGTTTCCGATTCCATCGAAATTTTCGGAAACGAGGATAACGCAGAGATCACGGTATCGAAACTGCACGTGAACCAGTTTTGGGCGATTCCGTGTTAGCCTAGACGTAACGAACGTGCGACCTGGCCAATTAAATTCAATCGAGACCGACTGATCCATTGGCGTGTCAATACAGGTAAGTACATCGCAATTCCGTATGTCGTCGATCGGCGAACGAATAGCCGTACGATTACTAAGAAACAAAAGTTTCCGTCACCAATACGCACAATCATCATCACAGGGAAAATATTACATCAAAGGTTTAATCACGAAGTTGTCTGATATGTTACGCCGTCATTGCAAATATTGCGAAAGCAGACCACTTCCTTTAGAAATAGGCACTCGCCACTAGTATATGCTAGTAGGTACGAAACAGCACGAACTCGTTAATATTTCTCGCATACCTAGTCTACTGAAAGTTTCGACCAATATAATTTTAACAATTTCAAATGTTTCGTCGAGCAGAAGAAAATATACGCAGAGGAATCACGATCGAACCAATTACCCATAGAGTTTTTACGAAACCGTTAGTCTAAATATAGCCATTGTAATTCACAATCAATTAGAAGCTATTGGTCCCTCGATTCGCTGAGCTAGCCACAAATTATATGTATTATATATTATATATATTACACGCATATATATATACGTACATATATATGTACATATAGATGAAAATAGATGTCCGATACAAGTCAATAACCTCCGGTGAACGGTCTAATATAATTTAGTAATATTGTAATATATTAATAGAGGGAGAGTGAGAAGGAGAAAGGGAGAGAGGGAGCAATCCATACTATTAACACGGCGCATTCATCAGCCTTAACATTACGTTCTTTTAGTACATATTTTCCAGTATCAAACTTATCTGCCGCAACAATAACAATACATTTTTGTCGTAATATAAATTGTATGGTACACGCACGATATTGACCGTCGTTTTGCAATGCTGGCATTTTTTCAGTCAATTATGTTGTCAACTTTATTGGTTTCTTATCTTGTTTGTTTTAATACCTAGTCATTGTCAATTGTTGGAATCAATTTACTTTTAGAGGGATACTTTATCTTGTCTATCAAACGGAGAGTAAAAATTCAATCGAGGATCAGGGAATGTTAAAGACAAATTGATTTGTTTGCAAACATTTTAACGTTAATGGCTCGATTCGCGTAAATAACGCATCGTTTTTTTATCATCGATAGATTTATCATTAATCTCCTTCCAGATCCTTAATTCCTTGGCATTAAAACACCAGAAAAATATATATGCTACGTTGTTCAAAGATTATATCTATCGACGACGTTAGTTTAACGTGATTGGTTTATTGCACCATTCGAGACAGAATTCAGATTCATAGATTAATCCGATCGTAAGACAATTTCTACAAAATTCCGTTGAAATAAGATTCGCAGAAATTGGCGTTATGATCGAATAATCTATAGGATCTAACGCAGAAGAGACGGTAAAAGCACATTGGGAAAAGCCGAGATAGTCGAGACGGTCATGAAATTGAGCGTCGTATGGGAAAGGGACGGGTCGGGGAGGGAGGATTTTGCCGGGAGGGGAGAGGCTCGTACAACAGATTTATATGTACGTACGACAGGCTCGCGCTAGCCATTGCGAATCGCGTTCGCCAATGCGATAGTGTTCTCCTCTATCGTTCGACGATATCTCGGCCGGCCGAGGGAAAAGAGGAACGAGCCGTTCTCCTTTTACTTTCGATAGAATTTGCCCGAGACCTTGAACGAGCCAGCGATTTCGTCATAATTATACCTCGGGCTGGCTTATTTTTCGTCGTCGCTCCGACCGATAATATTTCGCCGTGATCGCGCATAGAAAACGTTCGAGTTTCTCTCGTTTCGGTAAAGAGAGAGAGAAAGAGAGGGAGAGAAAGTACCGATAGGAGAAGAAAATAGGCGATTCGACCTAGAGAAGAAGAGCCGATGTTTGGACCAAGTCGGAAAAAATATCGGGTGCGAACGAGGGACAGTTTCGTTGCAAGTTCAAGGCTGAAGCCCTGAGAAGTTTTGCGATCGGCAAACTGGAGTCATTGAATGCGGACAAACTGGGTGTCGAGAGTGCGTGCTCGCCTGGATGAAATTGCACCGAATGACTGGATGATTGGAAGAAACGTAGACGGGTGAGCGTCACGATAGACAGGTATACCGTCGTGCATTTGTTCAATTTTTCCTTCGATCGTAGTCACGAATCGGTTGAAAGATTTGCATCAATTATATTAAGACGAGTAGCAAAGTAATTATTACGTCGAGGAACAAAATTCGAAAAATTAAATAAATCGACGATTCGAGATTGATCGATTAAATTGCATGGAAGTTAACGAAGCCACTATAAAAAGTATCGCAGACAAATTAAATCGTTTCCGTTCGTCGTCGGAAGAAACACGTCGGTCTCGACGAGTTTTAATGGAAAGCTTGTTCTTGCAGGTAGCTCGAAAGAGAGGAAAGAGGTTTTTAAAGCGCGGAGAAATTGGACGTCTCTGTATCGGATTCGCTTACTGCAGGCTTTAACTGTCACCTGATCTATCGCGGCCGGACGAAATTCGACAGGTGAGTGAGCGAAGCCGCGGAGCAATTTATCCGTAAATCGTGATCTAATAAAAACTGGACAAAACGTTGGAGAAATAAATTGACCGTTTAGCCAAGGATGCGGAATTTGAGTCGCCGTCCGATGAATAAATCAGTCACGAATTACCGAACAAGCATCGAATGGCACTTTATTCGTTCTATGTCTCTCTCTCTCTCTCTCTCTCTCTCTCTCTTTCTCTCTCTCTCTTTCTTTCTCTGTCTTGCAATCTGTTATAGACGATAGAACGAACGTGATATATTATTCCGGATGTAGGATAGAGATTAAACATCGGATGTTAAGCGTTAGCTGAAAATTTTGATACTCATTCTACGTTAAAATTTATATATTATAATTTCTAGAAACGAGTGCCTGCCATAATATACGCTATTCCACCTTCATTTGATTAGACCTCTTCTACTCGCTGCAACTCGAGTTATGCTAAAACACTCCTAAAGTCTTACCCTTCAATTAATAAAGCGGTGAACATGGAAAGACTTTTAATACAGTTGAGTAAAGAAAAATAGGAAGGGAATGGTCGAGTTGCAAGAAGTTTTAGCAGTTATAAATACGATTCGTAAACTTGACATTATACATTATATACACGTACACCTTTCTTGTTTCGAAATTAAACTTTTTTAAGTTGCAAATCATGTTCGAAAGAAAGATCTCAAAAGTGCTCGAGAAGAAGAAATAACCGAGTTGTATTTTCTCCTTTCTCTTCTTTTTTCTTTCTCCTTTTTTTTTTCTCTCTTTTTTTTTCGGGGGACTAAATCGATCGAATTGACAAAAATTCGCAATGAGAGCACGTCCACCACTTTCGTCGATTCTGTAACACAATATAATTCCCGTGAAACTGGCCGTGAAATCGAAATCGATTCGGTACTCGTCGGTTGGTGGAAACCGGGAAACGAGGCCGAATACAAAAGTCATTGACACGTTTCTATACACGCGATACGCTGCCAAACGCCGTTGACAGCTTTCGCAAGTAAAGTACTTTGCAAATCGTAACCGGGGACATGAATTTCTTGAAACTCCGTCGACATATTCTCGATTCGAAACGCCTTGTGTATATAACGGCACATGATCTATTATTAAACGTAGACGCTGTTGAGAGAAAAGAACAGACGATAATATCGAAGCGGTAAGAGATTGTCAGCAGATAAGTTTATCGAATTAAGTGGAGTCAAAGGAAGAGATGTTTTCATCACCTA
The DNA here is from genome assembly GCF_024542735.1 of Bombus huntii. Taxonomy (NCBI): domain Eukaryota; kingdom Metazoa; phylum Arthropoda; class Insecta; order Hymenoptera; family Apidae; genus Bombus; species Bombus huntii. The sequence continues at coordinate 4,031,955 of NC_066255.1, read as the reverse complement.
TTATCACCTTATCGTTGTCTCTAAGAACGACCGTTAACTATATAGCATTACGTATATATATATCTGTAGATTTATATCGACGATGGATGTCAATGGATGGCAATTGTAATTTACGATGCTTCTTTTAAAATTGATCGTGAGAATTAGTCGATTTAGTCATTTAATTATACGTCCTAACTAAGCAGAATTTGAAATTTACGATCGCATATGAGCAGACATTCGTAAATGAATAACACCGTTTGCACGTGACACGCCTAAAAATCGTCGTTCCGCCAATCGATAGCAACGTTGTTTGTAATCGAAGCGAGACGAGATAACGAGTTACAAAAACCGCATATGAAAAGAGCTATTACGACTCCTACGATTGTTTGAGTTTTGCGAGAAACGCCGCTAAGTGTAGAAAATTGTTCTTATTTGAAGCAACAAGGTCGCAGGAAATAGTGCAGCGCCGTAATGGATAAGAACGTATCATTGTCGAGTAAGGAGTAGAAATATCTAGAATACAGTCGAGTGGAAGAACGATGAAAAATGCGGCTTTTTAAATTTCGTCGAGCCGATCGGTGGTCGACGTCTTAATTTTTCAATATCAGAATGACATGGCGTACAAGTTGACAGAGTGATTCACGCGAAACGATAAATCATTTAACTCCAGAAAAGGGTCAATTAATGGCGACGTAGCGGGTTGTATACAACAAAGCGTTCAAGATTAATTATCGCTAAAGAATCTCACGATAATTAGCGGCTGTTACTTTGCCCCTATAATTCATTATCTTTTCTGAAATTCCTAGAGACTTATAAAGGATCAAATTCGAACAGTCCATTGATCAAGAAGATATATATACAAACTTATAATACCATAGAAAAATTTGTCGTTAATCTTCCTGAGTTATCTCTGAGGCAATTTTATCGATCTCGCTGTAACGATATATTAAACTTAACTGTAGGATAAAAACGATAGACTATAAGGATATAGATTAGATTTCCAGTGATTCGCGTAATTAATCGACTAGTATTTTAATTATAATTTCTTTTAACTTTCGTAACAACGGTAATTTATTGGGAAAGAGGAATGATTGATATCGATCGATCGTCGCCGAATTAAAAGGAATGTTAGTGCTATTCGAAAAATGATTAAATCAATTTCAGCGGAACTACGCTGTTGAAGCTCGCGTTATCAGGATAATTTTATTCCATCTGGAGAGCTGCGAAATTACGATTCGCTCCGTTGAGGGGATGAAAAAAAAAAAAAACGGAATTAATACGACATTTTAATTCCAGAAATAATGTACCTATTCCAGGAATCTTTTTCAAGCATTATAATGCGTGATATTAATGCGGTGCATATTTCTTTCATCGTTTTTATTTTTATTTATCGACCGAATGACCAACGATGAATTAACATTTATCAAGCTCTTCACGTTGACAGAATGGACGAAGAAAATAATTGGAAATTTATTTTCGAACGCGCGCGTATTTATTGGATACTCGAAATAATTTGTTTACTGACAATGAGTGATAAAGCAATACGTTCGCGTTATGATTTATAGATGAACATAATTCATTTTCATTATCTGTAATGTGTTTCCACACGTACGCTTTTATATTCTATCGTTAGTCATAATTCGTTCCGTCATGTCGGTTAAAAACTTTGTCGAGGCACCTCTGTTTTTATTTCTTCTTCCCGCTGTGTCCAAAGATCTTCCGTACCGAATTTTCATCTGCCGTTGAGAGAAATAATTATAAACGCGCGGATGGAAGCAACCGTATAATCAGGCAGACTCACGAGCTCAACAACGTTTCGCTTTTTTTTTTTTTTTTTACAACGGAATTAAAAATGCAACACGCGAGCAACGTATCACGCTTCAATTAAGGTAGACGCGTCTCAAACTGGTCACTGCTTCGAAAAGTATCTCCGCGGAGAAGCGAGCTATTTCAAAATAATAAATATATTCCTTTTTCGCAAATGTTTCGCGTGTTCACGTACTCTCAAAGGTATTTTCATTCGTCTGTCCCTCTCGCGTAATCGATTTAAAAAATCATTGCCTTTGGCATCGCGTTTAAACATTTATAAAATACGTAACGTAACATAAATGGTTCGTACTTACCAAGTCACACAAATCTAGGATATGTTCATCGGTGCAATTTATTCGCAGAATAATTACGTTCATTATGAATATGTAACCGTTACGATGTCTTTCGATCATGGTAGAAAATAGCCAAGTATTTGGATCAAACGAAAGGGAACGCTGAAACATCAAGGCGGTCGATCGATCGATCGACTTATCGACCTCCTTAATTATTACTAGCGAGGAAAGCTATCTTGTTGTACGACTGTTTGAAACATTTCAACTGCAAGATCATATCGTAACGAGCTTGTCTTTCGTATCGCAAACCAGGTTAAATATTAAACAAGCTTTTAGTCGATCGTGTCTTAGATAAAATGATAAAATCGAAAGAAGAAAAAGCTTCGATAGTATCTTCCATGCTCTAATCATAACGAGTAATCGTTAGTTTTACGTTTCTACCGCGGCATGTATCATCGATATTCGTAACATACTTTGCCCTAGATCGTTTTATCATTTTTTATATTTATTATTAAATTATAGTTATTCAGTGATAAATTATGTGTCTTACGACTCGTCAAGATAATCGCATTGCTAATGCGCACGGTCCTGTAAATTTATTATAAAAAATTGTACTTCTTTTTCGTACGTTAGGTTACTTACTTCAGCCGCGGCGATCTGGCATTCTCTTTTACCGATGATACCATTATGAACCAGCGGAGATAATATCGTTGAGCGGTAAGATGTACCACGATGAAAGGAATATCTGAAATGAAAAACGCTCGTTAAGGAATTACGTTGGGAAAGTTTCTTTGAAACGCTTTCTCCGGAATTAACAAAATCAGATATAAATCTCAGGACAGGAAGTTCGGAACTCGTTCGAGATGCTGACAGCACGGCGAACGATCGTAATAACGAAGAATAAATTTCCTCGCCGTCCGAACTTTCTTCGTCCGAGCGAGTAATTAAGTTTTCGAGCAGGCGGCCTGTCGACCACTGTCACCGCCAACAGTTCCAAAAACCCATTTTCGTTTCGCCGTCGAACGAAATTTTTCGAGTGTATATGGGAAAGAACGGAGAAAAGGAGAAAGAGGAGGAGGAGATTTTTTCGAGGTAGCGTTCGAGTGTATCGCGGGTAATATTCTTTAAAACTAGGCCGACACGGGTCGTCCGTTGTTTTGTTCTTTCTTCTTGTTTTCGATCGTAGCTCGTAAAATCGGATCTCGGAAAAGGTCAAAAGCAGACCGCGTTCCGAGCATTAATATTCGATAGGAATGGAATCCGCAGACCGAGCCAAACTGCCGCCACGAGCTTGTAAATTTACATTGGAAATCGGCTGGAACGCCTGAAACACTCGGAGAAAGAAGTTTTCCTTGGATACGAACCGACGTGCCGAAGCAATGGATTCGGGCGACATTAGGAATACAAGTTTCGGTTTACCCGGGCAAATTACACGATCGAAGAACGATCGTCCGATGGAATCGGTCAACCTTCTCCGCTATCTGTTTCTACTTTCGCGTAACGCTTTATCCAGCGATATCGCTAGAAGTGTCGCTATCAGATCCCTACCAGTTCTCTGTACCGAGTCGATCGTTAATTAGAATACGTTAACCCGGCGGAACGGTGGAATAAAATCTTTTATCTCGCGTACGTTATTACTTGCGATTTCGCGTTATCAAAACCGTCCAGAGAAATGCGATTCCACAGCAATGGAGTACGCGGAGCTACATTAATATTCTATAAGGATCGGGTTCGTGAAATAGGCGAGACCAGCGCAACGAAGCTGGTGAATTTACATTGGTGAACGGTACGATATAAAGAAAAAGCAAGGCTGAAAAGCCAGGGAATATATCAAGTGACGAGAAGGAAGATACAATGTGTCCAAAACACGAAGTTAACGTTTGTGGGATATTGACAGAAGCGAAGCGGAAATTTGATCTACGAACTTGGAGTGAACTGAATTGATCGAATCATTCGGTTCGAAATAGACATAATATACGTATTAGAGAAATATATACGTTCGTGCGTTCCGCCCCAGCGGATTATGTAACGTTCTGATTAATTTAAATTAAAAATGTGAAATGAAATACGATAACGCTGTGCCGAACAAATAAGACGCTTTAAAATATTAAGATAAGGGCAGCAGCACGCAGCAGACATGAAAATCGCGTGAAATACTATGGAAAAACAGCGATATATTGCTATAAAATCTTGCCGCGAGATCGTTATTTCCGTTATTTTTTTAAATTTTCTGTATGAAATTCATGGCGATTGTCGTTCTTGGTGCACGAAACGTGTGACCTGCATCTGGTATCGGTACACGCGCGTTTCACACTGTAAAGTCTAATTTCATCCTGCGCAACAAAATCGTTGCAGTGACGCTCGATAACTTTGAAATTGCAAACGCAACAAATCGGTCCCATAACTCGACGTTTTGCCGATCTTACGCAACGGTATTTCTATTTGAAGTTAACATTCTCTAAACGTTATCTGTATCTTCGTGTATTTTTCGCTTGAACCACCAGTAAGCTTTCTACGATTACGATACTCTGCTTTCCCTGTCTCGTTTTCTTTTCATTAGTGCGGTTGCTAGATTTCGTGAAACGAAGCTCGTTCCGCGAATGTTTCTTCACATCCCAATTAACCAGGGACGTGGCTTCAACGTGCATTTGACTGCGTGCGATTAAGTAATTGCCGGCGATAAGAAATTAACATGGAACGAGCATTACGTTGCCCGATCCAGCCGGCAAAGTTAATCTTTAATTTATGCTAACCGTTATTACCTGGCGGACTAGCCTTTAATACTGCACACGCAAAACTGTTCGCGAAATTGTTTCCAGGATGAAAGGATAATGCAACTGCTGGCCGAAAGATAACGCGACCGTATGCGATGGCAAAAAATATCTAACGAAAAGGTTAAAAAAGGGGGCCAACGGATGCAAACGCGTACGTTCCGGATAAGAAAACATCGTAGGGTCGATAAATAGAAAGCTTGACGAGGCAATACATAACAATCGTCAATACGTAATGTATCTTTCATTCGTCTTCCACTTTTTTCGGAATATTACGCTGTTTACGTAATACGTAGATAAGTTCCAATCCTTTTATCAATTACTTTGGATATAATATAACATACGTAATTACTTGCTTATTAACATCTTGCTCGTTGACCTATATTAATAAATGAAGAGCATCTGTCTGTCTATCTAGCCGACTCTCTCGCTTCTATCGTTTCGATAAAATTCTTCTGTCGGATGTATTTCGTGCCTTCCAATGTGAACAGCGATGTTTCCACGATGTCGATGGAACTTCATCAACGCTCGACCCATTCAAGTGTATTAAGTTTATCAAGCAGCAAATAACTAGAATATCGGGGAGTGCGTATAGATAAGAACAGATAGAATTCAAAACTATACGAAAGATCGTTTCGCGATAATTAACGTGATTTTACGAGCCGATTCGAACGTTCTTATCGCGATAAGTCGAACGTACATCGAATTATCCGATCTTGTTGTGATAGCAAATGTTGAAAACGAAAAGACAATAAGAAACAGGAGTAGAATTCCAAGCATATTTATAAAAGATATAGAAATTCTTGAATTTTGAAGGTCGTTCGAACAACAGGATGTTTTAACATATACTGCAGATCGTAGACGATAAGTAAACGTTTATTCGCTTATCCGAAATCGATCGGTGGACGGTGTTCGCAGATTTCCGTGGACCATTTCGTCGAAGAAAACATTTTCAAACGCTTTGGAAATTTCCAGGATACGCCGACAGGCACTCCCGAATCTTGAAATCTGAAGAAAAGAACGAGGAAAGGAATATTTCCTGGGAAATTCCATGCGGACGATTCGATGGAATAATTTCGGAGGTATATCGATGAACGTCCGGCCAGGAACAATCTTGTTTATCCATATCGAAGACGAATTGAAATTGATAAAAAGGAAAGGAACGAAAGGGAGGGAGAGGACTATCTTCGAGGATTAGGTCCGTTCGACTCGGCCAGCTATGATGCAAAGGAAAATATTGACGGCGAAGTAGCCTGTATACGTCAACAAAAGCGGCAGCAGACTGCCGATCGACTTTCAGAGCTGTTTCCGTGTAAGCTTCGCGAAGGCCCCTTTGGGACACGGAGTGCACTCGAACGTCGATCTCTCTTTCGATTTATTCTATCTGAAAATGTGTAGAGAGAGTATACACACGCCCACCCAGCTCTGCCTCCGCCTCTCCCTCTGCTTACGAGTACCGTTCACTCACGAACTACTTGTCGGAACAGAATTTTCCGAATTGCCGAATGCAGAGCATTAACGTAACGTTATCGCGGAAAATCGGCTGCTTTCTGATTCTCGCTGAATCTTGCTTGAACGTGCTTAAACGCGCGACTTTTTCCGTTCCAGTGGAACCATTGGTTTCATTTAACGGCTACGATTTCATTAACAGCGACAAGTTCTTCACCCCGAGAAATAATTTTTGCTCAAAGATTAAACTCCGTTCCGAAATAACATTGGCAACAGAGATATTTCCTCGAATATTTTAAACAAAGTGGCGTTAAAAATAATTGTCGATTAAGCTGTAAGGGAAAGATGCGCGTTCAAGAACGAATAAAAAAGAAATTGGAAATCAAGAAAAATTTGAACGAGAATAATTTCTACTCTTACAAATGCGTAGCAATGGAATAATATGGCTCTGTGAAACGATTAATTGTACAAGGTTAACTAAAAAGGAAGGGAAATAATATGGGTGGCTATAATATTGGAGCATTTTATAGCAGCGAAGAGAAATAATGAAAAAAATAGATGGTCCATTATCTCCGAATAGGTCCATAATTCGCCTAGAAAAAGGATGGTGCCAGTCTACCGAGAGCATTACGAAAATGAACAGCAGGAAAAAGAATGTAATGCGATGAAATGCAAAAAAAAAAAAAAACCGCGGCATAATGAAACATCGCGTATCAAAACGATAACTATCACGTTATGGAACTCGTTAATGACATCGCCTCGCAATTTACATGCAAATATCTCGATACGAGGCTGAGAAACCTCTTTTACTCTTCTACCTGAATATGTAATTTCGCGAAAAATTTACATCAGATTAATTTCAAAACTTTCGAAAGACATCGTCAGATTCAAATAAATCAATTCTAAGGTTTTATCTTAAACGAAGTCGGTCCTCGTCGATATACATAAAATACAATTTCCTACTTCATTTATACGTGACTGTCGTAATGCAAAATTTTACAAGTACGACAAATTTTCCTTGAACGCGAGGTTTCGTTACGTCCCAGCCTCGAACTCATCTCATGCCAGCGCGTTTTGTTGCATCGTTGCATGACATAAACAGAGGAATGCATACTATCCAGGGGCCAGGAGTTTCCATTTACGTTTACTCAGAACTGGTTCAAAGGTGTACAGTGGTGTACAGGCTCGATCGATTTTTCGGTTGAGTCGCCGTGAAATATTCGGCGATGTCAAGTTTCTCTAGTCAAACGATATGCTCGCCCAAACCCGGACGGAATGCTGAAAATCTCTAGAACGGCAGGTCTTATCGCCTTTAACGCCTCGTGGCATGTTTCATCGAGGTCGTCGCGCTTCCGAGGTTAAGTTCGACCGATACTCTCTGTGTCTTTCCATAGGAACCGAGCTTTCGTACTCGTAATGTCTGTATAAGCGAACGTATCGTTCGAAATCGCGTTAACATGGCGATCGATTTTTCTAAATAATTGTTAAATCAACGGTATCCGATGTTCGACCGAAAATATACGGAACGTTATCATATTCTGGCTACCGTGAATGACAACTGGAGGATTGGTACAGATTATCCGATCGTATCGGTAGCATGCATCCGACAAAGTGCCCGGCACTTTCTATGACTTCCTTGTTTCTTCCGAGTATTAAGCGGTCAAAGCCTTCAGAAGTTAAAAAATTCTCTTCTCGATTAGACGTATAGAGTAGAATCTCGTTTAGTCAGTCTTGTTAGAAGCGAGTTAGAACTGTTGTATTAATCAAGCTAGTTGTTCCATAATTGCTGGTTGCTTTGTATAATTGTCTTACAATCAGTACAGTGATATCGATACAGTTAATCAATACAGTTAAATACAGTGTTATGCAAAATCTAAGGTTCAAGAAAAGTTTGGGATTAAAGGTTTGTTTCATCTATTTCAGAAGCCACAAAAGATGGCCTTTGTGTGGTATATAGGGATTATCACAATTCTAGGTATGAAACAATTTATAAATTATATTACATAGGATAATCTTAACTGCATTTTTTTGTCTTATGTTAAATAACGATTAATACCTCAGTTGCAGATAAGGCATGGGCAGATTTTAAGGTATCAAATCAAGATTTAATAGTTCACGTAGATAGTCAAGAATCATTTGAGTTGTACCTGACGTAAGTATCTTTGACATAAAAAAAATAAAAATAAGATTATCTAAAAGAAACAAGTACAACATGATTATTGAATGAGACACAAAAAGTTCATTATTGACTATGTGATGTGTACCGTTTACTTATATTACTTTAACATCTAATTACTAACGATAAGTATGATATTCTCATTACTTCAGTTCCATAGCATATTTTCTAAAATATCATTCAAATTGATCTTTATGTTGCATTACTGTTTGGAAATGTTTCTTATATAAAGCAGTAATATCGATAATATATCAATAGTATATAAAATATAGTTAGAACAAATTGAGATAAAACTTTCCTATGTTTCTGAGTAACTATAAATTAGCTACATCGTTATATAATTAAAGAATATAAAAAACATAAAGTAATGTTGATAATTATTTAATTTTCTCATACAGGAAAAGCTTATCTGAAGATGTATCAGTGACGATAGAAGTGCAACATCCAGATTTAGTTTCTGTTAACACATCCAGTATCTATATTACTAAAAACGATACAAAGAAGAAATGGGATATTCTTATAAATGGTCGCAGTGCAGGACACTCGATTATTAGTCTTAATGTCACGCCTAACAATGTTACAGAGTAAGTATATTTTTCATATAATGAATAAGTACCTTTAAAATCAAAATCCAAAGTATACTATTCGTTTCTCTTTAATTTGCAAATAAACATTTAAACTAACAAATAAGGAACACATTGATCCACAAAAAATAAAGATACAATAGATTAGAACAAATTGACTTTGTCGCTATCAAGTACTGTTGCGTTGTGGTGAAAGGTAACTTTACTTACTTTAAGGTAACTTTACTTTAAGTCTTTACTTTCATAATAAACTTGCAAAAGATTTTGATCTACATTACATACATTAGTATTTAGTGGTTTGTACAGATAACCTCCTGACCTATACTTGTCATCGGTTCCCCTACTGAAAGTTCAATCAGTCTGTGTTCATCTGTTCTAACTAGAACATGATAGTGTAATTGCTCTTACCATTTTCTTTTATCATTATTGCATTTTGATATTCGTATTGCAAAGTTTGTATTCCGTTAATTGAAATTAAAAATTGTCACCAAAGAATAATGACACTTTTTAGAGTGATTTTAATACCTCAAGACCAATTAAACAAAATTGATTTAAAGTAAGAAAAGAATTACAAAATTGTTAAATGCTATGTTACAGAATCTTGTGTTTTTATTATAGCGGCTAATATTTTGTATTTTTACAGTTACTCCCAAGCATTTGTTAGAGTGACTATTGAAAAATCAGATACACTTTACCACATAAGTACCGTAGTAGGATGGATATACTTTCTAGCATGGAGTGTAAGCTTCTATCCACAGATATACAGTAATTACAAACGCAAAAGTGTCGTAGGATTAAATTTCGATTATTTGTCATTGAATTTGGTTGGCTTTATTCTGTATGCACTTTTCAACTGTGGCTTGTATTGGATACCAGAAGTTGAGGTAAATCAAATGGTGCAATAAATGCAATTGGTATAGTATTTTTTAACACATAGCTTTACTTAATGTCACGCTTTTCAGCTGGAGTATTTTAGAAGATATCCAAAAGGTTTAAACCCTGTACAAGTGAATGATATTTTCTTCGCTTTGCACGCAACATTTGCGACTGTGATAACTATTATTCAGTGCTTTATATATGAGGTAATTAATTAAAATTTATCAGGTCTCTGTAAGTATGAAACCGAAATCTGTGGGAAAAATGTATAGCTAGCGATGGGCAATACTTTTCATACAATAAGCGTGTATTTTTTTTTTATACAAAAATTCCGGTTTCATATTTACATGTCTGGTACTGCAGATAAACATATTACAATTCTGTAAATGTTTTTAAATTTTAATGAAGACGTTGTCTTTCTAGGCAGGAAATCAAAGAGTATCTACCACAGCACGTATTATTCACGGAATATTTGTAGTCTTTATTTTAATTTCTATGATATTAGCTATAGTGACAACGATAAAATGGCTTGACTTTCTGTATTATTGTAGTTATGTTAAATTGAGTATAACATTAATTAAATACGTTCCACAAGCATTTTATAACTACAAAAGAAAATCCACCGTTGGTTGGAGTATTGGCAATATATTTTTAGACTTTACGGGTGGTATGTTGTCAATGCTACAGATGATACTTAATGCATACAATTATGGTAACGTATATCAAATAAATGTAAAACTTCAAACTATTACCAATTCTGTTTTAATGGCAAGTAACTAATGATAGCTCTTTCTTCTAGATGATTGGGAAAGTATTTTCGGAGATCCCACGAAATTTGGTTTGGGATTTTTCTCAGTTGCATTTGATATATTTTTCATTATACAACACTATGTACTATACAGGTACGTACATCTCTATCGTTACTTTTTCATCGTCATAAACCATTTAACTAACAACCATTTAAATAATAAAAATAATTATATTTCTTAAAAAGCTGCTAATACGCAGACATGAAAAACGTACTACAAGCTGCATGTTGTTTGTACTAACGCACTATCGAGATATTAGCAGAAATTCTATGTATCACTTTGCATTGGAAGTAAATAGTCTTTGCACGTGTGAAAAGATGAATAACTTGCATGTCTTATAAGTTCTACTTACTTAATTCCTTATATTTAATTATTTCATAACAAAAATTAATATCGACTACTATTCATAAATGAGCCAAAAACTCAACACGATGTAGAAGCTAATATATAAATATGCATATCTGTCTATGTGTAAAATTTGATAAAAAATTTCATACGCACTACTTATTATCTGCTTAAATCAGTTCAATTCTTCTAAGTATGTGTACACGCTTTCGCTAGTACGAATCGTAGATATGAGGCAGCAAAAAAATTTGTTTACAGATTTATCCGTGAACAGATGATTGACCTCAAAAACAGAATATAAGTACCTATCATCATCAATTTTGTTTTAAAATCATCTCACAACCATGCATTTTTCCCTTCCAAGTTGCACGAGCTTGCAAAATCATAAATTCTTACAGAGTAGGTAGCCAGAATGCAAGAAGTAACGAAATACTGCATAAACAAGAGAATTCATATGACGAAGACTCGGAGGCACTTCTGAAAGATATGTGTTGTTGTGGTTTCCGAAGTCAGAAGTAGAAATATGATAGGGAAAGAAGTTGTACAGAATTTCATTTCAGTCGCGAAATGGAAATTCAGCGTTCAGTATTTAAAACGTTTTCACACATATCGCTATTGTATACGTTAGTTATACAAAATTTATCCAGTGAAAAATTTGAAGTGTATTTGTTGTAAATAAGATTATTTTGATATATTTTTAAATATTTTAACGAATCTCGGTTGTTAATTGTGTATAAATAAAAGAGGAAAAAGCTTGATTATAACAATTTTAACCACATTGATATGTCAAACAGTATTGCAGATATCAAATGATATTGGTAGTGTATGAAAATAAAAGTTACAAAAAAGTAAAATTTTCATAAATTATTGAGAACTGTAATTGTTCATGATTTTACATTTATATGTTCACCTTGAAATTACAATAAATATTATCTGCATGACTTTGTACACTTTGATCAAATTATAAACATGAATATTTTAAAATTTTGCTACATTTCAAAATTAAGCATTTTAAATTACAGTTTGTCTTATAGTGCTGCGGTTTTTAGGCATGCAGCATGATATTAGAACTACCTTTATATCAAAGGTATATTACAATAAAGTGATTGTGTATTGTCTAATTATTAGAACTTGCAACAGTTTTAATAATTTCTGTGTCTTTCTACTATATCGATCTTCATCAAACTCCTACAAAGTAAAGCAATAAAATCCCTTTCAAATTTTGAAATCACAGAAAGATTTAAATAAATGATGTGTGCCCACTTTGAGTAAATCAGTTTGCATGTGTGTATTTGTGAGCGCAATTCTATGTATGTGTACGTGTGTTGTGTTGTATCTTTACTAACAGAACTAATTAAACTAACATCTTATAACGAGTGAGGACTAATTATATATTACTGAAGAAAACTTCAGTGTGCTATATAAAAATAGGATCACTCACTACACACAACTGCACTCTTTATATTTATCCTTTTATCATAAGGAAGAACTATATATACATGTCGATTACTTTCCACAGGGATCATAAAGAATATGTTAGAATACCTGGTAACAATTACGAAAATTCGGAAGAAAATCCATTAATCTGTGATTCAAATAGCAAAAACGACGCTGACATTGCTACCGATCCCATGACGACATGATCCCATCTATTTGCATACGTTATTTAAAATTTTATTCTTACCAAGTAATGTGCAGTATATCCATCGATGAAAATTACGAAGCCATGCAATTATACAACAAAATGTATACACGTGTGTAATATCACTCGCGAAATCAAATAATTCACTTCTTTTTATAACGAAATATATCCCACTCGTACCGAAATAAGACACGTTGAAACCGCCAAGGCTTTACAATTTAAAAACTATCGATATTTCAATTCGATTCGATAAGTCGTAGCCATCTACTGGTCGGATTGTGCACTAACCGTGTAACAGTACGTGTTGTACACATATAGTCGGAGTAGTAGTGTTTATTCAGAAAAGAGGTAAGTTTAATTTACTTTCAGTTTGATTATAAAAAGATCATAAAAATATTTTATGGTCAAATAACAGGTAAACAATATAATAAATAGTAGTGGAATTATGATTCGTAAATAGATCTTAACTTTAATGACTAATATAACCTCTTTGCGTAGATATTGATATGTGTAATTTTCCATTATAATTTTATCGGTTGCTAATGACAAAATAAAATTACTGTTTCTGTTACTAAGTTACTGTTTTTCATTGATTTTTGTAAATATATATTCATATTTCAGAATGAATATATCCTCCCTTTTACGACCAGCACGATCTGCATTATCCTTACATAGGAAATTGAATTGTTGGACAGCGGCGATAACAAAGAAGCATAGAAAATTTTATTTAAATACTTTTCCTGTGCATCTTGTTTTACCAGATGGCAGTAGTATTCATATCGAATACGACGAACCAAGGAGGATAATTAATCTTCCTCTCGACATTGAGACTCTCACCGAAGAACAGAAACGAATTAGATTGGAGAGACGTAGGACCATAACTAAAACAAAAATAGTAGAAGAATACCAAGATGATTTTGATGAAACTCAGTTCTATTAAATAATTTACCCAACTGTATCATTTTTTTAAATATTGCACATGGAATTCACGTTACAGTTTTATATTATAATCGTTTAGCTTTTTGCATGTTTATTTTTGATTATAAATAGATCTAGTACAGTAAATCTCAAAGCATATAAATGATCTGTACTATAAAAACACATCATGTACATATTAAATGTAATTTAATAAAATAATAACTGTATTTAGATGTAAGTATATATGTCTTCCTATTATAAATATTACAATATTTACAGAAATGTAATACTAATGTGTTTTAATGCACTAAATATAGCAGAATAATTGTCAAAAGGTATTGACACTGTAGTCGATATAATAACAATAAAATTATTCGTTATAATTTTGTAAAATTGATTTTTTTTCAGGTATGCAAAAGCTATCAATCATGAACGTCGTATGTACATCGCAATTACCAATGAAAAAGTGAAAGTAAACGATTATAATATTCTTTGCATCCAATAAGTGTCTCGCAAACGGATGTTTTCTCTGCATATATTACACGATAGAAGGGATGTAATATATCGATCAAAAAATTACTCTAGTGCTCAAAGCTACCCTTCTGTCCAGAGTCGTGTCGCGGAAGACGGTTGCATCGATTATTCGTTTCGATTTTTTCTTTGCTTTGGTAAACATCAATAGTTGTTATGGCTATCTCCCTAGTGGACTTTCTCTGGCTACCGTGTCTGAATACACACGTCTGCTTTCATTGGTCTTTGCGTTAATCATGAGTAACTGTCGAAAAAGGTCGTGAACGAACTTTCAACGAAACAAGAAAGGAAAAATGAAAGATGAAAGTAACAAATTGTTTAAAGATATCAATTTTTATGAATTTATGTTAGGAAAGAAATGAAAAGAGCCAAGATTACTTAGTTTTTATCCTATTTTACTCCAATTTATTTTCGATGAATCGAAAATAGTTTAATAGTTTGTACAGATATAGAGGTGAAAAAATTTGGTCGATATGTATATGTAAAAAGAAACATAAAATGTTCGAAAATACGCAGGTGTGCGTTAAACATCAAACAGAAATCTCGAAGATGTAACGGAAGTGATAAGAGGAAAAGACAACTTTGCGCCGATTGCATTAATCGATCTTAGTTAGCGATTGTTCGCGAAAGCGAGTCACAATCCTTTCTATCGTGAGAAGGAGCAGTCAACAATCCATTTTCGGTTTCGGTACGATGATATAATATTTAGTAATGTGTTGTTTGTATGTGATTGTGCGGATGCTTTCGATAATAGTGAAACTCCTTTATTGCGACAGCACGAGAAAATTTTGCGGCCTTTGTTAGGCAACGACACATGGTGTACACGCTGACCATAAGGTGCTAGGACGCATTAAGAATTAAATAGTGGTTCGTTGCACATCTAACGTTTTTACGCGACAGGAAAGTAATGTCGTTTTCTAAAATATTCTAAAACTATTTATCAAAATTTTAGAAAAAAGTTTTATAAAAACGATAGTTTGCAATTTAAATAAAGAAGACAGTTTGCAATACGATGCTCTATTCCGAATATTAGAATTATATATATATATATATATATATGTATATATGTATATATATACAATATGTTTTTATTTAGCTGCATTATATTAAGGATTAATAGGCGTAGAAAAGAGAGTCTGGACGAGGAATTTCATTTAAATACCCTAAAGGAAACGATAATAAATCCCTTTGAATGCTCAGTGAACCGATGGAACAACGGAAAGGCAAAGTTGTCGTGGACAACATCGTGAAGAGATCCCAATGGAGGGAATGATTGTCGTCGGAAGACACGGCGAGTAAACACCGTTCGCTTATGGCAAGTAAAGAGACGTGATCGCACTATGGTGGGAGTCAGTTCTGTTATAGTAGGCCACGAGGTAGCAGCTCTGGTGTTCCTGCAGGTGTAGCACGATCGCACAAACTCTCTCTTAGTTTCTGCTGGCGCTCCAGGCTTCTCGTTTTGCCGGAGTGCGCCGCTCTGTGAAAACCGAGCTTCGAGATCGCCTCGAAAGCGATCCGGACAATGAAAACGCGAAATCTGTGCAATATCGCGTGATATATCGGTGATCGAACGATCAAGCTATTGAAAATCTAGCGAATCGACGTCGAATCTTATCGATTTCCGTTAATTCATCCCTACGATAGCTGGAAGAGTACTCGATTGCAATTTGATCGTCGATTGTAAAACATTGACATGAAACGACGTTGTTTCTTTCGGTTATCTGCAGATTAATAATGCGATTGTATTGCGAGAGTGTCCGGATCGTAAACGATCGATAAACCACGCGAACAAACTTTTCATCAGTCAAGTAAACACCATCGTGCAAGTATAATACATCGTATGAGCGGTGCGCTCGATTGTTGATCGCTTGAGCGTTTAAAAGTACGCCAAGTCTTTAGAAGGAGAAAGCAGGAGAAGTTGAAGAATTCAGCCAGCTGAAAAAAGCGCCTTTCTTTGACAATTACGATTTTTTAAATTCGATCTCGTTTCCATTTTTTCCTTCGAAAGAGTTTCCTTTAAAATCACAGACTATTCGCCATAAAGCGAAATTTGTTGCAAATTAAATCGGCAATTTGGAGAAAGTGGATAAATGCTGTGGAACGAAAGTTATGTAAATTCTGAGAGACACTGATATTCGTCGAACAACGAGGGAAAATCGATAAAGAGAAGCATAAAAAAAAAAACTGTTGCTTCGAGGATCGAGCAAGTCACGGCAACTTGGATCGATCGTCTATATTTTCTGTCTGACTTCAAGCGTTTAACAGTTTCTCCATTGTTTCGCACAATTTTTCGTTGGTCAACGAAGCGGTCAAGAGAATGAAAGAACACTGATCCTTGCGTGTTTGGAAGATTCGCGAACTGTGAACACGTGCTCTCCTTGGATTTTCAAATCGGTACGCGAACGATGGATTTTTGAAAAAAAGATTCGTCCCTCCAGCCGGTCCACCAACGTGAGATGATTAACAAACTCTTGTTAAGTTTTTGGATACTCGGATGCATCAGCCTCTATGGTATGTTTCTTTATATTTTTATTATTTTTCACCGGTGATTTTTCGAATAATTTGTAGACCAAATTTGAATCATTTTCAGTTATAACTAGACTTTAACTATAAGTAGACTTTTTTTTTTGATTTGATTTGATTTGATTTGATTTGATTTGATTAGCACGTCTGTCACGATGTTGAATGGAAGCTATTAATTAGAAGTTGTCCAATAAACGAGGTAAACACCTAATGTGTTCGGGTGACTTGTATTATTAATCGCAGTGCTTCTTCATTCCCCCAGCGTACACTTTGTGAATTCCGTTCTATTAACCGTTAACGAATCGGGGACAATTATTTAATCATGTAATCGGACGTTGAGGTCATCAACGACGATGCCTCAAATTTTAAGCGTGTTTCCTAACCGGTACCTATCTACTAACGTCTGTTTTCACTTACGTGGTTGGGCGAGGCTCAAGGAACTTTTTCCTCGAGTCTGATTGCACTCGTGACCGCATCATCGATTTACGTTACCATCGCTAAGAGATTGCGGTGCACGAAGATTATAATATTCGATGCGAGTAACCGATAAATCATTCTTTTATGTTTTTGCAGCTAAATTTGAGATTATCTTGCTTTGTATCGGAAAAACTCGCAGCTTATAAACATTACTACGTTTGTAATGTACGGAATTAAAATAGAGGGAATGGTAATGAATGTATACTCTCAATTCGCGTTTAACGATCGATATAGGTACGAAAATTTTATGACCAGCTTATTGTAATGAAATTATTT
This sequence comes from Bombus huntii, assembly GCF_024542735.1. Classification (NCBI taxonomy): domain Eukaryota; kingdom Metazoa; phylum Arthropoda; class Insecta; order Hymenoptera; family Apidae; genus Bombus; species Bombus huntii. The sequence continues at coordinate 4,014,494 of NC_066255.1, read as the reverse complement.
CAGAGTCAGTGAAAGCAACTCTGTCACAGCACTAATGTTATTGCACGCATCGTCGAGGTTTCGTGTAAGTTGTCTCGAAAAGTCGAGTCGTCTGGTACACGAAATTTGCCCGCGTTTCGGTCGTTCGCGAGCGTTCACCGTGCGAAACACGCGACGATCGTTTGCGAAAGTGGCGTCTATGATAGGGTCGCGAAACTCCACAAAAATTTGAGTAAAAAATATTTAAGCAAAAAACGAAGAAGGTAACGGGTACTATGCATGACCGGTGAGTTAAAATATTCAACGTTGTAACGCACTTTGACGATCGTCAAAAAGGACAAAGTTCGACGAACTTTTTATTTGCTTAGACGGCGTAATCATGGTTACATTTGTGTAACGTAAAATCGTGGCATGCATACGTGTATATACATAAATTTTTATTGCTCCCATGACCATGAAACTGGATCCAGTTACTCTCCTTGTCCTTAACAGAGAGATCTTAATTCTTGCCATCTCATGACTCATAGGTCAATGTAAAAAGATCTGCAGAAAGTAAAAAATGTGTAATTATTCATTTAATACTTAATACATTTAATACGAGGAAAATTTCATATCTACGTAAGGCTTCTTCTGTTAATTGTTTTCTTTTATAGTTAATTCGACACGTTTCCACACAGAATCTATTCTATAATCAAAACAATGAAAATGTCCCGAACAAATTTCAGTCTGTAAACGCTTTCTTTTTTCGGTAATAACCTACTTTCAATGCGGTGTGTACAATGGCAGATTTTATCGGCGTACATTTCGGACGCATAGTACGTTCACGACAATTCATCGAGATGGATACACACCTCCATTTTCTATTCTCGATGATTCATATGTGCTGTCGTTCCAAATTGTTACTACGGCTATTGCGCGTCGCGTCTAATTTCCTCGACACAAGTGTCGCGTCATCAGCTTTTGACACGAACCAGGTTTGTCAACCGACTCGTGCCGGATCTGACCATTCTCGATCAGAATGTTATCTGTAGTTTTTCGCGCGTGGAATTTCTCTAGCGAAAGAGGATCGTAGAGTTGGACGCGTCAAACTGGTGATCGGATAGGAATCGGTTCATAAACGAGACCTTCGAATTTCGTGACCCAGTCATTCGGCAGTAGGTCATCGGGATATTAGGACATCTGTGCGCTTCTAAATTTTATGTCAGAAGCCAGAGAACTAGCTGATACGTGCGTTGCAAATTAGTGTATTACTACGTCGATTTCAGAGGGTCAATGTGCGTATACATAAAATAGTGGATGTTAAAAGCAAACATTGAATTTTACGCGAGGCTCATGCTCGTTCATCGTCATAGAATGCCAATGAAAAGGAGGATCGCTTTGTAAAATTCTCTTACTTTTTAATTTACTGTCAAACGGAAGTGACTGTTAAACGCCTCGCTGATAGAATTCAATTTATCAATTAAGTAGAAAGCTACGTGTAGATAACAAGTGGTAGTTAACCGCGCAGCCATCGAGGTGCAGAGTAATTTTGAAATACCGTTCCACAACAGGCCAGGGTTAGCAAACTATCTTCCTCTTCCGTTGTTGCACGTCCGGAATATAATTGCACGTCGTTCTCTGGCTTTATCCTGTTGGCGATTTCGGTGTCATCGTAGTCAACGGGGCGGAAATACGACGTGTTGCGACGGTAAGAAAAGAAGGAGGAGGATGGAAAGGAATCTTCGGTAGGTTCGATTGCGATTATGTCGCGAAAGGGAACGGAACGCGAGAATTCGATGATGCGAGAATGAATTCGCGCGCCACCGGTCGATCGACGTCTATCGTGTAATTTATTCCTCGTCAAGGCTTCAGCCTAGACTTCTCTCGAGATCAATGACGCTTCCATTAGTCATTACACAACAAGATCAAAATCAGTTAGTTACGCGATCAAATCGTTGCGATTGAAGTAAAAAGTAAACGTTCGCTGGAAATAATTTTGTCATAGTCGTGATAAATTTGAGGAAGTTAATTTCTTTCTATGGCGTAATATTTCTCGAGGTAATATTATATTTAGGACTATTCCCAAGATCATTTTGCGATCGTACACCGTGAAACGTTAACACGGTCTGTGGTCTGTACAATTTCGTCGTTCCCTTTGAAAGGACAGAAATTTTCTAAATTTGCGAAATATTATTATTCTTCGCTACTAAATATTACCTGCAATTTTTTTCTTCTTAACGCGATAATGGGTCATAATAATGATCGCGACTGTTTCGCGTTGCGTGACTATAAACAGAACAGCGTTGATCGAGTTCTGACAGGAAAACGAAGGAAGGAAGTTATCACCGAGCAACGGCAATTGTGCGATATAATCGATTGCCTTAAATACTTCAAATATCTCTGTTAATTAATTTCTTTTCATGCACACTACCTTTTAACGTCACACGTTACGAAAAACCAATCAACCGTGGACGTATGGTTCCATAGCAATCGCTATCTCGTTACAGCGATGGAATTTAGATATTTCTATGTCAATAAACTCGGACAACTACTTCTCGGCTCGCCCACGAGAAGCAAAGGTAATCGGTGCAGCGATTGAAACGTTTCCCAATCTCTTTTGGATCCGGGTTAGCATACTTTTGCACGAGGAAGGGAACCAAGATATACAGTGGACGTAAAATCTTTACGAGTGTTTCGATGCGCGTAGGAAGAGACCGAGTACTTTTGCGTCGAAATTAGCAGATACTTTCTCCGCCAAACGATGTCCGTTTCCTTTTTCCGCTCTCCTCGTGAATCCTCTTGGCGATCGGCTAATATCTCACGAGGCGGACGATTGGTCATTTATACCGAGAACTAATATCTTAATAACAGCTTCAAGATTCCTTTTAGCAGCCATTTCAAAACGCCCGATTAGATTGTTTAAGGATACTCGTACGAATCAACGGCCAAAGATACAATCTTCTTAAAAATAATACTTTCACTAATCGCGAGCCTACTTTTGTGCAAATATCTCAGACATTTTAGACACCGCTTGGAAGACAAACATTACTTCAGCAGATGTCGACAAGACGCTTAAGCGTTATACAAAGAGAGAAGTTATTCTTGAAAGCGTAATACTTAAACCGCACCCTCTTCCAATTATCGTATACGACATCGCTTGAAAATTTAATTTTCACATATTTCATTGCCGTTCACCGCCTCCGCCAACTTTCTCTGTACTTATTACTATTTCATTTTTCACCGTTGATTATCGAACGCGCACGTATGTCGATCAAACGTGTCTCTATTTTGCGTTTAAAGAAGCAAATATCTTAGCAATATAACTTTCTTCTGTCCATTAAAAGATCTATCGACTTTCAGACGTTGCAACTTTCCAATGATTTTAATGTCCCAAAACGTGCACTCGGATTTCCGAAATAGGAAACGAAAAACGCGACCAACATTCGAAGCAAGGTGAACGCTCATCGTTGCAGATTGCGAAAGAACGAGCTATTGTCCACTTCCCGCTCTTATTCTCTTTCTCTTTAACCGGCAACCTTCCGGTTAGAAATTTATCGGTGCTTAGTCTGACCAGTGAGAGCTGTGCACGATCTTCCGACTTCTCGTGGCGATCGTTCCAATTTATGGACGCATTTGGCTACAAACGCTTCCTATTTTCTTTCATACATGTTTACGCGTAATACGAAGTACGCGACCATTAACTTATGGACGATCTTAGTCCTTCTACCTTTTTCGTCCTTTCTCTGCACAGTGCCGATCGTTCCGGAAATAGAGTACCGCGCGAGGAGTACGTATCACGCTAACTAATTCACCGATCAGATTACCGTTGGGAGGCAACAACGCTCGGAGACCTTGAGAGTAGATTTATCGTATCTTTGCGAACGGTGAAACGAGAAAGGCGTAGTCGTAAGGATCGGTAACTTTCATCGACTGCTATCGTCACGCGATGCGGCCACTTTCCGCGTGGATCCTTTCAGATGCAAAAGCGGTCCGCTCGTTGCTCAGAGTAAAAAATACTCGCATCTCCCTATCTCCGAACATGACTGACTGAAAGGCTCTGCGTTTGGTTCCTCGTCTTGTTCTTTTATGACCTGACTATTATGAGGTTGACCGATAGAGGAACGAGTGGATGGATAAATTTGTAACAGAAAAATATATCGAAGTAAATAAAGGTACAGGTATAAGTTGATCCAGATCCTTATTCCGATAGTGTTACGATACGATAGACGCGATAGGGAGCACGTTCATATATTTGTAGCAAAGGACAATACCAAAAAAGTTAATCTCGCAGCTTTAGCCGAAGGCAACAAGAAACAGCAATAGAAATCTACTTATAGCTTTTTCGTTTCTAGACCTTGTAAACCAAAACATAACATATATTCAAGGGCGCAATAATACGGACCTCTCCTTATTTAGAATTGTTCGTTTCACTAAATTCTATTCTCTTCGTAACAGCGGTCTCCGGGTCACGGATATACAAAAGTAATTACTTCAACGCGACCCATTAGCACGACACGCGACGTATTTTTAATTCAACCCCGACTTTTCCTCTTTCGTCGCCTTCTTTTCGCTTTCAAGCTCCTCCGCATATCCGTGAATCGAACCGCACTTCCGTTCCATAGCGATCAGTCACTTTTCTTCCAATCCTACCGACAGATTTCCGTATCTCCTGCTCTTCAGGAAAAAAACCCCACTCGACTTTCTTTTTTTTTCACCAGTCACTCGTGTCGTTCGATAATACGTGACATAGCGTGTACAGCGGAATTCCTTTAAGATCGAAGGCAGAGTTTCGTAACGGGTTCGCTCGATGAATGCCAGAGGCCAGACCATGAATTCTGTTTTAAGGTCAGCAGGATAGGGACAGCGGAGTATCGGTGCCAAGTAGAAGAATACGGTATAACGGTTCCACACTCGACGTTTTTCACCTAAAAGACCTGGTCAAGATTCAAATATAAATCTAACGTACGTAAGTACGTTCGTGTCCGAATTTGGGTCGTGAAAAGTGAATTGAGAAGACTGGTGCATGACGGATAGACAGCTCGCGAACGGAACACTGATCCGCGGATAAGAGAACGCCGATTATGCGATCGGGGTTCGATGACCTCGACTCGCTGGATACCGTGTTACTAAGTTCTTTAAACCTTATGTAGGTAACTAAAGTGCTACGGATATACAACGAGCGTGCGAGTAAGAATTAAGTTTCGATGTTTGAAACTTTTGCCGATCTCCGGAATCCATTAGAAAATAAAACGGATTTGTCGAAGAAGATACAGAGATAAGAAAGTTGCTGGATATTCGATCGTACACGCTAGGATCCAAATCGATCCATCGCATCGCCTACATCCACCGCGACTCATCGTTACGTTGTTCGAAGAACAAACACGGTCGCGTAAAGGACAAACAGCGAGTATCTAACGTGCTACTAGAAATTATCCCTTCTTATTGCGAGAACCAGCTCGCTATCAGATCACCGCTGTGTCCCACATAGAGCTAGTTTCGTGTTCTTCGCGCAAGGAATTGTTCCTTTATTGCGCCATTGTTCCACGATGGGATTGTTCGGTCTAGAAATTGGTCGATAGCGATTACGAGGGATCCGGATGCACGCGATACCAGAGATATCGGAACAATGGCGACGTTGGCTAAGCGCGATTGTCGCGTGTTTCGTTTTTGTCAGTCGTTTCCTCTGTATCCACTTTTGTTCGAGAGCAATAAATTGCGACGTGCGCGCGGAATGTGCGAATAGCTTTTCAAAACGAGCAGGTCATGATCAAGAGGCCGAGATCTATTCGTTCGCGCAATAATCAAATTTAAAATTACTCTACTAGATTTTCTGAATAGAACGAGGAACGTTATTTTAAAAGCATGGGAATCTGGAACAAGTGAAAATAAATGTAACAGATGTCTAGTAATAAAAATTCATCTGTATCAAATGAGAATAATGTAGAGAAAGTTATTAACGCGTGTAAATTAACAAAGACTATGGATAGAGTATAACAGTTTCTACGTATATACTAAAAATGAAGCTTGAAATAGAAGGTTGAATAGAGTAACAAATCGTTTGAATATTACCTTAAAAGTGTGTTAAAATATCGTTGAACTTACATCAGCTGTTTTTATTTGAGAAGCAGGTGATAAGTTATCGTCGTTGCACTAATAGAGGTGACGTATCTGAAGGAATCCCGTTGCAGAGAGCGTTTAAAAGTATCGCTGTACCGTTAAATCTCTGTACCGATGCCATCTTTGTGTCGCGTATGTACCTAGATATCCAGTGTACAATCTCTTCTAACATCTATTTAGAATTACAAAGGACACGTTGGAAGATTTAATCGTTATTCGCAACGAGCATTGTCGCTCGACCATAATCATAAGTTGGACATCTCGCTTGAAATCAACGTTGCGCGCACTCGACGCTCTCGTTGGCTGAAAAAGCAATGGTAGTTTCCAGACTAAGTGATCATCGGGCTTGAATTATTAATTCAAACGTCTCGATTGCGACATCGTCAACGTGTATGTATACGCGATCGAATTATAAATGCACTGAAAGGTGGTTTCGTTACGGTTATCGAAGGTGAAGCAATATTCCAAAGCGATTTCGAAAGCTTCGCTCGTATCATCCGAGGAATCGTCTACGCTGAAACGATCGCGTATGCGATTGGCTTCCATCTCTTACTTCTCTAGTTAACGCTTTCATTAATCTTATCGATCGTATTCGCGATGAAGAAACGCTAGATTCTTTCGATCGATCGAAAGTGGTATACCACTTAGTCGTTCTCTGATCGCGTGGTAACGTTCGATCGTGATATTCGCGTTTTATAACAAGTTGTTACAAAGTTTTTCCAGTAGCTCCAAAAAGAGAGAAAATTTTTGTACCGTAATTGAACGTTCGTGAATTAACCATGATATAAGGCAATTTTGCCTCGACCCAACGAAAGAGCGAAATCTGGTTCGATATTTGTCCGACCGATGTATATTGCAGTTATTTCGTAACCGATACAGAATTTTTCCTGGAATTACGTAAACTTGTCGATCTATTAGCGATACGAAAAAAGTAGAATGAGGGCTCGACACGTCATAGCTATGTTTTCCCTGGTGTTTTCCATTTCGTTAAATGATCGGCTATCTGTGTTTAATTATTCACGCAGTCTGGTTGTCTCGCAGGATACACGCTCGTCGAGCGATCTAACCACTCTGCCAGGTGTATAATTGATGGATTTCGCCTGCGCTATCAAGACATCGCGTCCGTTTTTAGATCGAATCTCCGTTAACACCGGCAATTACGTTTGTCCGTGTTTCTCCCTAGCTGTACAAAATACGCGATTATGCCGTTCAAACGAACAATCCGAACGTCGTCGTTAATCGAAATGCAATTTCGCTCGAGTCGTCGCGACGTCGGGATCCGCGGACTCTGGAATTTATCGGCGTACGAATAGATGCATCGTGGAAATTCGAGGAATCGAAGAATTACCGGGTTTGCGGTTCCGTTCGGCACCGTTGGCTTCGTTTTCGATTCGTCGGTCAAGTGGCACGTACTAATTGTCATTGACGATGCGTAAAACGGTCAGACTCGATCGTCTGTGCGAGTCATTCCTACGGAAACCTTGACACAGCCTCCTCGACTAGACTCGAACAGACGGACGCTTAGCCAGACCTCTTTCGTACGAAGACGCACGTGTATCGCAGTAGGCGCATAAAGTACGCGTCCAAGAGTAAAATATGGGAAGATACTCGTACGACACGGTACATTTATATTTTATGTTACTCTGTAATTACGGAAGAGAGGCCGACTTGTACACTTGTTGGATAATCGCACCACTTTTGTCGTCCGTAACAGAATCGAAGCGATCTTGGACAATTTTTTACGCGCGCGATATAAATCTTTGCGTTCTTTATCTTTGGTTAAAAATCGACGACAGACGACGGAGAACCGATCAGACCGAGCGACGCTATTTCTTCGACCGATATATCGTGACAATATCGGGCAGGCTACGCAAAACCGTATTACCGTGTTATGTCGCACGGAAATCGCCGTGTAAACGTACGTTGGCGTGGAAGCGCCGTTGGCCTGCGATTTTTCCGCGGCGAATCGTCGTTGGAAAGTCACCCGCCGGCTTTTAAACGAGGCGACGAGGTGCTCGAATCGGTCGCGCGAGTCACACACGGTCAGTCCTGATTTCAACTCTGCTGATTTCCCTTTTCCATGCCTCTCCCTGACTCGAGACCATGCTCCTTTTGCCAGACGCTCGTTCGACGAACAAAAACTCCGGCAACTCGAACCGCTCTCCGATCTAGCTGACCATTAACGGCCTATTCCTCGGGCTCCTGGCTTTCTTTTTCCGAATTTCTCCCCGGCTAGACTCGTCCGGTCGGTTCATCCACCGCCACCACTGCGATCGTGGTTGCCTATTCGCGGGCGAATATACCGCCTCCGCTCGTATTCTGTTCCGATCTATGGCGAGATAATCCACCGTTCGAACAAAAAGAGTTTCTCTTTCTTATCTCGACTGACCTCGCCGCCTCTGCGCGTCGATACGAGCAACTTTCTTCGTCCGATTTTCTTTCCGCGTTTTACTTTTAGCCGCCTCTGTATCGTTCCACGCACCGCTATCTTTTTATTACTTTTATCCAGACGTTCCAATTATCGAGCGATCGTTCGTTATTCGCTTCTTAAGATCGGGACCGTTGCTCGAGAACTTGTTCCTCCAGACGCTTATTCTTTCAGATATCGCGATCCCTCTGCCTTTCAGTTTTTTCACGTCGGCTCGCGGATCTAGGTCGTAAGTTCAGGAGACGGTCGCAATCCTGATCCGCGACTCCTCGACCCCCAATCCCTGAGCGACAGGTGCCTCGGATTTTCCACCGTCTCGAGTTCCTCGATGTAACGTATTTCCCAAGATCGCTTTAACGCTTATGGCGTGGGCAATAAAAATTCTACGACTCAAACGGCGTACAAGTAAGTCCGGTGCCTCGATACTTCGAACTTTTGCATAAATTTCGACGTAGAAATATCTCTAGAAGAGAAATCTGAGGCATTTTTTGAAAAAAGTTACCAAGAGAAATTTAGAAATTCACATCCGGTATTGGTATCCAATTACTCGAAACGAGGGTCGAGGTCATCCCGATTTTACGAGCGAAGACCGACCTGCAAATCGCTAGATCACCGTGTTACAGCGATGTTAGCGCATAATGTAGAATTTTCAATATAAACGATAATTGGAAATATCGCAACGAGTATCTGCGCGATATCTCGAAAGGATTCGAAGACCCGCAGTTGCCGCGAGTCTAATTACACTTTCCGTGCTGGACACGTGAGTTCTTCGGCATCGATCTGCCGGTCGATAAATCAGCCGCAATTTTCTAATGCTCGCGGGCCGACAGGTTGCTAGATCGACTTATCGATCGCTTAGACTTTCCCTTCTCACGAATATCGCGTCGGAGGCTGCGGCCAGTAGACAGGTTTTGTTCTACGGGTGTCTTCGAGCCAGCTCGTTAGCGTTTCGATCGTCGAGTTTCTCGTTCGCAAAACCTCGGCCTTTTGTTGGCCGGCAGCGGCGTGAGAGAAGGAAGCAGACTTGGTTTACTTGCCGAGTTACATCGATGTCTTCCTGTGTGGCGTCAAGCTTGAAGAAAAAAAATTGCGTTCCAGGAGATTGTTATTCAGGCGTTATGCTAATACCAGTGCAACGAGCCAAGGAAACCGTTACGAAGTTTCGCGCGAATCTATCAATCTGACCTGCGATGCGTGCAGTTCGGATCCCGAATCTTCGATTCGTTCCGAACAATTTGGTGTGCCGATCGGTCCAGCGACTTTGCTGTTCGATCGAGTGTCGGCAGCCGTTCTCGTCCGACGATCTGCTTCGGGTGCGTCGGTGGTCGAGTTTATCGACTCTTTACATTTCCAGATGCGCAAAATAAAAGACGCTCTCCTGCGCTATACGCGTTGGAAGAGTTGCCAACTGTTGGAACGGGTCTCGTTGGACGAAGGTTAAACGGTTTAGCGGAAAATGAAACGTGTGACGAGAGCGGTATAATCGCGGAGTATTCTGAAAAAAATGTATTTATTTTTTCGGGAAGTTTCCATTGGAGTATGCAAACTTGCGCAGAGTAGAAAAATATACGCGACTGAAAAGATAATATTACGGTGATGCACGGTGTATCAATTTTTTTTATACGGGAACCTTGACGGGATAAACGAAAGAGATCGAATAATAAGACCAAAATAGATTTATGGTAAATACGTACTCGCTAGTAGGAAGGAAGTCAAATTTCCGACGCAAATTACTCGATTCACCGTCTTGCCTTACGAGCAGTTCTGTTCGTAGAAAACTCTGCGATTCTTAACAGGTGACTGTTCGATCGAAGGGAAAGAGAGAATCGGTACTGGGACTGTGAAAGGGGCACAAGGCGTTTCAGTCGTATTTATTTCGTCGTTTCTGCAGGAGACCCGACGGTTGCGCAAGAGTGGCCGACGCCTCTCGACGAATCCGCGGACGAGAAGAACGATGCCGAAATTTTTCGAGCTGTCGTCGAATCTATGCGACAGTGGACGTTGCACAAGCAATTGCATCATAGGACCAAGAGAGAAGTCTCGAAGGTTTGCTACGAAGATGTCGGCTGTTTCGAAGACACAGGACCGTTCAGCTACCTGGAGATGCTCCCGTCGCCACCTAAGGACGTTGGCACTAGGTATTGGAACGTAAACTACCACGCGAAATGATTCGCGAATACGAAACAGACCGTGATTTTCTATCTATATGTCTCGTCGTAAATGTATCCAAATTTTTACGTTTCTTGCGAATCTTTCTTTGCGATGATCATCGTCGTTTCGTGCAGCGTCGAGATAACACGAAGATAGAAACGATATCTGGCTTGTGACCTAGCTCGGCGAAAGCACGCCTGTAGTTTCGTTACATGTTTCGTAAGTAAGGCGATGCGTTGTAAGAAGCACGCCTAGTTGCATTTACGAATAAGCGCAATCGCGCATGGGTGGATATATGAACCACTCGGAAAAACAAATTGATCAACTCTGTGTTTTACAAGTTCCTAGATCTTTTGTAATTCCATCGGCGATTAATTGGAACGAGCACTCGGCGAAATACGAAACTGGTTTTAATTGTTTCCTTCGGTATGTCGCAGATTTCTAGTGTACGGCAGCAGAAAGGCAAGATCGATTCCGATGGAAGTTCCCGCCGATGACATAAACGATAACGCACACCGTGCCATAGATCCCGATCTACCCACCAAAGTGATTGTGCATGGATTCGGATCCAGCTGCGATCACGTCTGGGTTTATGAAATGAGATCCGCGCTAATGACTGTGCACGAATGTAATATAGGTTCGTAGCGATTCTTTCTAGTTCCATGACTACGTACCATAGACTCTGAATACTTATGCAGATTCGTATTTCTGTAAACGCGATCGAAGACGCGTAAACCTAAGCGATTATTTGCTTCACTTACTAAACATTATTACGCGAACATTTTACATTTTCTAATTTCTCGCGAATGCACGAAAATCCACGGTCCATTCGTGACGATAGATTTCGTATAAAACTTTACGCGAAACAACCGTTCGGTGTAAAAACGAGGAGTCGATCACACGGCAAATGCTTATTCACGGTTGGTATCAGAAAATTTCATTGCCCTCTTACCACCTGGCCATACGATCAACGTAAATTTCTCTTTTCACTTTAACGAGCTTCGTCTTCAAGCCGGGCATATCTTTTCAGTGTGCGTCGACTGGGGACCAGGAAGCGCGGTTCCCAACTACGTAAGGGCGGCTGCCAACACTCGTCTGGTCGGCCGACAATTAGCCAAGCTAGTGCGAAGTTTGAACGTACCTTTGGAGAAGGTTCATTTGATCGGTTTCAGCCTGGGTGCTCACGTGGCTGGATTTGCCGGCGCTGAGCTGGGAAACGTCTCCAGAATCACAGGTACGGCGGAGCCCATTATGCGATACTTTTCTCCGTACGCAGCTGTTTGCGATTTATTCGCCGCGTGTCGACGATTGCCTCGTTCGCTCTGTATTTGGGCAACGTGATGCAGTTATCGCGCCCAAGTTGAGCAACGCGTTACGGATAGCTGTAGTCTCGATGTCCTTCGAGAGCCGAGTTTCCATCGGTAAAAGGAGATCCGATTAAGCGTAAAGGGCAACTACGATTATTCGCGTTAATCGTTGAATCGATTAAACTTTTTCTTCGAGTTCTCTCGCAGCTGTCCTTCGCGGTAAATGCTTCGCTTTAAGAAATCATCGAGCGCGCTCGCTACGCTTTAATAAGCTAATTGACGCGATCGTCGAAGCATAAATGCGTTCGTATGCGCGTTTATGAATTCGTTGCCCTTCTCGGTGTGATTTATTCAAATGAAAAAGGCTAGGAAAGATCGATACGCGAACGCGGCGAACGAGCATCGAGACAGGCTTGGAAAAATGGCGAGAGGTTGAGCAACCCTCCGCTCCATATCTTAATCGCGCGACCGTTCACCAGAAACTGTGACGAGGTCTTTTGCAAAAGCGTTCCAAGTAAATGTGTCGCGGTTGCCATTCGGATATTTTCATCTTTTTCTACTTTATCAACGGATTTTTCATTAACTGCGCTTTCCTCCAGCCGGTTAGATTTCGTTTATACTCCGTCGGAGCAATATCCTTGGACCAGGACGTTGTCTAAGAATCTGCGTAATTCACAGGATTAGATCCTGCAGGACCACTGTTCGAGTCTCAGGATCCTAGAGCCCGACTCGACGAAACAGACGCCAACTTCGTCGACGTGATTCACAGTAATGGTGAACAACTGTTGCTCGGTGGTTTGGGATCCTGGCAGCCTATGGGCGACGTCGATTTCTATCCCAACGGGGGCAGAATGCAGACAGGCTGCTCGAATCTGTTCCTTGGTGCCGTATCGGATATCATCTGGTGTAAGTGTCTCTTCTATTGTACACTGCTAGAAGTATTGCGACGTTTCGCGATATTTAACGCATATTCGATGCTTCTCGCCGCTTTTATCGTAATTTTTGAATAAACGCAACAAGCGGGTATCCGAATAACTTTGAACAAACTGAGAATATTCGCGCGAATTCACACTCTCTTATGAAAATAGTAAAAAAGGATGGAATCTGGATAGAAAATTGTTTTATCTAATCCAAATGTTACGAGTACACCTTTTATATTTTATTTTTGCATATCACGTGCATCGTATGCGTTTTTCACATTCTAAAACTTCATCTCATTCGTCCCGCTTGCTATGACGCATCGCGTATAAACCTATACACATATGTATAGTACCTACACTTTGTACGATTCATGCGCACGTTGGCATAAGTGCCGCACGTAATGCACTTGACTTACTTAATGCACTCTATGTATTTTATAACCCGATGTACTTGACGCACTTATGACAAGGTTACGATATCGTCGAGCTTATTCGGAACAAAGGGATGATATAGAGTAAAGGCCGGTAAAATCTTTGAAACTTTCACAGGTTAACGATACTTGACGATACCCGTTGTCCGTTCCTTCGTATAACGATTTGTTCTCATTACGAGCTATTGGCAAAATCTAATGTAAGAGGCACGATAAATCAGAGATTAGAAAGCGGGGTCTTTTTCACGAGTGTGGATCGCCGTCGTTCGGGATAGCGTTACCTTCTCCGCAACGCGGATCGAATTCTTTGTCCTAAAGAAAGCGGGTCACGCTGGCCCCGTGAAACGTCGCCTAAAGATACTTTGAATATTCAAAAATGTCCTGGCCATACTCGATCGCTTCATCGGAAATTTTCACGTTGCAGCAAGCGCTGTCGAGGGTAGATCCCTGTGTAACCATCGAAGGGCCTACAAGCTGTTCACCGACTCTGTAAGCCCAAAGTGCCGATTTCCAGCGTTTCCATGCGACAATGGATACGACGGTCTTCTTCGTGGCGAGTGTTTTCCTTGCGGTGCGAACAGCATGGGCGGACCTTGCGGCGACATGGGTTACTACAGCGATGAATCACCGGCCAGAGGACAACTTTACCTGGTAACGAGAGACGAAGAACCTTTCTGTGCTCACCAGTACCAGGTGAAAGTGTATAATAGTCGCAGCGAAAGACCCACTAGGAGTTACGGGAAACTGCAGGTAACTCTGGTTGGAGAAGCATCTTTTAACGATACGTTCGCGATGACGCGGAAGGACGAGGAGCTTCTGGTTGGTTCGATTCTTCAGAAAATTGTTGTACCGCACCCTGCGATTTCGAATTTGGAAGCTATCGAGGTAATCAATAGATCGACGTAAGTATTCTCCGTTTATAAGTATTAGGACACTTCTGTCGGTTTTGCGTAGAATCTAATTAGATCGTTAAGGAAGGAATCAATCAGTTAGAGTTTGGTGTTTCTACGAAGTGACGATTCGAAATATATAGTAAAAAAGCGTGGAAATTATTTGCGAGATTGGTATCGAAATTAAAATTTGACGGAAATTGTTGTCAAAATTGGTTCCTGTGCAATTCGTCGATTTAACAAAAGTGAGTAGATGAAACGTAATAAGTGGAATATCTAATATAAACGTCATCGTAATACCAAGAATACAAACTTTAATAATCTTCCAACGATTTGTCAAATTCATCCTGTTTTTCTCTAACTGTCCCAATACTTACGAACAGAGACGTATATGCATGCAAAAGTCTAATAAAAAACCTTATTTATTCTGTTGCAAACATTACAGATCAAGTACACGGCGTACAGCGGCTGGATCTCTTCAGGTTTGGTGTCCTGGAGCATCGACAAAGTAGCCATTATCGACAGCTTTGGAAAGACTCTCTCCGTCTGCAAAAAGAGTCTGAGCTTAGAATCTGGCAAACCCGTTCTACTTCCTCTCTTCGCAGGCGAATGCAACGTTCCTCTGGAATCGGATAACTCGACGTCCCCGGCATTAGAACGTCTGCTGCAAGAGAAACCAGGTGGTATCGGGCCATTTACCAAAGAACAGAATTACGAGGCGAAAGATAATATCCCGATAGAGACGTTCTCGAAAGAGAGAATCGCGTCGTTGTCCTCGTCGAAAGGTTTGGGTCCGTTTACCAAGGAGCGAAATGTGCGCATAATCGAGAGGAAAGAAAGTTTCAAGACGAACAGCTTCGAGGAAACGGGCAATCGTGGCAGTAGCTCGAACCCTTGGAATATCGTCGACATATCCAGCGATGGAGATTCGAATTCTTTGGAAAATTCCGAGACTGAGAAAGGCAGAGGATTCTCTGGTTCCAATTTGTTCGCTGAAAGTCCTTCTCCGAATCCTTCCGTGGAACCAACGACCGAGTTCCTTCCAGAAATACGGGAACCTGTACTGCAAATCGATAAGAAGGAAACAGGAAGGTCTTTGAAGTTTCCGGAAATCACAGAGCCGATCTTGAGGCCACGCTCGGCGAGACAGAACACCAGAAATGAGATTCACAGTCGTGAAAAGCAGAAAGAAGAGGTACAGGAGACTTCCTCGACGTCTAGAGCTTTTACAGTACAATTCTTGCCAGAAAGGTTGGCTGGGATCCTGGCGCAAGCTGAAAGGTACGCTAGGCAAACCCTTCTTCCTCTGATTTCGCAGTACACGCCCAGTTTCGTAACTGGATCGCGATATGAGGAGCCTAAATACTTTCCACCCTTGGGGGAGATCGCTTCGGAGGATCAAGGGCCCAATGAACCGGAGTTGACTACAAGTAACTACCAACAGGACTTTGAACGACGGAATCGAGATGATCGAATCGTTAACACCGAGTCTGCTCTAAGAGAGGGGAGAACGATGAATTCTTCCAACACTACGTCGATGGAAACACCTGCGATTATCGAGGCAAGTTATCAGGAAAAGGAGATAAATTCAACGAGAACCGATGAAAGCAACGAATGGATACCTATAGAACATTCTACCGTTTCAAACGCCTTATCTAGACAAGACTTCAACGTGTCCAGGTCTCTGAATTGGGAACACGAAAAGTACAATTGGTCCACACAAACGTCAGAGAGTAGTACGTCAAAAGTGGACGATTGGGTACCTATTACGATTAAAAGCGAAATTGAAATTCCTGAGGCTCCGAATAACGTCTCTAACGAGATTAACTTGTCTCGCGTGGCCACTGACAAGCAGAACAAGGCTGTTCGAGCGGAAGCTGTGACGATAAAGGACTCTGGAAATAATTCGGACGAGGCTGTTGCCTCTGGGAAGGACGAGAGAAAGTATATTCCTCTGATCGATCCGAACGCGAAAGAATTATCGTCGACGAGCGTGAATGATATCTTAGACGTTGGTCCGAGCTCTTCGAGTACGAGCTCTACGTACTCGCCGCACTCTCACATTCAGAAAATCCCCAGACCGATAGAAACGAGAAGTAGCAAACCTGGTTTGACGAGGAGGAGCATGATCTTTCCTTACGCGTACGAGAAGAAGAAGGATCCTAGGACCAGGTACATACCTTTGATACCAGAGGAAGACTTTGGAAGGCCATACTTTTCGGTCGATAGAGAACGCTGAAGAAATCAAGCGGCGAAGATTGTTTGGAACAAGATTTATGGAATCATCGTTCGTGATATGTTTCCACTCTTACAAATGTCCAATTTCTTATTGGCTTTTCCTATTGTTCGTAGTTGTTGGTGATCAGTTGTTGTTAACGTTTTCGTGGAATTTGTGTTTCGAGTTACTGATACTATGGAACGTGATAACATCGGTCAGTAAAAATCGATGGCTTTATAAAGCACGCTTTAAAGATGTTTTTGGTAAAAATTGGAGCCTTAACTTTATTTTGTATATAGGAATTTTTTTACAATATATATAATATAATATATATATATATATAGCTTCGCTGAAATCTGTTCTTTTTTTTCACATCGTTACCGTTAACTAATTCTTAGTTATTAGAATTATTATCATCGTCATCTGTGTTTCCCCCATTTATTTTATTTATGTCGAACGGACGATCATAAGAGCGAAAAATCCCACTTTGTATATGATGACCCAATCTTGGAAATCGCAAAACGAATCGCTGAAATAGTATTATATTTCTTTCTTCTTTTTCTCTCTCTTTCGTAATAATATGTACAGCTGGTGTCTATGCGATCCACCTTCGTGGCGGTTCACGCGAACGGTAGTCAAAAGTATGGAAGAGATGATTTAAATGGACTTCTATGTGTATCTATAATATATCTGTTTTTACTTAAAATAAATAACCCTCTTTAAGAAGAAAAATGCGCCTCTCGGTCTTGCAAGTACTCGTGTACTCTGTCACACTTTCACAGCATCGTTTTTCTCTCTTTTTCTCTCACACACGCACGCAGACAGAATCCTCTACCTTTTTTTTCGCTTCTGTTCATCTAATGTTCATCAAAATTCATGTAATTCTTCTCTTCTCCTCGACGATCGTCTTCCGCCAGCAACCAACTCTCTCAGGATATGCCCACTCCTGATATGTCCGCGACTATTAAAAATAACCCATTCGCAGTCCTTGCTTCAATGTTTCTTCAGGTACCGATTGACGCGTCAAAACAGAACGCATCGTTCTATGATAATCGACTCGATACAAAAATAACAGGTACGTGAGAGTTTCGTTTCGATAGCTGGGAAGACTACAGTTAAAACGACTCGTTCGTCGATCATCGATACATTCGAAAATAAAAGCTTCGTGAAAAAGTTCTACGTTATTTTCGTATCGACTCGATGGGACGAAACAAAAAAATCTTGGCTTCTGGTCGACAGTGCATTCCGTTAGGCAAGGAAGAAGGGACTGCGAATTATCGACAACTTACTACTTACATACATATTTAACAAACACGCAGTCTTATCAAGTAGAACCCGTGAACGAACTCTGACAAGTAAAAAGGTATAGTTGCCTATTATTCTAGTAGAAATTTGGTTCGACTCGTCCCGCAACCAGGGCGACGAAACGATTTACACGCTGACGCGCGCTATAGTACCTACCCAAATCATCCTCTGTTACCCACATACAGTACTCTCAAGGATATAAAAAAGAAATTCGTAGAGAACGAACCAGACTTGTAATCGTGATATGATACCTTAAGGTTGAAGATAACTTAAAACGACCAAGCCGATTGACTCGCGATATAAAGGAAATTGTTTAAAAAAAAAGTCTGACATTATGGAAAAGAATTCGGTGCTCGTCAAAAGTCTTATAAGGATACTGTACCTGCGTAAAAAGGGCGCAACTAAAAACTAATATGCTCCGCGTGCCATCTCGAATTCGTCTCCTTGTCCCACTAAGCTCCGAGTCAACAAATTCTAATTATACAACCAAGTATTTTACCGTATAACACGAGACACGATTTCGAGGCAGCCAAGGAGCACGTACGATTTCTTACGCTTCTAAATATTCACATGCATTCGTCCATTCGATAGATCGTCATTCACATTCTGAATTCCATGTGTGTCCTTCGGCAAACATTCAATGAAACGTTATTCCCAATGGTTCGTTACGTTCGTTTCGCTTTACGTACGCTCTACGTTTTATCAACGACTACCGATGTATCGTATCTTCGAACAGGTCGTGTTGTATCCGCCTGTGTTCTGTTTGTTCGCTTTCCTTGGAACACTTAAGTAATTAGCGCTACGACATACAAAAGATAAGGCCGCCGACGATAATACACTGACTAGATCAGTTTCATTTGCTCTCTTTCTCTCACTCTCTCTCTCTCTCTCTCTCTCTCTCTCTCGCGCATGCTTTCTCTCCCTCCCTCTCTTTCACAGTGTGTGTGGTGGACCATCGTCCCATTTCTTTTATATCAACAAAAATATTCAGGACACGGTATCTCTGTCAACAAAATATACTATGTGTCTCGTTTCGCATCCTGAGTACTAATCTACGACGCGCAACGATCAAACACCACGTCGTGGCGTCGCGCGTCGGGGAAGTATTCTTTACTCGATGAAAAATGTAATTAAAAACTCGTATAAGCACAGCGTAGGCCCTGACGAATTCTTTTACCTCACCAACTAACACGATACTGTACAAAAAAGAAGACGGCAATACGGCAAAAAATAACGGCACAGGTACGAATGATGATTACAAAAAAAGAAAAATATAAATTATACCAACAATATACACTTTACTTTACACGTAAAAACCTGATGTTAAAAGCTCTTAAAATTAAAGTAGTTTCGTTTATTTTGTTTTCAATGTTGCAATTCATATAGGAAAATATACCGCCTTCTATCGTACATTGCCGTAGTTCTCGCTGCTTATCCCGACATCCTGGTATTTAATGTAAGAGTGTAACGCTGCTAAACGATGTCCACATCGATATCGGCGCGAAAAGAAACGTGTGCAAACACGAATCAAGTAACAGGAGACGATTGGTTGGGATTAGTAATGCGTTAAAAACCCGTTTTCAACATAGAAATGAATACGATCGGTTCATTCACATTTCGATTTTGTATGATCGTCGTTAATAATTGATAAAAAATCGGTTGTCGTGGATAAGGACGGAGGTGGCTAACTAGGAACTGCGAGGCACTGCAAAAGGTAAGAACATGAGCAGCGTTTCTACTGGCATTGGATTGCCGCAGTCTCAAAATGAAACGTGTATTGCTTCTTTCAATCCTCTGAACCGTTAACTTCTTCGTCTGCTTCTACTAAATTGCATGTCCGAGGAAAATAGGCTGATGGTGTTTGAAAATTCCTAAGTATTCCGAACTACAAACGCAAGAAACGTTTCATTTTCATGCAAAATACTATTGACATATCCTGTGGCATGTGTAAAGTGAAAGAACCTTCTTTTAAAATTTACCAGCTATTGTATCGAGTATAAAGTTTTTCTTTTTTTTTTTTTTTTTTTTTTAAAGTGCACTAACGCGGTGAGAAATATGTAACGATCGTCGCACGCGGAAGAGGAAACTCGCGCCGACAGCTTCAAACATAGCAGTACGGGTCAATAATGTATGTAGATTATCAAAAAACATCACAGTCGGGTTACTAGATTTTAGAGAAGTGTCCGCGGAACTCCCACTTGACTATATTTTCATTGAACTCGAACCAGATATTCGAATCTGGTTAATACTGACCCTGTTCCAACCTTAACCACTTCGATCGCAAAAGTCCAATAAAGATATAATCGTTCTTCGATCTTTCTAGCTCTTCTTTCGCGCGCGACTAGGTCGTTCGACCCTACTTTCCTCCGATCGCTACTCTTTTCCAATATTTTTCTCGCATCGACATAGCCATCGCTGTTCCACGTGGAACAAATCGGGTCGAAGCGTTTCTCTGTGTAGGCGCTTTCACGCGGTCCAGAAACATCGGTAAAAAAACCAAGAAACCCTAAGGAACGAACAGTACGACGTGCGAGTGATGTGTATCACTTTTTGTCAAACAAGGGCAATTTGCTGCGCACCGCACCCTCGCAAACGACTAACCTCTGCGCGGCTGAGATACTGCATAATGGAACGGGACCCTCTAAGTTTGCTTTCAAGAACGTTAACCTACTAGAACTGGCATCGTGATCGGCAAGTCGCAAGCTACCCGCTTGCTTCCTCTCGAAGTACTCGACGATCTTGGAAATAGTTTTACTGGAAGACCCGATACCGCTTAATCTATCCTCCCAACAGGAGTCGCCACCTCCTAAGCTCGCTATATCTTCGGACGAGTCGGTGTAGATCGAGCTGGTTCGATGGTCGTCCAATAAAAACAAGCTGCTTGCCGCGGAGCTGCTCAAGGTGGAGGTGTGTCGACGATTGGGTGGCTCCGGGCTGAGATCTTCGCCGACGCAGCTCCAAAAACCCGACTCGCAGCTACCTCGCCTTCTTGGCTCCCATCCGTCTCGGAAAAGCGGATGAGTGAACAAGCTGGCAGCGCCCGCCTTTGTAGCCACCTGAAAACCGGATTATCGTTTAATCTCTAATTAACTCCAGCGAAACGCAATCTCAACCTGGCTAATTACTTTGATCGCCTAGACACCTCTAATTACCACGTTGCTATTTAGCGCTTGAATTTCGCCTATACGGTCGTTAAATCGCGCAAAAGAGTCAACTTAACTGTCCCTACCTTTCTCTCCCATTTCTTCCTGGCGGTCGGACTGCTCGGTTCCGAGTTTGGTTTCTTTCTGTCCAAGATCTTCGCGATGCTGTCGTTCTGCGCGGGCTTGAACTTGGCGATAGCATCTGTGACGCTTGGCCTGACATCCTCCAGAGACGGAAGCTCCAAGCAGCTGGAGAACAAATTGCCAAGGATTTTCTTCACGCCACCCAACGCGTGGAACGGATTCGCCGTCATAGGCCTGTAATGCGGGTCCCTCCTGCTAGCCAGTTCCGCTACCCTTCTCACGGAATGACACCTAGCCTTGTCGGAGGGCGTTGCGTTGTCGCAGCCTCTCGCGTCCGCCGATTGACTCCGCAGACGAGCGGTCTTGCGCTTCGTCGGTCGTCCTTCTCGAGTGATCTCGTCCATGCTGGACATGAGAGCAGGATCCACGGACTGACGTTTACCGATATTGTTCTTCGATTCCTCCTCGTAGTTGCTGATCATAGTGTCCAGGCTGCAGGTAATCTCGTGGAAGGTCGGTCTCGATTTTGGCTCGTACTGAAACCACAGCGATGCACGCGACCGTGAAATGTTTACAGACTAAGAATATACATTTCGAGCGGTACGAGCGGAGTGACATCGGAGATTTTGCAACGAGCGTAAAATGCCATTACCAACCGTATTACCAACGTACCATACCGACGATCTTTAACGAATACGATAAGTTGGATGAAGCAATTTAAGAAAATAACGCGGAGAATCGAACGGCTCGATCTGTCAGAGAGTTGAAACAAAATCTGGACGACGAAAAAGGTACGCGAGCGTCGGAAATTCCAGGCAAGTAATATTCTACTCACGGTGCAACAATTGAAGGCAAGCTGCAGAAAGGCTGGCGGCGGATCAGCTGCCGCGCAGATCTCTGCCACGGCCAGGTAATCGAGGCCAAAGTTATCTGACCGTGGTAGAACGTCCGGATCGGCCGGCACGCGGCCGATCAGCTCGCAGACCACTATACCGAACGAGAAAACGTCCGACCTGTGATCGTACCATTGACCCTTGAGACATTCCGGTGACATCCAATAGGGACTGCCTACGGTGCTCAGCCTGTATCCGGAACTGGGATCCGGGATCTTCGCTGCCAGCCCAAAATCACCCACCACGGCGGTCATTTCCGACGTACTTTCGTCCTTCTTGATCAGCACGTTTTTCGACGTGAGATCCCGATGAAAGACCCCGCGACTGTGCAGGTAGGTCATGCCCCGTGCCACGTCTCTCGCCAGATTCATCCTGATCGGATGGGGTAGAGGCGTGTGCCTCGACATGATCAACTGTTCCAAGCTACCGCCGTTTATGTACTCTGTGAGGGCGTGCAGTTGACCCTCGTGTACACAGACTCCCATGAACCTGCAATGTACGAATCATAGATCGTCGAAAACAGCGAGAACGAAGATGGGAAAAAGCTAGCGGGAGAGCTAGCGTACTCGCGCCAGATGGTGTTTCTCAGGCTCTAGGTTTTATTCAATTCGCTCTCTATGCCCCGGGCACCGCGCATACTATTTTCCTAGCTGCATAATTATCAACGTTGTCGCGCTATTATTATAATTATCGTACGCGAGATTGGTTCGTGGCAAAATGGTTTTTCTCGGTTTTCCTCTATTCTCTATTTACGAGACTTATTACGAAGATAGCGCGTGTAATGGAGGGAAGGGCACTCGCTTCGAATCCACGTTGAAACGTACTTTAAAATCTACCGCCTCGCGACTGATTCCGCTCTCATTCGTCCTAATGGCAAGTCAAGTGTAAATGTCGGAGCTGAGTTTTTCGGAGCCGAGTTTCGCTACGTTTTCTCTGTCCTTACGCGGAAAGGCCAAAGAACCAAAGGCGGCGAGGTGAATTTTTCTTGTGTTCAGAGAACGAGGTTTAATTACCAAGCGAGTCGCGGACGCGGCGCGGCTCTCTTTATCAATCCGCGCACGAAGCGCGAAGTCGTTTCGCTCGTTACTCATCTTTCCCTATAAAGATCGCGACCTTCGTGTATCGGGCGAGGACAACGCAGGACGAAGGTCTACGACCCAGATGTGCACGCGACTATCATCGAACGATCGACGAAACACTCTGAATAAAACGCGTCGACGCGAAACCCGTTGACGAGCAGAGAGAAACGATCGTTTCTCGTGAAAAACGACACCGAAATATGGGCATCGCGATCTGTGGTGTTTTTATGGTAGCTCGAATCGAATGGGACGCTGCGATATGAAAGAAAACACGAAAATGGAAACTTGCGCGTATCACCCGACGGGTTTTTTTTCGAAATATACAAATATTCGAGTACGCTTTTCTATATCCCTTGGTATTTCGTTCGCGATAGAATCGACTGACACACGTTTACAGCCTCGTTAAGTTCATTAACATCATCTGTCTAATGTGCACCTCGTCGGTAGTTTGTTTACTGTGTCCGAAGTCGCAATTTGTAACTAACAGTAAAGCAAAACTAAGGAAGAACGAAGTACGCAACCAGTGTCTATAATTAACCAGAGATAATCACATTGCTCGAATAATCGTGGTTACACAAATAATTTATCGTACGTGGTTATCTTATTTTAGATAGATCCGGAGTATCGTGCGAATGAATTCGCGATTTTATTCAGCCGCATATACGTCGTTTAAAAATTCCAGTACAGTTTAATGTTATTGCTTGTTGTTAATGATCTTTCGGTATCTTCGTACAAATCGTCTCGAGGATCAGGACGAAGGAAAGATCGAGATGTTTTGAAAAAAAGGTTCTACGTTACCAATGCTTGTAAATCAGCGACATAATCTCGCAATTTAGTATAATATCTAAAGCGAATTATCTGATAAGTTTCACGTGGGTACCTCTAATTATCAGCTTTTTCAAAAAAATACGTAAAACTTTTCGACGAATTATATCATCGCAGTCGATGTTTTCGCGTTTGCGAAGGAACGTAAGGCGATTAGGGAGTATCGATTTGACACTTGGCACGATAGTCTATCACTACCCAACGAACGTCGGAGTTTCCTCTTTTGCCTCGAAACGTGGTCAAACGCAAAGCGAGATTTGCTTGATTTTCCGCTTCAGTCGTGGAACCGGATAATTCAAATCGATCAAGAAAGGGGAGAAGCTTTTCCGCATTAGACGAGAAAGCGTTTCCTAAAACGCGCTTACTTCCCATTATCTTTAATTGGCTTTATCAAATATATGCCGTTCGATCTCACCATTACAACTATAGTTTCTGTCGGGTGCACGCGTGCGTCGATTTCCATGAATATTCTATGAACTGCGATTCCTTTTTTAACCTTGTACATTCCTTGTACATTCATTTATAAATTCCCTCGAAATATCGCAAAGCTGCTGCACACGTTTCTACGTGGATCCATGTCTTAAGGATAAAGAACAGTGCGAATACGTGCGAATGGGAGTACGCGGTGTGTCCAAACGGTAATGAAATAGATTTCGATGCTATTCGAGACGTAATATCTCTATTCTGCCTTCGATATTAATTTCAAACTCGATTCAGCTGACACGAGCGATTTCGCAAGTTGTTTTAGTAACGCGTTACGGAAATGGAACAGCGACATATCGAGCAGTGCCTTGCTTTGCACTCTCTGTAAATCAAAACTTTGGTCGACGAACATATCTTTGTGGTTCTACAGCATCCACGACCTTCGGACCATTCTCGAAGGACATAGTTTTAAGGAATCGTCGTGGACAACGTGCAAAAGGTTGTAATCGACAAACCGAAAGTAGTTTCGATAGAAGAATTCCAGCGCTGTTTCCAGGAATAGGAGTACCGCCTTCGCCGGTATATACCTTCTCGAGAGAACAATTTTCAAGAGGATAATGTACATTTTTCGTTAAACGACATAAACATTTTGACAGGGCCAGTCTCGTTACTTTTTAAACACACCTCGTAGTCAACATTAGCGTGGAATTGTATCGTAACTGGAAGTAATCTTTTTGTCCAAATGATTTGGAACCATATTATATTATAAAGCATTTGTTACATCGTAGAAAGGAAAAGTGCAAAGTTCTGAGAATGTATGAAAGTAAAATTATCGCTACGTGTTTGATCTATCGAAATAGAACGCGTTGCTCATCAACCGTGACCATTTTGGTTGCCTACACACAAGGGTTAAACCAGTGAAAACCTGATACTATTACGAACAATCTAGAACTTCCTCCTTGCTCGATACGTCATTCCGTGGGTTTTACTGGTCCGATAGAAGGAATATTCGAAATGCGGCCTACCTGTCGATACATCGCACGTGTCTTCGGCAGAGGCGAATTACCGCGAGCTTTGTGCGTCCGATTTAACGACAAGTCCGCGATAGAGCGATAGTAATCGACGCAATAGGAAAAGCAGGCTCGTCGCGTTCCACTCGACGATTCTTGCCACAGATTAGATTACTCCGTAGGTGGCGGCGAATTGAACAAGTCAGAGTCGAGGTTCGTTAGGTCGATGCATCGCATCGAAATGTCATAAGCTTAACGAGCGTAGGTAAACGTCGTGATAAACGCCAATTAGCGATCGATAATCCGTTCCATTGACACGACGTTATCTCGCGATGAGACTAGGATCCTTGTAATTCGTGTGCGTGAACCGAGCAGTATCTGGAAACGGCGAGAAACTCGCGATCCTTATCGAGATACAGTTTGTAGCTCGATAAGGATACCGGTCGATTTGTAAACATCGTTACATCCAAGTAAATACATTACCAAGTATTAGTTCGTTTGGAAAGTTTCCAACGTATGGGTTTAGGATAAACTACTGTTCCTGGTAAAGAAATCGTAATTGACTAATTAGCAAGGTTTCGACGAAAGATTTTTAGATAGCTGGATTCGCTCCAATCGAGTATAGCGCGGTATCGCGATCATTTACGTCGAAAATTGTACAGTTCCAAGACTTAAAAGGTGAACTGTTATGCTGTAACGACGATAGTTGATCAACTGTGATACCTGGTTGATCGTGTACGAGGAAAAAGAAAGACAAACTGGTCGGGTTGTTTCTGTCTTCGCTTCGACGTTTCGATTCGATCTTCGATTCAAAGTTCTGATTTTTGGACGAATACGCGGTATATCGTATCGAGCTATAAAAATCGGCGGCACGTTGTTGCGGCCTATATCAAGTTTATCGCAACAATGATCGCACGTTGACAATCGGAACCGTATCTTTGTATCTGTGTGCGACCTCGCGCGTGCGAACAACGATAAATTACCGGTCAATTTGCTTCTACCACCGGTTATCGCAATATCCCCGATAGAATGATCGAAACTCCGCAGCATGTGCGACTATCGACGCGATTCCATTCGCACGCACGCTCGCACGCTCGCACGCTCGCAAATCACGTCACGTCGATGGTGTCACTGGGCAGCATGATTTTTCGCTTCATGGCCAGCTTCGTGCTACTATCGATCATGTCTACGACCACGGCAGTGCTCTTGTTCTTCGGCGAAACTACTCGGATACACGCCGATACGTCTTAATGCTCCGATAAGATTACACGAAATTCTTACAAATATTATCGCACTAATATTGTTCATAGTATCGATGTACACAATACCGGATATTATCGTAAGAAACGTATTAAGAGTAATGCTTAGCAACAGGATTGCGAATGGAAAAAACGCTTAGAATGCTTCGTGTCTTTTTTTCCTTTTAATTGTTATTTACGATTTCTATTCTTGTTTGTAGGGAAATTGTCAATGAAAATGACTAAGAATCATAGGAACGCGAAAGTCTTTGTTCGGATCTTACGGACTAAGTTCTATAATAATTGGCTAAAAATCAATAATGGCGTAAATAACAAATTTTAAATACAGTTTACAACTTTTAACAGTATCATTCCTTTACTTTCACGACTAAACAACGTAAGTTAATAGTAAAAGGTTGTTACAGACACATTTTTTTAACGATCTTGATATAACTTTAAACTGACTTTTCAACGGAAATATCAAGAAGAATAATATATATCTGAGCGTGGGACAAAAATGTTGGGAACATGTACTGAAATTTGGACCAGGAATTGTCCGCAGCGTTTCGAGAAGCAAAGTTTTGGACCGGCTCGGACAAGCTAGTTATTCACGAGCACGTTTCTGGCAGTTGACGCGGAATATTCGAAGAAACGACCGATCGATTGACGCGAATGTGGCGTTAGTAGTAAATCTTGGTCTCGCTCTTAACAAAACCAAGCACACGGTATGTACGTACATCGTACGTATCTCGAGATTATCGACCGATTTCATTCATCCATATTCCCTGAAACGAAATGTGTACACCTGGCGCGTCGTATCGTTCCAAGAATTACGAAATTCACGCATCGGAGATTATTCTCCGTCCCTTCTCTTTTTCCATCGAGCTGGCTCGCTCTCGATGAAAAGACACGATGCCGACGATGTTCCTCGCGGTTTTCGCAGCCTTCAACGAGAGAAATGCCAGAAATAAGATCCACTAGCCACGCGGGATAAACACACACAGCCGAATCTGGGCCAAGCCGTTTATATCGTTGGAATGCGTTGTCGCCGCGGATGCGGCGCGTCTAGCCGCGCGGCGCGGTGCGGCGCAGAGTGGCGCGGAACAGCGATACCCGCTGCCATTATGTCATAACTCGTAACTTGCAAACCGCGAAACTCTTTTAACATTAGCTCCGCAGTCAGCCGGTTGCGTCAACCAGCAACGATCCATTTCGAAGGGACGTTGCTTGTTCGCGTGGCAACCGACTGCTTTACGAGATGAAATCCTACGAAGAAGATAAACAAATATGCACCGTCTTCGTTATTTTACCGGAAAGATTTTAGCCGAGATCTTAGTCGATATTTTGCCCGAGTTTCTCTATTCAGACGTCTGAACGTTGAATTTTGCTGATAATAGAATGAACGTACACAAGGTATAGAAATGGAGTAGATATTCGGTCGTCGCTCGTACTCGAGACCGCTGCAACTTCGTTGCAATTACGTATTCCGAGGGAGAGTGATTGGAAACTTGGAAGCGCGACAGTGAAACTAGCATCGTCGATATGCGAGACTTAAATTACCAGTTGCTTATTTCTTTCCACAATCGAGATCCAATCGTCACGTAGGAGAATAAAAAATTAGTCCGTTTCGAGATTTCTCCGGTTTTAAACGATATTCCTTCGACCGAGCTCCAGTTGAGACATCGATACGCTATTTTCTCTCCACGCCGCCTATGTGTACGTAGTATCTGTTCGAAAATAAATTCGAACCGACCGATAGAAGAAAAAAACGTGGTCGCCTTAATTGCTTCGACCAACGAATATGCCGGACGTTTCCATTTCGACGTTCTATCCAACTAGTTTCTATTTCCATCGCGATTCGCGCGACAACTCGCCCCGTTTTAATTTAAAACTACCGGCGAAGAAAGCGAACGACACGCGTGACTTGCCGCGCGTCGGATGGACCGTTTCTCGCGCTTATTCCTTAATTAATCGTTGGCTGACTGGTTTCTCGAGCGAGGACAGAGAAAATTCGGCGCGAAGCGAGGGGGCTGATTTTCTTCGTTATGGTCAGCCGAGTTTCTCCAGCGCAAAAGCGAACCGGACTTCGATTCGACTTACCTGAGTATGTTCGGATGGCTGAGTTTGTTCATCAGTTGAACTTCTTTCAGCATGTTTGGCCTATTCGCAGGCAGCTGGTTCATCTTCAGGACCATCACCTGACTCGTCACTTTGTGGGTAACCTGGAAACCGGGTACACAGATGTTGAACACAATTTTCTACGCCGTCGTGAAACGCTATGCGTCATATCGTCGAACCCTTGAACCGTTTAAGCGTTTTCTCGTGTATCTAGCGGTTACTCGTAACGTTATGAAACGTGACATTTATCGTTACTGGAAGTGCTCAAAGTACGCAAACAGTTAGATCGAAACTGTAAAGTTATGGATGCGGTGAATGCTTGTATCGGCGAATAACACGTTCGGAGATCGACATGCATGTACTTGCGATATTGGGTCAGTGCAAAAGTTCGCGGCCGATTCCAATAGACGTTATTAAACTACTCGCAAGTCCGCTAACATCCGTTGTCGTATGTGCAAACTTTCTAGCGGATGAAAATGGCGATGTTCGATTTTGTATTTCGTATTTTGGCAGTTTATTTTATATATCTTGAAAAAAAAGTTTTTGAAAATGAACGGAGAAAAGATGTAACTGTAAAAACACATTCAAGACGTTTACCAAGATCGTGCACCAGCTCTCGGTGTAATAAAAAAGTGGCTTGCATAATCCAGACTTAATCAAGACATAATCCAGCGCTTAATTTATTGCAAAATAATCCACGAATTTTAACCGACGAAGTCGTAGAGAAACTTTTCTATAACACGAAGAACTGGTGCACGGTCTTGGTAAACGTCCTGAATGTTTTTTACAGGAATTCCCACCGTTACACCTTTCCGGGATTCGTAGAGCATGACACGAAGCAAATGAATCTTTCCCTCGCTCATTTTTCAAATCTTTTTTTTTTTTTACAAAGCAAAAACTGTCAGGGCATAAAAGTTGCTGTTGAAATAACGATTGAAAATGACTCTTTTTATCCGCTATGAAGTTTGCACATGCAATAACAGATGTTAGCCAGACTCGCGAATAATTTTCTGACATCTATATATCGTCGTAATAAGTCACCACGCTCTTCGTGCTCTATAGAGAGACAATCTTAGGGTTGAACGTGTAATTTCAACGAATTTTATAATATAATAATCGATTTCTCTCTTGTTGTTTCATCTTGCCACCGAATATGCGTGTATCTCTGTTGTTTCATTCGACGTAACTAACTTCAAAGATATTGATCGCCGTAACGCTATTGGTTTGTTACGAAATTTCGTAGATTTATAAATCTTTAAAAAATCTTCCTAAAAGCTTCCTGAAATTTTTGGACGTAACAAGTCCGCTTCGCAACTATGCAAACGGATTGTAATACATACTGCTTTTTAGCCGTCGTATCGAAATTAGAAGATCGACAAATGCCAATGTCTTATGTTTCTTGCGTGTGGTTCTCGAGCATTTGATCGTTCAGACTTATCGGTGAGAACACGCATCTGCCATAAACACAGTCTAATCCGAGTCAGTTCCGAGAGAGAAATACGACTTTGGACGAATAGTTCTCGATCGTATCGCGATAGGTCGCTGATGCTTTGGAATGCCTGCATTGCGTAAAGGTAATTTTAGAAAGCCGAGTGTCCAACTAGAGGAAGAAGAAACCGAGGTAAGTGCGGATCGTACGAGTGTGAAACGAGGGCTTCGTTCGGTCGAGTTAACCGATAGCTCGGCTAATTCGTAGCTCTGTTAATAGGGATGTTGTTATTCGCCAAGTTTTCGCGGTGGATCGAAGCTCGCAACGAGACTTTCTCGTACCTGGATCGTTCCGTGCGTTTCCACCGCGGCCAAGAAAATTATCTCGATGCATATTACACTGTAATTAAGCGTTCCCGCGAACGACGAGGTGCGATATTAAGTGCGGTGTTCGCCGTTCCCAATCGTATAACGATATCTGTGTGTACCGCGTTTTCACAGCTCGAGGAGCGCGTGAGAGAACGTCAGGCCGATTCTCACGAGGCAGAAACGTATTAATGAGACGCGACGTAGCAGCGTACAACAGCTTCTACAACCACGGAGAATCCAACTACACGGATATACGCTGTGAATCGCGTACGAGGATCGATCACCGTGCAAGGATGCCTTCAGTGATACCATTTGAATATATTTATCGGTTTGTTCGATCATTCGCTCGTTCATTCATAGATGCAAACACGTTGCGTTACTACTACGAGAAAACGATATACCAAAGAAGCTGGTATGCATGCATAATAAACGGAGAGTAGAAGAATTTAAAAGCAAAAGTGTATCCGAAGTGTATCTTTGAACGATGGAAAACAGCTACTTCTACGACTGATCTTAATTAGGATGAGATGCCACTTTTCGAGATATCAATCGCGAGGAACGCGCAACAGCATCTCGCGTCTTTGAACTCTGTCGAGAGAACGGGAAAAACAGGAAGAGAGTGAGAAAGGGTAAGAGGATTTAATCTCTCTTTCGCTGCAAATAAACGGGTCAACAGTGAGAGGCAGTCGTGGTATCAGTGTCAAAACGACTCCGTGGAGATTATAATCGCGACGGTACCGCGTCGGAATGTCGTTACAACGACGGCGTCACCGTGGAAGCCTGGAATCTTGGAATCGGCTCGAGGGGCGGAACGCGCGACGCGGGGCTGCGAATTCGCGTGCACGATATCGCTCTGTTTCCGGTCTTAATTTGCTCTTCCAGCGACTCTGTTAACGGACACCTCTTAGCCTCGTCGTTTCTCGCACTTTTACGAACTGCCGCGCTACCACGAACCAACGAAAGACACGCCAGTCGTGTCTGCGCGACTTGGCGCCACTCGTCGTTTACAGTTATCGAAAAACTCGACGTCGCATGGCACGCGAATCGCAACATTAATCGATGGTTGACAGAGATCGATCGATTCAAGGATGGACAGCGAGAAACGGGCCACACGGAAACCGCTGGGAAATTCGATCAAGGGAAAACGAATACGAGCACGGGCACGAGGTGGAAATTCCGCAAGATAAAAAGTCGAGAATATCTAAAGGGAATCTGGCCAGGATTCCTTGGCAGTGGCTGGCTTAGTTGGGCCGCGGCCAAACGATGACGAATACCCGCGGACTCGCCGGGTAAACAGAGCGCTTGCAAATCGAGTGTTTCGCGTAGAAGAAAAAGAACGGAAGAAGAAGCGAAGCTAACGCGAGAAGTCGCTCCCTCGAACTCTCGCTACTGAACTGACATTTGACTCGATAAAAAGACGAGCTGCCTCGAACCACCTCGTCGAAAGCCTCGGCCCTCTACAGACCGTTAAATCCGACCGATCAAATTCACAATTACGGCCAGGCCGACGAGCCCAAGTTTTAATCGATCGCGCGATAGATAGATTCTTATTTACGCTTCTAGTCTGGAATTTGGAATTCAGATTTTCTAGATTTTTTGTAGTTTTACTTTCTAACGTTCTCGCGCGAATTACGCAGGCGATGCATTGCTGATACGAATAGAAAAATTGGAACAAGTTCTGCGCTTTTTCTGTCCGTTGCTCGAATCCTACAGTTCGGTAATTTCGCGTTATCGTTTTGACCTATGAATACATTAGAACACGAAAACAGGTTAGTTAAGTGCGCGTTTCGTGTCGCCAAGCAGTAATTTTCTTGTATTATCGCGCTGGTAAAACTATTCCGGGCAGCTATCTGCCATCTGAACCAGAATCGCGAAGGAAGAATATTCGTTTCGGTACTTTATATCTAGAAATTGTTACTCGAACTTATGGCATTCTACTTTGAACTTGGAACGCGCGTATATCCGTGCGTTATTTTCGCACGGTAAATAAATTGGAACTTTGACTCAGATACTTAACGTCTCCGTGTACAACTTAAGACTTTCCACTTGACGTGCAGACAATCTCCGCTATAAATATCTCATCCCGGGCTCTTCGCTTTTACTCGTGCATTGAAATTATCATAACTGTACGGCGACAAGCGAAGATCGGCATCAGGTAATTTCCGAATGCCTTCGGAATCATCGCGGTCTTTTTGCCAACGACGAAACTATGCCAAGTAGTTTTCACTCGATGGTCGAAAGCAACTGTTTCGAGCGTTTCAGAAGCTGTCTTTCAAGTTTCGCGAAAGTCGCTGCCGAGAATGCCAAATAATTAGCTGGCCCGGTTCGTTTAAATAATTCTCGCTGCATACGTGGACTCGTCCTTGCGTGTTCTCCACGCATTCGACTTCCATTGTTAGCGGATGTACAGAGA
Organism: Bombus huntii; assembly: GCF_024542735.1. Taxonomy (NCBI): domain Eukaryota; kingdom Metazoa; phylum Arthropoda; class Insecta; order Hymenoptera; family Apidae; genus Bombus; species Bombus huntii. The sequence continues at coordinate 3,981,746 of NC_066255.1, read as the reverse complement.
AAGCACGCGGTGATTATTGTACCGCGAGTGATTAACGACTGCCGACGACAACCACACGCGCAAACATTGTAAACGCTCGACTTTTTTTCCACGACTCGAGGCCGCTATTCTTCGTTCATCCGGCGCTTTTTCGCATCGATCCGGACAGAAGCGGGACAGTCGATCGATCGGCTTCTTATTCGCCCCTTTCTGTTCCCAACTTTTGCTACTTTTTCTCAACATCGGTTATCAACGAGTATCGTTGTCGCCAATCACTGCCCCGAGCTTAATTTCTCACCATAGAGGAACCGTAATTCGGTGCGCGCGATATTGCATTGCCCATTGAATTCTGCTAAATTTATTTGCTTCTTTATTCGATTTATTTACGGGACAAACGTTTTAACATAGGTAGGAAACCCCGTCTGTATAACGTCGTCGAAGAGCAAATAGTTCATATGATTGTAAATGTAATATAAATCCATTTATTCTCCGCATCGTCAGTTATCCACTTTTCGTTCGTACAATGCTAGTTCGCGTTCAGCTAAATGGATTCAACAAGTAGAAGTTCGTTTAATCGACGCTAACCGCAATTTCGTTCAAATAAATGGAGTTCGCACGAAGGAAGTTGTACCGTAAAACTAGGAGATACGTCGTCGTAAATGGATAGATTAAGAAGAAATTATAAATCGCAATATACGTCGTGATCAGTATGCGAAAAGTAATTTGCGTTTGACAGTTGGATTCATGCGGTTGAAAATATCCGTATGTTATGCGATGTTGTATGCAAAGGATGGACTATAGCGTAGGAAATGCACGGCATTTTACGACATACTCTCTTGGAGTTCGGTGAACCTCGGATCGAGAAAAAGGGACTGCGAAGATTAAAAGTGACGGCTAGAGCGCGTCGAAGATTTCGAGGATTCAAAGGCTTCCGGGAAAAGGCAGCCCTGAAAGGCCTCTATCACCGCAGAACTTCCATTAACGTTGCACGGCTTTGTCGGAGACTGGATTACCGAGCAAGTACCGATCCCCGTGCGAACCTCCGCGAGAGATCGTCATCTGGCAAGTTAATTCGAGCATGAAACGGCCGACGAATTTACAGCGTTGATTTTTCACTCGATTTAATAAGTCCAACGACGTATTGCCGCTAAATTGCCGCCGTAGATCCAACGAGATAACGGCAGGATCGCGAATTTACCGAGCAATTATGGCCGTCACGGCAATTAAAGGGCAAACACGATGTTTAATAGTTTTATTGAACGGGCCGGTTTGTAAAACGGCAGACCGACAAAGGTCAACAGCGTCTATTTGTAGCCGCACTGCGGCGACCACGGATGAGAAATGAACGATGAGCTATTTTTGTGGTATCTTAATCGCGCGAATTATCGGGTTAATTAACGATAACTGGAACGCGCGAATGTTCTGCAATCACGGCTATTCCACGCGAGACATCTTCAACGACGCCTTCTTGCATCGAAGATAAAAATACAATCGGGATCGTTGCTCATCCATCATTTTCCCCGATCCGTAGCTCTTTCAATCCCCCGAACGGGCAACGATTTGTCAACTTTCGCGCTCGACGTGCGTCGAACGGCACGACGAAGGAAATCACAGATACGCGAACGTACGTCGACGAAGGGGAAAACCTCGACATAATTAAAATCCACGCACCAATTAAAACGAGTGGAGGAAGAGTGATTCGAAAAGTTCAAAGTTCACGCAGCGTGCCGTGACACGAAGTTTCCAACTTCGAAAGTCAACCGCAAGTAGGGTTGCGTTTACGCGAGATCGCCCGCTTAACGAAAAGTTCACTGCACCGAGACTGGTATTTTTTCTTTGTCTTATTTTTATATCGTGCAGAGAACACTTTCGATTATTTTCTAAAATCGCTTTCTTCCTTTTCCCGGTCTGTGAATTCGCGAATACGTAACACTAACGCTCGCCAAGAGAGTTTTGAAATTCGGATATGCTGAAATTTTGAAAAAAAGAAAAAAAGGGCCAAAAATACTGCCTGGCATTTGATCCTCCCCTTCTTTTTTATGATGCGAATTGTGATGTAATGCGATGCAGTTGGTGGCGGCGTATTTAAGTAGCAGCGATGAATGGGTGCGTTATACTATGTAAAGAACTTGTGGAGTGTTTTGGCCTTTTAGCGAACGATAAGTTCTTAAGTAGGTGAGCCATGAATTATTTTCAGCGATGTGATTCACTCGTGTACGTGAGTATCTGAGAATGGAAGTAGCACGATAAAATCAAAAAGTAGAAAAAAGTTTCATACAAATTTACGAAATGTGCGATCGGTATTGATCGTTACGTAGACACATGAAAATGCCAAAATCAACAAGTGTGTAGAAGCTTGAATACCTAAAACGTCCGTATATAAACTACAAATTACTAGTAATAAAAACAGGGATTCCAAATTGTTTTGTAGCATTTTCGCTAGAAAAATAGAAGATCGTTGAAACGAATGTAGATACGGATTCGCAGTTGCTCGCGCCATGGTTGAACCGAATTGACGATGTGAACGGGAAAGTTCGAAAATTTCAAAGAAAATTGTCGACGCGAATGGTTCTAACTCACTTCGTGGAAAGCTACGATTCTATTAAGAGCGATTTACCAATTAAGAACGTACGGCTCGAAGGCCATGCCTTGAAAGGCTTTACAAGTTCACGATTTTTTCCCGGCGATGCAGCGCACCCGTCCAAAGTTTCAGCGAAAAATCGTCGTTTGGAATTGGAAGAATCTGCGCGCGATAGTCAGCCGATCTCGCAGCAGGCACGCTGTACGATCGTCGATCGATCGAACAAGACAAATCGAAGGAGACGATGCACCACATTTCAAGATACGAGCATCGATGAGGATTTCTCTGACGACCGATCGCGAGACACCGCGGCGATAAATTTCTTTCTCGCCTCGCGCTACGCACTTTCTCTGACAGAGTTTCTATATTAATATTTTTTCCGATCACTTTTTAACAAAAAGTTTCTCTTCGTGAATGTCGATCGGCTTTCCCTATAAGAGCTTAATCTCCTTTTATGGTTTTAGCTTGTCAATAAATTGCACGTCGTAGATTTGCTTCGAGATCGATTAAATATGGGGAGTCTGTCCTTTCGAATCGTTCGCATACCGTAATCTAATAATCCTTTAGAGAATGAACGCATGTTCGAGATACTTATTAGGCGAGGAAATAAAAAATTGGAGTATGATTTGTTAACAAGAATATTTATGACATCGATATCGCATTAGGATCTACCATATTTCCAAGTATATTACGATCAACACGGTGGAACACGATTCTTTTGTCCAAGCTCGTAACGAAGTTTAGAGAAGGACAAAGAATACAAAAGTAGATCCGTATAATTACCGGGCAATTAGCACTGCTAATTGCCACGCGAGGAAAGTTTAGCGTAAAATTAACATCGTTAAAGGTTAAAGAAACCGGCAACTGGAGTCTGGCGAACGGTACGCACTCTCGTTCTCGCTCGATTTCATCGGTATTCTTATTGGAACCGCTTCGATTCGCTGTTAAATTACAAAACTAATTCGAGATCACCGTGTTCTCCCGATTTCACGAATCGGTTACCATTGTGCAAAGTCGAAACGCTTCGTTGTTTTCCTTTATTTAGGTGGACGGTTGCGGATTGCTTCAAAGTTGGCGCGAAAGATCGACGGTGAAATATACGACCGGTTTTCCAAGACAACTTCGCCACTTTTACGGTGGAACCAGTCGTACTTCTTGCCGGATTTGCATGTCGTCGGAACGACTCACGAGTCTAATAAACGTGGATTTCCCAGCGGTAGCGCGACATTTTCCTCGCTCTCGAATCTCGTCGATCGCAGCCGGATTAAATCGAGAGTCACGGAACATTTTGGGCCGAACAACGACATTTTACTTCGCAGCCAAGCGGAAACGGGCCTATTTCGCGGCGGAACCAATAAATTTCAGTACGTTGACTATCCAGGCCAGATCGAACCTTTTTCTATTAAATTCCAGTCTCGCTTTTACACTCGTAAGTAAAAGTTACCCAAAGAAAATTAAGCGCTCGGTCAGTCGGATAAAAGGCGAAATTATTACGATTATTGGTTGTTTACGGGATCATAATGCATGAATTATTTAGCAATTATCTCTAAATACGGGGATGAAAGTTTCGCGAGAATCGAATTGATAGGCGAGAGATTCCGAGATACCGACGCTCGACGAAGATTTCTCCCAAGATCGAGCAATACGAGTCAACGACAGATTTCTCGACTTTCCTCCCCGTTCGATGAATTTAAATATAATCGTAGGCGAGCTCGTAACAGTCGTTAACATACCTGCATAAAAATCCTACTCGTTTTCGATGCGTTCGCACGATTTTAGTTTCGTTTCATTAATACCCGCGTTCGACGAAACAACGCGCTGTAACGATCATTGCGAAACTATTGAATAATCCTCGGTCAAATATCGCCGCTTGGCTCCACGTTTCCAGCGTTACGACCGGTTTCTGGGTCAACGGGATTACCATCCGTTACCATTCGATTACTTATTCGGTGGTTCGAAGGAACTTTGCGAGGGTAGCGAAACGCCTCGATCATGCTCGGCGGCTAACGCGTACGAAACTTGCGCGGTTATCGAGGATCGAGTACGGAACTGGCGAGAACGCGAAGAAACTCCGTCACTTTCGAAATATCGTGCTCACGATTAAGGCAGCCGCGACGGCGTGAACTTCCGGCGATTTTCGTAGGAGGCCGCGGAAAGAGAGAGGATTTTGAATCGCGAATCGGGAATGAGCCACGATAGGACGTTGGCCGGCCACCTGGTCGTATCTCGCTGGCTAATGAATCGGTCGTAGAACGAAAATGAGCGAGGAACGAGAACCCGTAACAGAGGCTCATTAGAGAGTGTTCGTACTCCATGGCCAACGCGGCGTGACCGGCTTTCTCGTCTGCTTCGAGCATTCTTATTTCGTCGGAGGAAGGAAATGCCGCGGTGAACGCGGGCTTCGAACGCTCGCAAGCAAGGTCGGTCGTTTCTATCTGCTACGTGAGGCCACCGCAGTGAAAGAGAGGCTACCTCCGACAGATCGTTCGCCTGTCGCTTCGCCGCGGCCTTACGAAGGTCTCTGGCGCGAGCACGCGACACCTTCGACCTCTCGAACCGCTCTCGATCCCCTCTTAGATCCCTGCTCCATCGTCTCTTCGATCGATCCTTCGCAACGCCTGTATCTCTTACCGCTTTACCGTGAAAAGCACACCTGCATGTTATTAGAGTCGGCGACCTGTTGTTCCCTCCTACGATGTCATTATTTTGAGAACGGAAGCGTGCGTTACGCAAGTGGCTTGAAAGGAATAAATATAGGATATATGAAGCGGTGAAATTACTCGATTAGGAGAATTGGAGAAATTAACCGGTGTTTTTTAGGGGAGAAGAGAAGCGGCTAGCTGGATCGCTGAACCGGGACTTTATCCAATTAAGTTATCCAGGTCGTGGACAAATTCTTTCGCCCTAAGCTTAATATTTATAATGGTCGGCTGCAACTCTGCATCGCGTATACGTTCTACGCTCTATACTCTACAGGATCGACACCGTAACAGCATTGTACATTAAACGAAAGAAAAATTCTTTTCATCCGTCTTGATATTGTACCGCGTCTTTTATCGAAATCATACGTAACGTCGTGTTTCAGAGGAGAAACAGTTCTCAAAGAGGTAAAAGTACACGATCACGCGTGATCCCGTTGTGTCATATCGTGCTCACGGTATTTGCTCCAACACCGGAACGAACGACTCGCTTTGCTTTGATCCCGGCGTCGCTATCGAACACTTTGATACACGGACTCGAAGTTTGCTTAATTGGCGCGCCAGTCATGCGACAATTATATCACGGAGCGTATTAATACCGTAAGGCGCGTCGTTAAGATCGATCAGCGTATCGTTGCATGCGTTAATTACAACGAGCGAACCGCATTTTAAATTCCAGGCAAACGATACTTCGAGAGACAGTTTTGCGCGCTACGCTGAATCGATCTCGCGTGGTCGACGCTTTTCTTTTCCTTTGCTCGCGCAATTGAAACCGATTCGACGTTACCGAGAGTTGATCGACGCTTCGATGCGATAAGGATCGCCGGATAAGATCGATCGGACGCCCGCGTATTTCTTTCGATGAAATTCAATGGATTTCGTAAACTGCGAATCGCATTGTTATTTACAAAGTATTATTTGAAAAGTCGAGGGGTTATCGTTTTGGTTTTCCCCGTTTTTCGACGAAGGCTGCTAAAATAAAACATCGAATCCAGAAAATTGCATTGTTTGAATTCCGATCTTTTAATATTAATCTATATATTTTGATCGACAATTATACCGACTCTTAGAGGATTTTGCTGTTGCCATATTTAGAAAATAAATAAAATAATTCAACCGTTTGACTAAAAGTAATTTACGAAACCACGATCTTCCTCGTATAAATCGAAAATGCTTGAATCTTTTGGAATTTGGAATTCTTGCACCTGAGATGGTACCTAACTGTATCTAAATAGAAATAGTTATCAAAGACGGAGCAAAGAGAACAGCGTTCGACGAGATGCGTTGCAAATTTACGTCGAAGGTGCTATTACGTTCAATGTACCGACGAGCAGAGTTGTTTGCGGCTCATCAGTCGATGTCAAAGCGCGTGCATAAACTGCAGCTGTAAGAACTTTCTCCGAGGCATCAAGCCCTCGCGTTTCACATATGTATATTTTAGTTAAATTGCGTTTCGAGACAGCGTGGAACGCGTGATTTTCACGGACTTTGTAATTCAGTGCGATAAGCGATGAAACCTTTCTCGATGGTATTCTAAAGTTCTATCTTTTTTCGAATAGCCCGATTAAGAACTTGAACGACAACTCGAACGAATATAAAAGAGGATAAACGAAGTTTACTGGATAGAAAAATCAGGAAAAGGAGAAATAAAGAAGACAAATGGGAAGTGGAACGTATACAAAAGGACGATCGAACCGAAGGAGATTCGCGGTGAAACGACCTTATTTCGATACCTGCTGGGTTTCCGCGAAGCATGTCCGTAATAACGCAGTCTGTCATCACGCGTGTCATTACCGGTTATTTACTGCATTTCCACCGACTGTCCTGAAACTATATCCGCAAGCATAAACGTAGGAATTACCACGACGATAATAACCGCATTCCATCGAAGCCGATGCGCCTCCAAGGACGTCGTGATTTTTACGGCGATAATAAATTCGATATGGAAAAAAAAATCTCCAGCTCCTTAGGTTCCCTTGTTCTAGTTTCCTTTGCTTTATCGAACGTCACGCGTCCGTAACGAAGTTTCGCGTGAAAAAACGTTCACGATACTTCGATTCCATAGTCTTGGCATTTTTCCGTTCTCGATCTAGATCGACGGAAGGAAAGATCGACTTTTAAATACGTGTTCCGAATTATCCAATGGTCTTAGATCAACGAGCTCGATAAAGCTTCTCGGAAACGAGGAAAACGTTCGCGTCGGCTATACTCGGAGAAAATTCCAGCAAGGTTGGCTGTATAATTAGCGGGTTACGTAAAATTCAAATAGGTTTTGCAAGGAGAGCGAATGGCGCTGGCGCGTCCCGGCCAATTTCATTTTATCCGCGTCGACGGAATTAGAAATAAGGAAAGTGTCGAGGCTAGACGCGAAAACCGCGGTGTCCGACTCGACCGGCCACGTATAGACGCGTAAATTCGCACAATTCGCGTAAAACGCGTTACGAGAACACGCGAGACCTCGTCTTGTTCGAGATACGCGGACTCGAACTATGAAAGTAAATCGTGAAATTGATGGGGGCAAAAAGTTTCTCTAACCGAAGATCGTCCAGTTCTAGGATCTACGGTTTCAACGCGACACCGACTTTTCTACAAGGACGATTTTTCGTGGTCGAACATCGTACAATTGCCGCTCTGCGCGTATATAAGTACATCAGTTGATAAAAACGACGAGGCGAAATACACCTTATGAAGCAGTGTCATTCATGCAGTCTAGTGGTCGTGATAGTGGAAGCAGATAAAGACGATTTCGTTTCAAGGTTTCCATAAGGCGAACTAACCGTTATTCGAAATAACAAAGCGCGGTCGTTTCGTTTAGAAAATCCGCAATGAAAGACGGAACGCGAATAACGTTTCTCGCATGTTTTATTCATGATCCAACGATTTAGTGGATTACAAACAAGTTTACTTCGATATTAACACGGCTGTTGTAGCTCAAATTCGCTTCGAAATTTCCGGTGTTCGTAACAGGTTTTAATTGCACGCGAGATTCTGCTAACTCATTAACGCAAACGATAACAAGGCCGATATATCTTAAACGAAAAACCGCCAACTATAAAACGGATTTTGCAATCGCCCATCGTTTGTCGACCGTTTTCGAAGAATCTTACGACACGTTTGTTAGCCTCGTTTATCTTCGGATGGGCGACAATCTGACGACGATCGAGCTCGAAGCTCGTTATATAAAAATTGTCGCGAGAATTCCCCGGCATTCTTGAGCACTTTCGAGTGTTCTTAAGTCCACATGTTGAATTACTAAGCGTATTTCACTTCCATGATCGAGGTTATCTTCCCAATCATACAGAGATGGTCAGCGATTTCGAAGCAGTGTAGTTTAGTTCAAAATTTCAGATTCATCAGCCAAGAAGAGCGGCGAGACAAGGATCGAAGTTGAACGGGACGCAAAAATAGATCTGGAGCATCTTTTCGTTACTCTCTCTCTCTCTCTCTCTCTCTCCCTCTCTCTGTTTCAGCTCCTCCGCTTTCGCGGCTGTTTTCCTTTTTCTTTGGCCATGGTAGCCTCAGTTTCGTCGTTCAATTTCTGAGAGTCACCACGGAATCACGATCGAGAAAGCTGGCAGAGAAATCTCCGATTAAACATTTGTCGAACGCGACTGCGTTCCACCTGTCCTTTTAATTATAACTTGTTCGTGTTGACTTTTTCTAGAGAATAAACAGAAAAAGAAAGAGGAGTAGGAAGACCAAGAATACGCGTGCACGTGGAATGTGAGGGACGAGCTGAGATCAAATTTTCCAGGCAAAATGTATCATGCCGTATCGTCCGCGAGATATAATTATGATTAACGGGCTCGTTCACGAAACGCGAAAGTCGAATTTCGCGTTTTATACTTTGTCGAGCTACCTGAATCGGATGGCATACAAAGTGCGAACGTTTCAGCGCAACGGCGTTCCACATTTGAAAGAGAATATCTTTCAACGAGCATCCATCCGAGAACATTTCGAGTCATTAGTTCTCCAACGCGTTTCAACCAACACAATACACGTTCGTGGACAGTTTGATTATTCTAGACGCTTTTACAATTGCGAAACAATTACTTAACGTTTGACATTACTCCAAATATTATGCTTTCGTAATCACGTTCAGATTCAGCTGTTCAAAAAACGCCCTTTGTTATACAATGTATATTATCACGTATACGACCTTCGCGAGACCCTGAACCACGTTTAAAGTGTACTTTATGCCACCCTAACTGATGTTTCGCACCCTTACCTTCTCAGGTTTCTGTCAATTCGCCTGCCCAGACGTTCGAACGTGCTTACTTACAAATTCTAACGCCTGTCAGCTTTTTATAACGTCGTTATATTTCTTGCGTTGTAGTTCCTTAATACGGTAGCTCTTGCAAATGAATGAAAATAAGCAAACAGACGAAAAAAAAGACGTTGAAATATTAAAGATACACTGCTGGCTGCGGGGGATATCCGTCGTAGAAACAAAGTGCAATATCGTTACAACGTTATTCGTGAAAAAATGCGACACGATAAAATTTTACGGCAATAGTGTGCAGAGACTGATAAGATCTCCGCGAAACATCAAAGATTTGAATCGAAAAGCATCGTTGCCGGTTTCCTGACGATCTAAATGCTTAATATGCACGAAAACTCCATTGCTTGGCCGATTTTACGACCTTGCTATATCCAGGAAGCTACCGCCGCATAACACGTTCCATCGGTCCGTTGGAACGAAACTGGTTGTCCAGATGCTTAAAAAGCACGCAATAATCGGTCGATTTGATGGCTCATTGAAACCAGTTGTTACATCGTTCTCTGTCGACAACGATTACGGCGATAGGTAAGATTCCTGTCTCGAAATACAAATCGAGTTCCGTCAGAGGAACGCAACGTTGTACACGCGGTTGATCTCTCTAACGATGCGCAGGCCGGACAGTGGTTGAAGAAGAGGCTGATGCGCCTGCTGTGCGTGCATAGTCGGTGGTATAGAGTCGAGTTAAACGACGAATTCTTCGGTGGGGCTCGAGCGGAGGAAGTGGTCTGCCAAAATGTTGGCTCTAGTCGTGAGATCGCGTGCGGTTGCCAAGAACTCGTGACCTCCGAAATCGAATCGCGTTCCTCTGTTCGTGAATCGGGGCTCGCGCGGTCAGGTCCTTCCAATTTTTTTTTCAATTTCTTCGAACGACTTTCGTGACTTTCACCGAGCTGAAACTTTCGCGCAAATTGACTCGCGTCGAATCTCGCGTAACGATTCCGAGCTGCCAAGGACACGACCTCCAGCACGTTAATTCTCGGAGAAAAGTACGACAACGGTGATAAATTTTCAACTACGCGTCGACACACTTTTCGGTAAGCTATCGATGACCAGGTTCGCGGCTACGGGACCACGTGATTCTACAAATTCTGCTAAATAACTTGGTTAATGGAAAGTAGCGTCGATAACGACAAGACGTTGGGGCGCGCTCTTGGACCGTTCGAGCGCGAAAGTTCAGAAGACTTTGACCTACGGTACAAATCGCAAGGACCCTCCAGAACGCCGGAGAACGCGGTGGATTTATTTTTAAACAGAATGCTCGCGATACGTGGCTCGGGGAGAATCGTCGTCGTCACACCACGGGCCGTACTCGATTTCCTGTTGACCTATTTATATCGTACCTAGCCGATGAGAAACGACGCTCTCGTCAAGATTCTCGGCTCGGTTCGATAGCTTCCGATGACACTGACGCGGTCGTCCTCGAGTCGTCCGCGAATGCCCGGCAAATTGCAGGTTTTGCCTCCGACGGAACCGGACCGACTTTCTATCGTCGCCAGCGCATTCGGCTACGTGCAAAATTACGCGCGCGCTCGAAAACACTTCCAGGATACGTAGCTACGTACGTGCGTGTTTGTTAGTCGCGTGGAAAAGAGCACCGAGAGAGAAGCAAAGGCGAAACGACGCTACACGGTGCTAGATACGCGAGGATAAGAAAAGCAGCGGTTAACAGTGCCGTGGAGAAGATAGAGAATAAAGAAGGCGCAATAGAGGAAGTGGTTGTAGACTAGGGGGAAATTGTGACTTATAGCATCCTTGCAGAACATCGTATCTACGTACGTACCAGCAGAAACCTACTTCTGCGCATTATGGTACATTACGCGGTTCAACCTGTGCGATGTGAAATTCACCTATGATTTAGCGCGAATTTTCCACGTTGACCGTTACGTAACGTTGTTGGATACGAAGGAGAATAATTTCTAGAAATATCGGACAAAAACGGGGAAAAAAGTTGCGCGTCATTTCTTAAGTGCCGTTAGGCTGTTTAAACGATGTAACGTTCCGCTGCGCGTAAAAAGTTCCATAACAGGAATAAATAATCTGTCACGAAAGCAACGAGAAGTTATGCCTAGCACCTGGCTCGGTAGAATGAATACGAAAGGCTTGTGTTCGATGCTCCAGGTGCGTAAAAAGTCGACGAGCTGCAGCCAGCCCTAACCAACATAGATACGAGCAGATGATTTTTCATGAATCGCGTCTAACGAAGCTTCGGAAGAGGGAAGAGCGTGATTTACGCAAATGTGGCCATGATTCCACGTTTCGTTATGTCACAACGTTTTGTTCGCGATGTAAGGCGCAAATCCATCCTTGGATCTTTTACCTCGTGGCAAATGTTTTTGGCTGAGTAGTCACTTTGGTCCGATGCGATACTTCATATTGTCAACTACTTACACATTGTGTACATAAAGTAGTACGACGTGTGCCTCGCTCGCAAACAGTTATCGCCTTTTTCCTTCGAATTCAAATTTCATTTCAAATTAAATTTGATCACCCGCTAAATTTAATCAATCGCTTGATCGAAGAATAACGTAGGCGAAAAAATATACCGTGTCACTTACTTAAATTGCCTTTAGCATTGATTATTGGACGTACCATATACGGGAAGCTTTCTATATGGTTAATTGCCATTTTCTCCGAGTGGGTACCGTTATTCCAATGACAATTTATCCTACCGTTTACGATGGCGTTGTTAATTCACCTTCCAATGAATATATGAATACTTTCCATGAAAATTTGTGGAAGAAAATTCGTCGAAAGAAACTCAAGTAGGTAAGCAATCGCTGCCAGCTGCTTGAATTTATTTCATCGTTTCGAGCGAATGCTAATTAATCTGCAAAGGTGCAGTCACTGGACCAAAAATCGTGCAATTGTTTACAAATGAAATCGAGGAATTCTATGCACAAGGATCTTAGAGGGAAAAACGTTTGACTGCTCGTTAAAAAACGAGTAACCGCATGGTTACGGATGGAATTAATTTAGAGAGAACGCCTTGGAATTATTGCACGCATTCGTATCTAATCTTCGCTGATGTTAGTCTACTAACAATTGCCAAGATAACGCCGCTGCTCTGTACTGCGAAGCGAGCGACTAAAGCGCGTGATAATACATAATGTATTTAAAAGGTAAAGAAAAAGAAAATGAAATGTAGGGAAAAAGTGACCAAAACGGTGTTATATCAAAGAGAAAACTTTCCTAATCATTATGCCTAATTATTATTCGTATTCTAATTGTACATTCCTCGGCGAGAAACGAGCCGAGAATATCGTTCCGAGAAAAATATTCGCGATAATGGCTCTATTATGAAACACGTCCGCGCATCGGAAACACGTCCAACGACTCATCGCGATCCTGTTACTTTTCTCCATTCGCTAAAGTACTCGCCGAAACGCAAATCGTAATTTATAGTTTAAACGCGATCCGCGATACTTCTTTATCATCCTTGGATAATCCAAAGTCGATATGGTTATAACGATAAAGCGATACGTGAAACTTGGTCCTACCTTGAACACTTCCGAAAAGAATCCGGCACCGATCTTCTCCATATAAAAGTCATCCAATCGGTTCAACGAGGCAACCGCATGCCTCAACGCCTGGCAGGAAGCACCTGTCCTCCTTTTCGAGCCGGTATCCTGATACGTATCACTAGGACACACATTCAGGTTGCAAATATTGCTTTCCATTTCGGTGGGTCGCCATGGATCACGGCACTTTTCTCGTTCCCTGTAACTTCGGGGCGAAGACTGCAGCTCCGTTGGAAGATCTTGCGGCAAACAGGAAATGCAACTTTGCAACGCGTCGCCGTTGGACTTCATCCAGTCCTTCGACGGTGTGGACGTGGTAAAGTCCCCCCTGCAATTTCGTTGCTCGTAAGTGCCCGACGACGAGGTTGCCGAAACCACCAACTCCATCATATCGTTGTTGGCAGCGTACGATTTCGCGGACGACTTCTGGCAAGATTCATCGGTCGACTGAATCACAGAAATCGCGGTGAAGTCCATCGGTGAGTCACCTAGCTCGCTGTTAGACTCCGAGACGGGTCGACTCTTGCCGTTCGACACCGTATGTCCTGCGTCCGAAGGCTTCGCGGTAGATTGTTTGCTTGCCGCCAATGGTGCAGCCTGCGCGACACTCCTCTGCGTCTCTCTGGAAATAGACTTTCCTGCGGGTAAATGTTGCTCTTTACCAGCGAGAAAATCGCGGTTCGGACCGACGTGCTTTTTCGCCAACTTCGACGAGTCTCTCGAGCCGGAGTCGACGTTCAAACTGCTCAGACTGGTGGAACCAAACACCCTCTGCGATTTCGTGGCACTGGTCGACGCGCAACTCGAAGATTTCCCGTAGCTCGTCGCCTTCGCCACCGTGTGACTTCTTCCGTGGCCAGAAATCTCCTTGGCCGAGTATTTGGAGCAGGAGTTCTTCGCGACCGAGCAGCCAGTCGACTCGGTCCTGCTAGGTCTGTTCACCTCGACGAACGAGATCGACGTTTGGGAAAAATTAGACGTAGAGCTAGGAGTTTGCGAACTACCATATAGATCGACACTTCCCGTATTATTCGAGTCCTTCGAGATTCTCCGTACGTTGGATTTATCATCGATGGAAACTGGCTCCACCGTCAACGAACCGCCGGACTCCTTCGTCGACCTTCGAAGCTTTTTATCGTCGAGACACTCGGAGGACGTGCACGTTTCCTTGCATCTCCTTACTTTCGACTTGTCCTCGATCAAGGTAGCTACATCGGGTACCACGCTAACGTTGCAATTCTCCTTAGATCTCCACGATTTCGTCTTGTCGTCCGTGACAGTCGGATACTCGTTCACAGGGCACGATCCTTCCTTCGCTCTCTTCGGTTTCGAGTTGTCATCGGTGATACAAGGTGGATCGAAGACGACGGAGGAGTTACAGTTCTCCTTCGATCTCCAGAGCTTCTGCTTGTCCTCTATTCCCGTGGAGGGTGCCTCGGAGACTACGGGCATACAGTGGTCTTTCGGCCTCCAAGGTTTCGACTTTTCCTCGGTGAGCGTGGCTGGCGTCTCGTCGACCGAGAAACACGGCAAACACGCGGTTCCACTGGGTCTGGCGCACGACTTGACCAACGTTCCATCGTTCGAAGGCGGTCCAGGTGTGTTGGACGGTGGCACCTTGCCGAACATTTTCGCCGTTATTGTGAAAAGATTGAGCAGCTTGAATCGGGACGGAAGGTCGTCGCCTTTGCGCGCTGCATTACACAGATTATCAGTCTTGTCGATGGACGTGACAACGTCTCTTGATTCGCCGTTCAAACGAACGAGGTCGTCGATTCTCGATCGGGAAGACTCTCGAGGCGACAACGAGCTACGTCCTTGAAGCGGTAGCCCGACATGTCAGGATCAGATTGAAACTTCGGTATGCTACGCTCGTCTCTCTCTCTCTCTCTCTCTCTCTCTCTCTTTTGGCAGTGGGATCACGCGTATCGAGGAATCACAGTGGACTAGGACATGATCCTAGCAGGGGACGCAGTGCGGCAACCAGTCAACGTCGATGAACTCGAGAAGCACATGGAATATCCGCAGCGGCGAAACTTGGCACATCTCTCTCCTCTTCGAGCGTCCTCGAAACATGGGGAGGAGATTTTGGCTATTCTGGAAGAAATCTGCATCCCACAAGACTAGTCAATACGCTAATCTCTTTCCGTTTCTGCAATTGAAACAGTTTCATTCGATTCTTTATTTCCCGTTACAAGTCCAGTTAATAGTGACCGATATCGATGCACTTTTCGATCGCAACAAAATGTCAGTGAAACGATTATGCACTTACCGATTGTACACGTTCGAACTGTTTCAATTGCACAAACCTTGATATAATAAATACATATTGAAAGCTGTAAAAATGAAGAGCGGTTTATCAGATTCATCCCTCTGCGATGATTCGCCGCACTGACCTAGCTCAAACTCGGTGGGAACATACGTACACATAGGTATAATGTATATATGCCTGTATATATATATATACATATGTATATGAATATATACATTCGCTTCCGTATACGACCGATATAGAGGCGATGTTTTCAAGAATATGTCGTGTATGGAAATTACGCTTGCCATTAAAGTAACTTTTCTCGCAATTCTTCAACGATAAACTAGATGTCTTATTGAAGGAATAGACAACGTGCGAAATACTAGAAATATTTGGCGGTACTCGTACAACGTGGCTCGCAGTGGATACGGCCAAGTTCTCGTGCCCGGGAATGCGAACAGATTTGTTAAATAATGCGGATACCTGTGTGCAGGTTGGCTGAGCATACGCGGTGATACATTACATGGTGCACACGGCGATTTGATTTACAAAGCAGCGCTACTTCTTCTTCCACCAGTTGCGGCAGATGACCGTTTTCACACGCGAGAAATGCAATTTATGATAAAAAGTACACGGTGCAATTACCAGAGGCCAGCTATATTTAATTGGTATATAACACGGCGCTGCGGCCTGGTGCGTTTTTACAGGACAAAAAGTGCTTTCCGACGAACGTCCAGTGTCTCGTTCTAGTTCTAGAAACGCGATACTATCGCTAAAATATCGCTCGGTGAAAATTTTTGTTCGATAAAGCGACTCGTAAAACCGATTATTTTCACAGCCAAAAGTACACTTTTTACGTTATCGATATAGCGTTTACATATCGCAATCAAATATACGTATAATTGGATCGCGTAAATGTCCTCGATACTTGATTACGGAATATCGCGATACTTCTTCTCGAGAATACATAGAGTCCGTACTATAATTCAACGACCCTTACGTTAGATCGAAAGAAAAAATACAAAGACAGTAGAAAGCTCGATGCACCGTGTTCCGAATGCATGGAGAGACAGTAATCGGAGCAACATACCTGCGGGAGTGAAAACGATGCGTCCACTGTTTCTCTTGCTTCGAGTCTTACGAAGATGTTAATTTTTTCGAGTCGGAAATTATGGGACAGGTCCTTGAAAAAGACACAACAACGCGAGCGATAACTGAGAAAAGCGCGGTCAGTGTTACTGTCAGTGACGAACACGCTCGGCACACGTTCGATCTCGAAAGTGGCGTGAAATTGCCTGGGCCTGTTGGCAGCGTGGTGTTAGGTTGATTTTAGAAGACCTTGAACTACGTGAGAGAATTCGGGCTCGCGAAGAACAGCACGTCAAATACTATCGACGAATACAGACGAGACGGGAGGCATGACCGAACGGCATCTGCACGCTGTCACTTTTGTTTACTGTCCGAGGATGAACCATCGCTCAATGGAACCTGGCGACTTCGAAATGACGCGACGCAAGCCCACGATACTCGATTGCATATCGTGCGATCACGATCTTCTTATTACTAGTACGATATTTTCTCAATCTAGAACCGTGAACGGTCAGTGAGCCGAGTAAACAGTGGGACACCAGCGCACATCCGATTTGAATTTTCTCGACGGATCGTCTGTTCTCGAGTCACAACATATACATCACTGTACACACTATGCACCAGCGAACACCGCACCTCTCGTCACGTGGATTGCCGCGCACTGAATTTTCCTAAACAATGATGCTATGCGATATTTCGTTTGCGAGACTACAAAAGAGACCGATTCACCGACAACGCCAGACAGCGGCCATTACAGAAATGAACTGCTCCGCCATACGCCGTCTATCGGCAATAGCCGACGTCCCCGCTTATCCCCACCATCTTCCCTCCTAATGAATTGAATGTAAAGACGGGCACGTCTTTCGAATGTGCGCATTCTAAACGCGGAATTTTTTCTTGCTTCTTAGGAACACTTAAATTCGAACAAAACACGCGAGCTTGTGAATAGAATATTAAGCAGGAAAGATTCATCGTAATACAGGCAAAGATCTTATGAAGATACCAATGTTTCCTCGTTCCCTTTCTTTAGCAAACAATACACGGTATGTGACTAACATTAGACGAGCTTATAAGTTTAAAAGGAAAAGATCTTTTCTCTATATATTTTATTATATCATCTAAAAAAAGAAAAAAAGAAGGAACGTGTTTTTTAATAAAGCACCGTATGAATAACTTTTGGTATGAATAACTTTCGTGTAGGAATAGTACTAATATTATGAAAGTAACGCCACACGAATAAGAATAGAGAAATTGTATCACTTGTTCAATGAAAATCTACGAAACAACGATTTCACGGCACGAAATAATTTATGAGAATTTCCATTCCGACCTTACTACCACGATCTCATCTCTATGATACTAAACAACCAGTTTTTGCGAGGCGGAATGAAAGTGTGAGAATTCTCATATGCATACAAGTGTACCTTTCACTGTCTTTCAACAATTTTCAGTTTCTCATACAGCTACTTAAATTTCTACATACCATTCTATTACTCTCGGCGACGCAGCAATTTTGATTTAATTCGTAATTCGTGGAGTTTAAAACGATCAAATTTTGTCTTGTTAATTTTCATTTTAAATCTCAAGTTTACTTCTACGATGTGTACTTGTCCAACGATCCAATATAAACTCTTCTCATGAGCTACGAATTTCCCATACATTTTTAATAAATTAAGAATATTAAAAAATGATTTATGAAAGAACGATAATTTAAAAAGAAACACATACGCAATTTGTGATTTTCGAAAAACGAATTAGACGGAAATAATTATATTTATATGGCATGCACTGAATTCGATATGAGCTGCATATTCTTTATTCTTATGTTTCCCAGACTGATTCTTAACCTAACTTTAGCGTGTATAGTTACGTGCACGTGATACCTGTGCAAGTGTATATCGTTCATTTAATAAAGCATTTATTTTGTTATTGTATGTAACTATCAAAAATTAGTATTACAAGTTACGAGAATGGCAAAGTTCTGTTTGAGTGAGTTTAATAATAAGACTATTTTAATATAATTTATTTAATACATATGTGGAAGGTTATGTTTATCTTATCTGTTTTAAGAAATATAACACTTCTTCTGTAGTTGATTATCTTCTTACGTTTGTTTAATATCATATTTATTGCAGAGAAACAAAGTAAGCGCATGCCAGCTCGAAAAAGATATAAAATCGAGAAAAAAGTTCGCGAGCACAATCGAAAGTTACGAAAAGAAGCAAAAAAGCATCCTAAACGTAAATATTTGCAACTATACGTTTAAAGCGTTATTTACATTTTAACAATAGTAGTTGTAAAATATATTGATCGTTTGTTTTGATTTTGTAGGAAAACCAAAAGTAATTGAAGTCCCAAATCAATGTCCTTTTAAGGAAGATATTCTTAAGGAGGTAGAGCTTATGAAAAAGCAACATGAAGAAGAAAAACAAAAGCAACGTGAAGCTGCGCGTCAAAAAAAGCGAGAAGAACTTGCCAAAACGGGTCTTCAAGGATTAGTCTCAGCTGCAAAGAATAAACAAATGGAACATCAAGAGATGGAAGTAGATGCCACGCATGAAAAAATAAAAGATGCTTTAGTTAAAGAGGAAAATTCGTTAAAAGCTTATTACAAAGAATTCAGGAAAGTTTTGAAGGCAGCTGATGTTATTCTCGAAGTTGTCGATGCTCGGGATCCTTTGGGAACAAGATGTAAACAGGTATGTCGATGATGATGTTGATTATGAACATCGATAAGGTATCGAGTAACTGGTTTACGTTATAGGTTGAAGAAGCTGTACTGTCCGCGAAAGAAAATAAAAGATTGGTTATTGTTCTAAATAAGGCAGATTTGGTACCCAGAGAAAATTTAGATCGATGGTTAACGTATTTGCGTGGGAGTTTACCAACTGTGGCATTTAAAGCTTCCACTCAAGACCAAGCTAAAAGATTGGGTAGAAGAAAATTGGGGAAAAAAACTGAAAGCATGATACAAAGCGGTACCTGCTTTGGTGCCGAGTTACTATTGTCACTGCTTGCAAATTATTGTAGAAACGTCGAAAATATTAAAACTAGTATTACAGTTGGAATTGTTGGGCTTCCAAATGTCGGTAAATCTAGCGTTATTAATTCGCTGAAACGTAGTAGAGCGTGCAATGTGGGAAGTACTCCAGGAATAACGAAAGCAATGCAAGTGGTACAATTAGATTCCAAAATAAAATTGCTAGACTCTCCAGGAATAGTCTTTGCTAATTCTGGAGAAAACTCCGACGAATCTTCAGTGGCTCTAAAAAATGTAGTCAAAATTCAATCCTTAAAAGATCCGTACACACCAGCAACTGCTATTTTGAAAAGAGTTTCCAAGCCACAAATAATGGAAATGTATAACATACCTGAATTTTCAACGCCCGATGAATTCTTTGCTTCAAAAGCTACCAGGATGGGGAAATTTAGAAAAGGTGGTATACCTGATATGGCAGCAGCGGCGCGCAGTATTTTGGATGACTGGAACTCTGGAAAAATAAGGTATTTGTGAAATGCTGTATTACATGGTCTATTGGACATATAATAATTCACGTTGCTTCAATAGGTATTATACCGTTCCACCTGAAGAGCCGAATTGTCACCTGTCCGCAGAAATTGTAAGCCAAATGAGTAAAGAATTCGATATCGAACGTTTTGCTGCGGAAGAAAAAATGATGATCGATAATTTCGAAGAAGAAACTGCAAATAAAGAAACTATCGATCCGGTATTAATCGCGAGTTCTGGTCCAGTCGCATCTGCTATGGAGGTTGACTTGCAAAAACAAGCGGTAAGTCAGATTTAATACATTTATATATGTAGAAAGCTTTTCTTACTACGATTCTCTTGCCGATTAAGTTATAACGATAATAATTTTTGTAGCAAATTAAGATACAAAACAAACTGAAGAAAAAACTGGAGAAAAAAATGGAGAAATCGAAAAAACAGGTAAACGAATCGAGGAAAAAGAAAACAGATCCGATTTTTGAAATCGAGGGTAATCAGAAATTGAATAAACTTAATAAACTACAATTTAAGAAAGAGAAGAAAGACCGAGCCAGGAGAGGTAAGAACGCGTTTGCTTCTTGGGACATTATCTTATTTAAAGTTAAAAATTAATCTATATCATTATCTGAATTTTATAGAAAAAGCAACTATTAAATTGGCGGATCAATTGGGAGAATTCAACATTTCAGCATCCGATGATTACGACTTTAATACAGATTTTGTAGAAAAGTTGGCATAAAAATGTTTATTCTAAATTTGTATGTAAAATGTAAATAACACGTGATGTATAACAATAAAAAGTATTGTTTTTGTAGAAATATTTATCGACGAAACATCGATTATTGACGAAACATTAAGACGGTAATCTCTTTACTTTCTTCTATTTCTTATTTTCATTACTTTCACTTTTTAACTCTGCTGATTTCGCGTTGCATATTTCTGATAAATTCAAAAATATAATAAGATAATATATATCTATTTCGTGCATTTTATATTTTATTTTCGATTATTTATATATTATCTGTTCTTGATTTATCATAAAGTGCATCTAATTTTTTACTTAAATTATTTATTTTAACTTATCACGTAGCAAGATTTGATTACGCTATATAAAAGGCTATTGAAAAAAATGCTTGTATCATTTGCCACATCATAAGAGGATGCAATCGAGAAAGAGCAAAGTTGGCAGTGGAACGATAATCAGTGTATACATATGATAACACAACTACCGCATTACACAATTCATCGGTCATTCAGTTAGTAGACTTCAGCAAGGCAACAGTAACAGATGTCAAGTGATTTTTAATAGTTATTTTTCCACGCATTTTTATCGCGTAACCGGCTATTTGTTACAATTTTTCTTCGTGTAATACAGTTTTTGTAAAACAAATATAATGAGTAAGGGCGAGGGATGCGAACCGTCAGTCACATTTCCGATAAAGCCACCTGGCCCACCGAAAGTGTGGAAAATTGTCGAGATTAAGAAAAAGAACGCGGACGTACCGATAAAATTCACCATTCAAGAGGTACCGGAAGACAGGTACGACGAGGTAGCAGAACACATGTGCAAGTATTTCATTGCCGACGAGCCCATGTGTAAATGTATAAGTAAGTTTATTTTATTCTTCTACACATTATCGAATTTTAATGTCAATGTTGCGGCGAAAAGTCATTGAAATTAATTTATGTCAAGGGCAAAAAATATTATGATAACACGGTGAAACAGATTACAGATAATAATATGACTGAAAAAATATTCTCATGTAACATCGCCATTCATTTATGTGACGAAGCAAAAAAGCCACACAATACTAACGTTTTTATTTAATTATACATTCGATAAGGAATCTTGGGAATGCCGTAAAATTTTGCATAAGGCAACAGATTATGAAAAACATGAAACAACAAAAATTTTTTTTACAAATTTTTAAGTACTTTTCGTATCATTCGTTTATAGAAACTCAAAGATATAGGTCGAATACAGTGTGAAATACACAGATCAGTTTGTTGGTGTAAAATTTACATACACGTTGATTAATGCAAGCAAACACCATACAACTTTTTTGCCTTGTTGCTCTTCTTTTTTTCTGTTTTGTCACGTTTCAGCTCCTTGTTTTATCGTCCGTTTCAAAATCGTCCCGGTGCGACGTTTCCTTTAATTCTCTTTCAATTCAACGGTGTTTCTTTTATAGTTGGTTTCCATTCTTTTATACATCAAAACATTTGATCACAGTTCATCGTATGTACGTCTATGTCGAATAGTATTTACGTGAAAGGAGGAATAAGATTTTCGAGATGTGCAGGGAGCAGAAAACATTTTAATTTCTCTGTTTCTATAGACGGGATAAACGATCCTGAATACGTGGAAACATTTCGAAGTCTTTGGGACGAATTTATAAAATGTGGTTTGTCCATCGTAGCGTTTGCAGAGAATCCAGATGGCGGGAAACCTATAATCGCAGGAGTTAATATACTTACGTTATCTTTCAAGGATGAGAAGTTCGACATTGAGAAAATTAAGGTAATTGTGACTCATTTCTTGCGATCGATAAGAATGTATATGCTTCTTTGACGGGGCATTGAACGTAAATGTTAAATAACTTCTAGTCGGAGAAGGTGAGTGCCGTGATGGATGCTGTGATAAGATTGAGCAAAGAAGCAAATGTGTTTGAAAAATACGGGGTGAATAAATATATGAACGCCTTTGGCCTTTCCGTAAATCCAAAGTATCGAGGAGCCTCTCTAGGTGCTCATCTTCTTAATGCCAGGTACAAAAGTTCAACCATTCCCTTTGACGTTTTCCAATAACTTCCTTGCCTTCTCTATTACTCACTGCTTTTGACGTATGTAATTTGCTTTCTATACGTTACTTTTTAGTTTAGTTTAGTTTAGTTTTATCTCGTTTGTAACATCTAAATAAATAATTTTTCTTTAGGGTGGAAGCAGGTCGAGAATACGACATTCCGGTAACAGTCACGGCATTTACCTCGCCGATTTCGCAGAAATTGGCCGAACGATGCGGCTTTGAAACCCTGATTGAAAAAAATTACGACGAATTTGTGGATAAAAAGGGAAATTTAATGTTTCCAGGAATCGAATCGAAATCCATGAAAGTAATGGGCAAGAGGCTCGTTTAACATAAACGACATATTACAAATTGAATTAAAAATATGATATCTAGTAGTTTAATACCAATTAGTAAGTATTAAGATAGGAAATAGGGACAAAAATAAATGGAAGAAATAGGAACCATTGTAATCTGTAACGTAAACAATAAAGATATAACGAAGCAACACTGTCCACTTCCGGGCATAGCAAGGGGGACAAAACGAGTAAATTAACTGACAATAGGACAAACGATCTCAATTTGCGCCAGCGGAAAGCTTTATTCTGCCGTTTGCTACGTGTTAAATAATACAGCGAAAACGAATACAATATTCTACCTCGTTGCTGAAATCGCAGATTTGCGGGAAGTTTGTAAGCGGTAAGAAGAAAGAAAAAAGAAGGAAAAAGAAAGAAACAGATTCGCACGCGACTTATCAAAGTTAACGAAAAACGCGTTGACGAGGCGAGCGGCATTTAAAAAAGTCCTTTGTCGTTCGTTCGAAGTACGGGGCCTTTGTCAGATACGACACGTACCGAATTTCAATAGTTAAGCTATGCGCACCCATGGCTAACTGTTTTATCATCGTTGCACACCGATATGCGGGTGAACGCACTTCCGCCTATTCCGATAAGCAGCGATATTCGAATGCATCCGAAATACGCGTTACGAAATTTGAGCGACGCAGTCTCGTGTTTCGGATATAGGGGCCACGGGTACCTACCTAATTCGATACATGTTCATTAACGGGATTGTCGTTCAACGCTCGATCGACATCTATCGCGATAATTAACGGCTAGCAAATAGTCATTTTCCAACCTCGTCCATCCACCGTTCTCTCTACTTACTCCACTCTGTGCGCATCCGTCGAGACGCACTTCCTCCTCGACCTACGCCCTTTTCTATTCCCGATCCTGTAGGTAATGCACAACGCGGAGTCGATAATCTTGACAAATGGATGTTTGCAGCGTGGGACTGCGGAACATTGGTTCCCTGATACTGCGAATGTCAGGTTCCATCGAGCCACGGTTGATCGTTGCGCCTCGAGTACGAACGTTTTGTACGCGTTGCCGATAAATTCTCTTTGAGGCGGAAATTGAAAGGAACAGAGCCGGATCGTCGCACAATGTTTTAAGAGCCACGCGTGTTCCGACTATATGCAATTGAACAAACATCGGAACATCTGTTGGGATATTTATGGATTCCTGCTGTGAAACTGTAAACTTTCGATGAATTGTCGTATCATGGGGCAAGAGAAAGAGAAAGGGAGAGAAAGGAAGAAAAAGAGCGTCTGTTTGTATCGCAAATCGTACCTAAAACTTTGAAAACTCTTTTCAAATTTGTGAAATTTCTACATAGACGTATAACATCCAATTTCTGTAACCGTTGCAAATGGACGAGACTTGTAAAAATGAAATTCGTTGATTGGTAATTACTTCTTCACCTACGCATTCTCCGTCGTGCCACATGAATACAAATTTCAAGAGACTTTTTGGGATTACGCGCGACGGTAGTTGGGTGGTCTACGTCCCGACAGGATTTCGTCGCGCATGCGTACGTTGCTCGCAAACTCCTACTCGCGTACAGCATCGTCTACGAAGATGGAAGTTGGAGCGTAGAGTCGCCGCGAATTTGTCGGCCGCCTCAGTCGCGTTCGGCGCGTCGTACGAGCAAGTGCGTTCTCGTTCGTTCTCACCCTGTTTCCGTAACCCTCGCAGTTTTTCCCTCGATCCTCTTCCGCTTCCTCCTTCTCGATCTACTTCGTCGAAGCTTTATCTTCTTTCCCGCGATCTTTACACAGTCGCCGATCGAAACGAAACGGCAATCCGCGAAACAACGTAACCAGAAGGATAATCAAAGATGAATCGCATTTAAAAGATCGACATAAGGATTTTCGTCGAAGGTGAAAAAACCATCGCAAACCGCCGTTTTGCTGTCTTGCTTCTTTCTTTTTTCACTCTCGGAGATTGTACGAAATCGTTCGTACGGGATAATCGTAGTGGTAGCGTTGAAAATGCCTCTCCTTTCGTTTCTTGGAATAATAAATACGGATTTCTTGTATCCGTCGAGACTGAAAAGTCAATCACATCCATGTAACTCGATGCGCGTTATTTTTCTTCTGCGAATCTTCCATGTGAAGCTGATACAAATACCAAGGCGGGGGTAGTTCTTTCATCGCGATGATCAGATAGATACTCGGCATCGTTTGAATCGGAATTTAGTCCAGATTAGATGAAATTGGCAGCTGACTTTCATTCAGAAATACAAAGTTGCGAGTCCTATTTTCGATCGATGTATTCGACGACCGAAATCTTGGAAATAGCGTCGACGCGAATTAATTTTCTCAACGAGGATCTTTCGTACGTTTAGATTTCAACGAGAGGCAACCGTGTGTTCCGAATGATGTGTAATGTACCGCTGAGAGGTAACGTCCATAATATTTCTTTCGCGACAGACCCGATCGACGAGCACAAAAGTAAAAGAACGTAACCTGTTGCGGAATGGATTGCCAACACGCCGTCGTTGCTTGCAAGTACGATACTGTGCATGTAGGATTCTCAAGCGCGAATGTTTTTTAAGTTGCTTAAAGAAAAGGAAAACAATTGGGAAATAACTCGAGGACGAAGAAGAGTATTGATCGATCAAACAAGGATCAGCCATTTATCAATCGGGTTATTTCATTTCAGCATTTGGGGACAAATGCCTTTTGCTGCAAATAGAACTTTTATTCGTCGATTACTTCACCGTTCCTTAGCGTAAAAAAAAAAAAAGAAAAAAAGAAAAGACGGAACTAAGAATATCGTGATTCCGTAAAAGCACCAAATTTATTCTGGGTTCGTTCTGAAAATTTAGCAATGACATACGAGGGTAAATTCGATAATGAGCGAATGTGACCGATCGGACACCGATTCCTTGCAGATAATAACGGATTCGATGAAACGAAATGTCATTCATATCTGGATGCTTAATTACAAAAAGGAAGGAGGAAAAATGCTAAAATAAAACTGAAAAAAATAAAGGCCTCGTTGAAATATTTTATTTCCATCGAATTTATCGCTCGATTTGATTTGTTTCCTCCATTGCCAGACTTTCGGACACGCGGTTCGATGACGTAAACGAAGAAGAATAAATGAAATATTTTAATAAACTCGCCACAATGTCGTATCTGTTTTTTTTTTTTTTTTTTTTTTTTTTTTGTTTCGTTCACATCCGTAATTGCGAATCGTGCAATCGGACTTTTTTCAATTAGTTTCGCTACGATACCTACTGTTTGTTTTTCTTGTTTGTTTATGGGATTGCCTATGGTGTGTCATATCGATCTTTGCAATTGTGAGATTATTTCTAGTGGAAAATTGATTACACTTCGAAGATCAAAGTTGTCGGAAGTTTAGTCTGTAATCTTTGTCACTTCCTTAATAGGAATTCTAATGAAGATACTCCTGTTCGTCCTTGAACACTCGTATTTCGGGAAAATGTTCATATTCATAAGAGAGATATAGCTGTCAAGGAAATCATTCGTCGATAATTTGCGTTCATGAATATCATTGTAATTACAGTCGAAGTGAAAAGCTTCGCAATAGAATAACCAGGTTCGTAAAGAAAAAAAAAATTAATTTCAAAGATGATTATTTTACTTTTTGGTTCGGTTTCGTTTTAACGTTTAATAATTTTGCCATTCGCTGTATAGCTTCGAGTAAAATGTCAATGGGCGTGTAAAAAGAGACCAACAACGAATACTTCAAAAGTTTTCAACCAATATCGCCCACACGCAGAAACAAATAGACACATTATTTAATTGGATGAAACGTCGAGGCTAACCAGGTTCGAATTTTATATCTTCGTTAACTTTCATGTCGGCCGAACAAAAGCAGACAGAGTATAAACTACTAGATAACGCGACGAGGAGAATTTTGCAATGTTTAGTCTAGTTTTGGTATAGACAGATTTAAGTAGATTGCATTTAGAATAAAAGATTGTCCCCTGAATATCATCGAGAGCGCGTGTTAATCTACCTTCGCACGATCACTCCGAGGATATGGCGATTAAGGGGCGGTCGCTCCATCAGAATATACAAAGATACTCTTTTATAACAAACCTTGCTCTCTGCCAGGATAATTCTTTTACGGATAAGCTGGCGATGAATTTGAGTAAAAGTGACCGTGAAATCGCAGTAGCCCAAGAAGCGGCATTCTTACGCTCGAGTACGTTCAAATGGAACATGGTTGCTCAGATTTGTTCATTCGTCGGCCTCCAAAGAGCATCCTCTAGTTCTATCGCATCATCGTCCGATTCCACGGCTACTTACGACCCTTTCTTCTATCGGCCGCTTCTCAAAGCTCGCAGAAAGGTCGCTCGAGACGCAACTGGCATAACGAAATGCTTCCACGTAAGAAGAAAACGTTACTTCTAACGGGGCAGCTTCTTCTTCCGCATATTCTGATTTTTAAGGTTCGCATTTGCAACCGGTCGCGTTGCGACCCTTCGCAATGATTTACGATCTCGGTATCATCACAGTAATACATCACGTATTTTATCCACGATCCAACCGAGTTTCAAGTTCCTTATCTTCGTCTCAGACAGTAGCAATATCAATTAACAGAGTCCCGAACGGGAGAGATTCGATACGAACGTTTGATCGTTCGACGGATACGATATGTCATTAGGAAAAGAATCGATCGTCCTCTTTCATTTCCTCGGAATTCTCATTCCAGTCCCTCTCTGTAGAAACGCAAAGGTATTCTAATGCTTCTAATTTGTACGGCTTTAGACGAGTAGAACGGTATTTTATTATTTGCATCGAATCCTCATCCAGACGAATTTCAACGATACGCTCGTTCCGTCGCGTATCGTCGTAACGATAGACTAGGTTTGCAAAGCGTGTATTATCACTTACCGAGTTGCCACGTTCTCCACGTACGTATCTCATTTCTCTTCTTCCCGAGAGACCTTTTTACGATCACCTCGAAAGTTGCTGAAACAAGAAAGCGATCGATACGATTACGTTCTTGTCCGTACTTATCTTGTTTTTTTGCATGGCGATTCGTGCAGACGAACTTCTGCGATCGAAGGCACGACCGATGCCATTGAGTCGAGTACTTTTCTCTTTAATCGAGCCGGAAAACAGTGTCGCTTCGTTTCGAACGGACGAACAAAGTATCGAACGAACAAGTTACCCCGAGCAGAATCCCTTCGAACGCTTCTTTCGTTATTCGTGCAGATATATTCAGCAGGCGACCGTATTGAGAAGAATGCGCGAGAATCACGTTGTATCGTAATTGAAAATCCAGTGGACGAGATAGAAGTCGTTCGGACGTAAACGAAAGAGGGAAATCGGTCGCGCAACGGCGGACGGGCAACGAGATGAAGTCATCGGACGCTTAGCCAGAGATCGGCTGGAAGCCATGAATTTTTCGTTGCGGTTTCATCGAGTAAAAACTTGAATCGCGAATAAAATCGCGGTGAAGAGGAACAGCACGATCGCAAAGCGTTCGCGAACGACATGTCCGAGGAAGAAACGACAGAACGGGCCGATCGTAATAAAACGTTCGAGATAGACAGACCAATTCGGGGGAATCGTACGGGGGACCTGCCGGAATTCTTCAACGTCACTCCACTCGATGTCAACGCGACGAACGAGATCGACTCATTCTACTTCTACGAGGTGAGCTAAAGAAAACACGGTTGCCCCTATAAATATATTCTTCCGTTGAAGAGAAACGCTTTAAAACGCAGAGACGGCTAATCGACTAAGAGGTCGTAAGTAGAGCTCTTGATGGAAGAGCGTCGATTTTAAACGCTGTTTCTCTGTTCTCGGCCTGATTCCAGCGATTGTTACTTACTTGTAACAGTACAGATATAATTGGTCGAAGCTGCGAACGATCCGCTGGCAAACAAACGGTCAGCTGCGTTTGAAACGCGTTAAAAGCTTCGGCTCTCTATTGACTAACTAAACCGAATAGATTCGCATGGACTGCGATTTAGCTTTGATTCAAACATCTACCTGGCCCACCGTAGAACTATGGCCGACATTCCACTGTTGTCCCTCGAACCCGATTACAAACACGGAGTTTGCCCGATCGTCTAAGTAGCAGATGTATCAGATCGTCGTAACATGTGGTAGATAAATGCTCGTTAATTAGCTGGAAATTAGTTAATCTAGCAGTATAATGTAATGTAATTGGATTTCAATCTTCTTGTTTCTTAGTACAAATTAATTCGTTTGAACAATTTGATCTTTCATACTACGTATGTATGTTTCTGCATTACGATTAAATTAATGAAACAGCGATTATGAAATTACAAAATGGAGAAAGGTAAATGAGACGGCGAATAAGAGAGAGGTTCCACTTAAATGTCATTTGCCACGCGAACTTGGACGGTAGAGAGGTTCTTTGAAAACATGGTAACTTCATGGAAACCGTATCAAAGATGTAGCGAACAGCCTATTAGATTCGTCGTTTCGCTTCCCGTGTCTCTTCGATCGTCTCGTATATATAACTTTTTCATCCATGATGTTTCAATGGATATTCCGGTGAAGACTCAAAATACATAGAAGAGTCGTTGCTGTTATTCGACCGTAAAGCGGAAACCTTTGAAATTCCACGTGTTTATCGTGAAATATGAATTTCTTTCATCTGGATTTGTATTTTCATTCGAATACAAATCCCATCGGTGGAGCCGTTGTCAGTGAATGAACGATGGTCGTTTGCGGTTAATTTCGAACGAATAAAAGCAAAAGTGTTCAGCATCTGGAATTTAAAAACGTTGTTTTTGCGCTGGACAAAAGTAAAAGTTATTTATACGATTATGTTAGCTTAAAAAACAAATGGGACACCGCGGGAGAAAGTGGACTGAAAAAGCCATAATAAATTTATTCTTTAATAACGTTAACATTAAGTAACATTAATTTATTCTAGTAAATCATATTAATCGTATAAAATCAATTTCTTTTTCGAACCACAAACGAAACCAATCTATTTGACATATTTTGCTAAATTACTTAATTATTTATTGAGAATTGGAGTTAGTCCAATTTTGCATTTTTCCACTTGGATTCGATTAGCAACTAATCGCAGCTTATCCGAGAATCCCTGAAAATATAAGTGGTATCGGAGCAATGAATAGCGAGAGTATTTACGTTTTCGTAACAGTGCATTTACGTGTCTCGAGGGACACGTGGACGCAACGTTCGGCAATTTCTCAAATGACGAAGTGACGTAATGTACTTCCCACTGTAACCGGGTCATTTGAAACGAAGGTAGTCGATTTCTACCTTTGCCCGTCAATTAGCGGAGCGGATGCAATTACACGCGAGTAAATTTGGAGGCGAAGATAAACGTTAAAAGAATGGAAAGCAGCTCGGTCACGGTTGCTAACTAAGAACTACATATACTTTAACGCGGAAAAAGCTATTTCATATACGCGTGTGCATATATAAAGCTTCCTTTGTATCGTGGTTAACGCAAAGAAAGATAAAAATCGTAACATCGAGAGCAAAAGTAACTTTTCGCTGCAACGTCGAAACGTTAATCCGATCGGTCATCGTTTCAACTTTTAAATATCGAACTTTTAAATACTAAAAAAAGAAATTATTTATATATTATTCCTTTGCACATTTGCATTTTCAACGAGCTTCCTGTCATCGACAAATGGCCATCACGCCTGCGAGATTTAATTGCCGCTTACGTCCGTTCGCTTCGATAAACGTTGCCGATACTTTTTATTCCGCAAATCGACTGAAACGATTTTTATTCAGGACCGAAGTCGAATGGAGCCATTGTCTACTCGCAAAAAAGATCGTATCGAAACGTTGTCATATCGTAGCACGGCTCTTTCCATTTATTATTCCGTCATCGAGTTTAGGAGTTGCTACGACAGAGGCAAGTTTAGAGGATAACCGTGCAAGACGCGTATTTACGGTGCTCCTCGTAGGAACATAATGGAAAACCGTGATAACGTGGAATACGTGTTTTTCTTTCATCCCGCGGTGTTTCTTTCGTTTCATCGCGATCTCTGACGACATAAATCTTCCTCCGAAGATCTTTCGTCGCTAAGGATAAAGAGGCGATATATCTTCGTGCCGCGAGCTGCAAATTTGCATCTGTACAAATATAAGCGTACGATATATTCGTTACGTAAAAACCGAACGCGCGTATATCCAACTACGATTCCGACTAGAAACATTTTCACGGTATTTTTGGTAACTATTACAATAATTTCTTGAATGAAATTCTCGGTCGGCTGGAAATTTACGAACCGAGAAAATGCCGCTGTCCGCCGATAATTGCGATTCCACTATTCGGAAGTCGTATTTCTCTAGGCTCTATTCCCGGCTAAATTTCGAAAGAGAATCGACGCATATTAAATTTCATGGAGCACCGTACGGCACGTAAGAGGGTTGTCAGCCAGCTAGCCAAAACACGACGAAACGTCGACGATCGAATTAAAACGGGCGCCTGTCCGATCTGTACGTTAATTCGTCGGTGCCGAGCCTACCTCCTGTCACCTCTTGTCACCTGTTCTGTTTCTACTCGTTTCCTTGACACGTGTCTCACGCCCGCCTAAAAAATCGCACGCGAGCCGTTTACTTCCTGAACGAACGCCACTCAAACGAACTAACGATTTTCGTTGCACGCGTAAGGACATGCGACGAAACGACCAACCCGGACGATTCTTATTGGGTCGCGTAAATCGCTACAAGATGTTACAGGAGACATGTGACGCAGCGTGGGAGTACGTTCCACAGATCAACGCGAGGGAAATTAAGTAGATTGATCTATCGTTACCCGACGGATCTTTTTAAACACGTTCGCTGCCAGCGGACGAAAATTTTCGGAAGAAGAGTCAACCAGAAACATACAGCGTTTTTATCACGACGTTACTTTTTGCCGAGTACCTCGTTGGTTTGTTTGATCCTCGAAACGAGCTTCGTTTTCAACGTTTGTCAAACTTCCGTCGCTCTAAACGATAAAAAGGATAGGTTTGAGGAAACAGCAAAGCGAAATCGTCGCAGCAAAGTACATACGCTCGATATCAGTCTCATCCAAAGCTTTTTATATTTGCACGATCCTGGGGGAAAAAAGGAGGAAAATTTAATCGTTTATCTTTCTCGGAAGAGTCGATGAAAACAGAACTCGTATCCGACAAATTCCTCGTTTGCAAACAAAGTCTTATCGACTGTTTCGACGGAGAAGAGGGACGCGGCGCGTGTGTCTCGATCGTTAGTCCCTTGGGACGCGTCGATCAATTTAAAAGCGTCGGTATTCGGTGTCCGCGCGGTGATTTCCTGGCTGTTTGCGATCTCGTCCCGTCACCTACCCGCTTCTTGCCTCCTTTCCGCGAACGTGCAGGGCTAACCGATGCGAGTCGCGCGACCGCTTTGTAAAAGCATCGCCTCGACGAGTTGCCTCGTTTCGCACCACCGACTGGCCGTTGATTGCAGAAACCCCGCCACATGGGAACTCGCTTATTTTTACTAGGAATGCGCGTTCGCGGTAAAAGAGAGGACGAAAGAATCAAAGAAGGTGGGAGAAGGAACGAGGGAGGAAGGGGGTCATTGACGCGATGCTGGAAACGGACGGGCGATAAAATTAAGCTCGCAACACGATTCCGCAAAAGACGTGGAAAATTCTTGATCCATCTGTCGCTTCTAGTCGAACATCTTCCTATTGTTTCCTATTTGTCGTATCCTCGTCTTTTGTACGTGCATATGAGTTGTAATGGAAACGAAAACGCTATCCGAGGCGTTATCAAATCGAGGATGGCTAATCTCGTCGTTGGGGAAACGGGCGTTGAAAAATGACTCTTCGATAAAGGAGGAAACGGAAAAGACGGAATTACATAGCGCGAGAGAACGGACGGACGTGGAATCGTAGAAACACAAAGTTAAATCCTTGAATCGTTCAACGTTGAGGAACGTTGTGTCGTCGAATCGTTGATATAAGTTGGTTTCTTTAGTCAGCAGTTGTTGACCAGCGGTTTTTATTCAAATACTATCTTTGGGAACGAGATATATGAACAGTTCAGAGACTGCGTCGAAATTCCATTTATCTCAAGTCTCCATTCATCGAAATGGTAATCTTGAATGTGACGACACATTGCTATTATGAAAATATAATTTAGCGAATTCCGAATTATATGATATATACAGAGCGTACACACAAATCGCAAATATAGAACAAAATGTTTTCATACGTCGCTCGGTTTCTGAAAAAATCGAGTTCGCAAATTCATGACGTATACTTTAGCTTGGTTAAATACCGACGAGATAGCGTACGAGTTAACAGGCGGTTATTATACACGTGAAAATAAGCAAAAAATTCGTTTCAGGTTTCGTTTTCAAGAAGATAAAGTTTAAATATGTTTAATTACGAGCTGGTCTGGTATACGTTTTCAAATTTATTTTTCTCGAAAAGCACGAAGCTTCTTACGAAAGAATTTTATTCTACGTTTTTCACTTATTTTCGAATGTAGATCAACCCTCTGTCGATTATTTACTCTTGTTCGCATCGAAATTAACCAGGTTAAAGTATATTTGTTAAATCCTCAAAGTCGATTGTCTCGAAAACGAAGCTTCGGATGAAGAAACATGAATTTTTTTCACATTTTTTCACCACCTTGTATAGTTATAAACTGTTAACAGCAGGTAGTTTATAAATTGTTTGCCCTCCATCAGATTCAACTAAATGAAATTGCATTATACGTATTGTACGTATTGTACGTATGTGGAACGATATTTCGAACGATTTATCATCTTCTTCGAAATGCCAAATGATGGAAATATCTTTTTTCTTTTGCTATACTTTCGCGTGAGTCGTTTATGTAAAAGGTCTTTACAACTGGAAATAGTAGAATCGTGTTATTTCGCTATTGAACCTACCTGCTGAGTTTGGTCTCTTTCCGCCTCTCACCATTAACTGGAATTTAAAGCTTGTTCCGAGTACGGACGCAATTACCGTAGCCCCCAATTTTTGCCAGTTGATTACGCACAAAACAACCAGTCTTTCGTAAAATACTGTTCCTTTCCTAAAATATTGTGCAAGATGAACAGCCCTTGCGCACGATTATGACCGAATTATATTACCACACAGTCATGAACATCATAGCAAGGAAATTTGTAAGAAAAGCGATACGCAGCGTAGCTGGAAGGGACTTACGAAACTGACGATTCGAAATTTCTGTTCTCGCAAATTATAAATCGTAGCTGCGATATTGGCCACGAAACAAAACTTTTTCCTCTTCCATTTTTTACGATCCGGCCGCCAATTTATTTCGCTGACTGTGAAATCAATCGTCCGACCGGGGGCTTCGACGCTTCAGTTTTACCAACGACGCGCGATTCGCCGACTTTTCTTTAAGTTTAAGCGTACGACTTATACTCTAAAAGTATCTAAAGAGTGGGATTACTACCGTGGGATCTAGTCGATACTTTGACTCGATTCGACGTTTCATTTGCAATTAGTTTGAACATCGGCCATCCTCTCGTCTAGCAAATGCTCGACGAGTATACTCGACGTATTACGAATCTTTACGCGTCTTGGTACGTTTTTATGCATTTTATGTAGGTTTTAAGACATCGATAAGAATGGAAACTTGGTGGCCGAGTCTGGCCACCGGAGTAAAGTCGAACCAGGCGACCACTGTTCGATCGACGATAAAATTACTAGGTAAACATTTACGAGTCATGAAAGTTATACGGGCACGATGATGTACATATTAGGACGGGAACTTTCTTAATTAAATGCAACTCCAACAGAACGTGGTAAATACATTGTTTCCCTAGTTGAATTGTTGGTCCACCAACAACGTGCCAACATTTTCAATAAACATCCTACGTTTGCGTTCGACAAATATTGTTCGTGTTTTTAGATAATAGCAACATAGGCAGACGATTCACAACGTAGGTGATTCACATTGTTATAAAAATCTCGTAACGAAGCTGAATAGGAGTTGTGTGCTTTTATGTACAAAAGTATATAGAATTAGACCGAATATTCCAGGTTAACGAATTGGCAACGAACCGACATACTTTTATGGAAGCTTGGAGCATTTCGTAGGTTCCAGGCTAAATTGTTGCGTGAACGATAAGTCCACTGCTCGAAAAACGTTATTCTACGTAACGAAGATGCGTAATAGAACATACGAAACACCGTGCGATACAACGAAAATGAGAAGTGGAAGACAAAAAACGAAGTCATCGAGGAGAAGAATATCGACGCGTTTGACACGTCGTGAAAAAGATATGATTCGGCCGCTATCGATAAGAGAAGATTGCAAAAGTATCTAATAAAGTTGCGATGCATTATAACCATGGAAACACAGAGACCCGAAGTTGTTTTTACGGGTTTAGACCACGTCTGGATATTCTGGTGATCCCGAAGATAGAAGACCACGATGGAGTTGTTTACGATCGCCGGGAGAAAACTTGGAGGATCGCAGTGCCGCTTAAGACGCAGGGGAAAAAAGAAGACACGGCTTTCATCTACGCCCTAAGCCATATATTTTCCTTCGCGCTATCTATTCCTTATCAGCTAGTTCGATTATTTGATAGCGGAATCGCGTTGCTCTAACTTCGCCCAGTTAATTCGCTAAGGAATTGTTTCGATCACTTTTTATTTCTATTTTCATCCAAGGTGGCTTCGAACATAGAATTTTATAAATAGACGAATAGGATAAATGACGTATCGATTATCCGCGAGCAAAATGCTCGAATTTTATTATTATTTGTACGTGGCTACGTTGTTCAAGGACTGGCGTGGATCCGATGACGTGGATTCTTCAATTATTGTCTTTTTTACGCCGATAATAGTCGTTGGCGGTCAAACTACTTTTCGTAGGAAACAAGCTCATTCGTTACCGTGACGGCTAACTAATAACGCGTGCACGAATTACCGATAACACGGACGTTTATCATTTACAAAAGCATATTTTCTTACTCGGCTGTCCACGGTGCACTCGCTACATGCGCGCATTATTTTTAATACGACGACTAGAAGTCTAATTTTATGTGCCTCGACGCTCGCCTTCGCATTCGCACTGAATTTAAATATCGTAAATATCGCGTTATGTGGCCGTTCTTCTTCCTACGTTTGATCTTTATCAGAGAAAAAAGAATTCGTTATATATCGTCGTATGCAATAGACCTAAGTGAATTGGCATAATTTTCAAAAACGAGCAACGGAAGAAAAACAAATAGAAGATGCAGCTTTATTAACGTGCGTTTTGCGCAACGCACGCGCAAACTTACGTTTCTCTGTTTATTTTTAAGAAACTTAATGACGCGTCGCCTTTCGTGCATTTCGCACAAGTACATACAAAACAGTAAACAATAGAATATGTTTACTGTTTTATTGTTCGAGTAGATTGTTTTTCCTCTCAACGATTTAGCGAACTAAACGGCATAGTTTACGACGCTTTTTAAATCCTAGCGTGATTTTACTACGAAAAATATGCATTCACGTTTACACGGCGAATTGTGCTGAATCCATAGGAAGGGTAATTTATCGATATATATTCATTTTCGATCGATGGCACGGAAATTTATTATCGTGGCATTTCGTCAAGCGTGATTATGCGTGATCACATGGTTCGCTCCCTATTTCTTCGGTAGCATCGATATTCAGAGAAGTCGAGACCTATCGTTTATGGATTGAAACGCGCGCGAGTAACATAAAACGAATGACACTACAGCTGAAATGGAGCACGAATTTCGAATAAACACTTGGACGACTGTTATGTATCATTTTACGGTTTATTTTACAGTTTTGTCGTCTCGTATCGAATAAAGACGATTACAGCTTCATATACGACGACTCGCGAGAATATCTAGAGATATAACAGAACATTTTTATGTATTTATCATTCGCGTTATACGAAATTATTCATTCACTCTGTAATAAGACGCGATCGTCGTGATCGTATTGTTCAAATTGTCAACGAATCTGGATATTGTATATGGAAATATATAGAAGTTTGCAACGTGTTTAATACTTTGAAAGATCACCAAAGAATCTGAACATGATCGATCGTTCGCAATATTGGAAAATCACGATATTTGATGGAACCATCTTTAGCACAGATTATTTAAAATCATTATTCGTGTCTATATATGAATTCGTTGTTACGTGTATATTCGCAATAAATATTCTGTAATCTACGTGCAATCGTATCTCTCTATATCAATTATAAACAAATGTATACAATTTGAAATTCATATCGTATCATATTTCATATTTTACCAATACGACAATGATAGAGACATCTGTTATTACAGCGTTAATAAAATTTCATAAGGTTTCGTATAAAATATATAATATACATATCGTGAAACATTTGTATAAATGTTTAAACATTATAGTTCGGCGAACGACCGTAGAAACTATTCGTGCCTGATTGCTTTCTGGAGTTTCTTGGAAATACTTGAATTCCGTCTTCGAATCCTATTCGATTTGCGTCGAATGTTGTTCGTTTCGCGATGTCCGAAGATCAAACGGATCGAGGTAACGCGAATCGTAAGTCAAGAGTAATGCGAGTTAATCTGGTCGCGATAAATGCTTCGGTTGGGCAGACGATGGCGATAAAATTAATTACACGGTCGCTCAGAGGACTTGGTGATTTTGCGGACGGAAATTAATGGTTTCTCGCTGGCCGCTAAACCACCCTGTAATCTACGTCTAAACTTACGAGTTCGGTAGCGGTCGTTGGACGAACGTGTCACAAATTCAATTGGCTCGTTATCGAATTACCAACGGCCCAATTTCGTTCGTGTTTTTCTTCGAGTCAAACGTCTTGCAGTTATCTCGGCTATGCACGGGGTACAATTTTAAAACTCGAAGCCCTTGTATTAAAACCGTAAATCTGATTTTTAATCCATGTTTTAATAGCGCACACTTTCAGATTGCAAATTCATCCCATACATCCTTTCTTTATGCATACATGTATATACATGTGTTAAATTTTTACGTGTATTTTATCGCGATATTTTACTTCTGGATTCGCTCTATTTACGTACGTTGGGTTCGCTTTGTTCCGCCCACCTGGATAATACAATTTCAAATTCTTTCAGTTAGCCTTTAGAATCGTTATTAAAACGGTATCTCTCTTTTCAAAAATTTCCTATCGAATCGTGCCGGATTGCCGCTGTCGGAACGTAGCGACAACCACGTGTTGCTATTGATGTCTATCGATTCTGGCAGCGACTAAAGCACCAACGTATCGTCGAATGCGTATCAATGACGATTAATTGTTTCGTCGCGCGTGAGAAATTGTCACACGATCGTGAAACCGAGTAATACATTTGTCCACGGCTTGAACAAATAATTTTAGCGATAAACTTTAACGAGACTGTCTCTGAAAAGAAACGAATAATTTTCGTTCGCCGCTATTGTAAATTTATATAACAGAAAGAAACGAGAGTCTCAACGACAGATAATAATACAGTACGTGACAATCTTGTCCAAGATACGAAAATTTCAGCTTGTTTACTAGACGAAAAAGAATCACGATGCGATGTTGGCCTTTCCTTGAATCTTCGGAGAAAATAATAGTGTTCGCGTTGGTCAATCAATTTACTTTAGGAATTCTGTCATCTTTGCTTCGCGAAAGATCGGATCAAGCTGATCATGTCGACAACGTGGGCATTTCCAATGTCTTAGCAGATCGTTCTTCGAAAGTGCTACGTCATCGAGATGATCGTCGTCGTGATATTTCCGAAACTTTAAATTATCCGAAAAAAGTCACACGAGTAATTGACAACGAAACTCCAGCTAATTCGTAGTTTAATCTGCCAAATGTAATGTAAAATCGTCAGCCACGTTTTACCGGAGATAGACAGACATACCGGAGCAGTCATTGAATCGACGCGTTTCGAACGATCGCATCGATGCGGGAAACTTCGACGACTGTGATGTAACAAAAGCGCTATTAACCGACTGCCACTTCGACTAGTCATCGAGAGTCACGTTACGTGACATCCGCGTGTTATGTGGCTATGATTTACAAACGTTCGCTATTCCAACCTACTTGTTAATAATCGTCGTAACTATAATGACGGTTCCATTTTTGGCCAGCGGATATCTTGTGCTCTCGTCATTTCGAAATAATTACTAACAAATTGATAGAACACGTTTCCACAGGACCTTTAAATTAATTGCATATGAAATATGATTTATGAATTCGAATGAATTAATACTGTCAAAAAGAAAGAAGAAAGGAGACATAAATTTGCTTTAGATATGTTCGTAGGGTCTAAAATAATTATTCAAACGATCGGCTACCACGGTTTTTTTTTTTATATTGATGATCGACATAAAGTTACAGGAACGGCGCGATATATATAATATCGAGGCGAACACGCGTAAAATTTCGTTACAATCGAAAATTATTTTACGATATTATTATACGGTAAACAGCGTGGATCGAGCAACGTGTGATTTAATCGAAAATTCGCTGTATTAGTCGGGAGATCTTCAGATTTGACATTATTAAATTCCGTGCTACTTTGAAACTCATTAGCCTCCCTCGGGACAGAACGGTACGAAGCCGGGTAACGTTCCCAGACTGTACACCGAATTTGCCTGGAACGGATCGTCGGTTCGCATTTACTAAAGTGTCGCGACGAACAGAGAATACGTAATACGCGGAACGACGCGTTTCCCGCACCCCGCCCGAGCAATCACTATAATTTTCAGCAAGCCGATCGATGCACGCGCCGTGTAATCTTAACGGCCGACTGATATATGACCGCTACTTTTCTGCAAGGACAGGCTGGAATTTTCAAGATTACAGCATTTCTTATCCTCGTACGTTCAACCCGTCGATGGAGGGAATTCACGGTTGTATCGCAATAACTTAGAGGCGGATTTCGCGAATCCATCGAACAGGTGTAATTTATCCGATTTCCTTTTACATCAAAGTTTAGTCGATAAACGATGGTTAATATCGATTAACGTCTTTAGTAACGACGGTTAAACATTTCTTCAAAGTGGATTTTTCACATTCTAGGAAAATTTCTAAAGTCACATCCTTCTTCTACTTGCAAATCTGCCATTAAACCATTTCCCGGTCTGTACAGCACTTTAAAGTTTGTCTTCTGACGTAAGTAAGACTTTTGGTGGGAATATGTGCGTTGACACCGTAACAGTTTTATTAAATCGATATTCCAGCAGGTCACAAATCCTGTGAAAGTTCTTCGGGGGAATATTACATGCCGAACAGAGGCGGAAGTTGTCTTCCGGTGGAAGGTGAGCCGCTTCACGGGCATCGCGCGTTTTACCCCGTTCCCAGTACAAACACAAAATTCAATCTTCCCTTCATTGTCTTCGTCTTCTCGGCCCCGGCTTCTTGTTTTACACTTCATCGTGTTTCGATATCTTGTAGTATAAACATTTGTCCGTACGTATTAATAAGGGATGAAACAGCAAGTGCTATTGCTAGAATACAAACGTCGTTCATTTT
This sequence comes from Bombus huntii, assembly GCF_024542735.1. Lineage (NCBI taxonomy): Eukaryota > Metazoa > Arthropoda > Insecta > Hymenoptera > Apidae > Bombus > Bombus huntii. The sequence goes on along the minus strand of NC_066255.1, from coordinate 3,941,279 downwards.
GAACGTTCCACGCTGATTCAATAGCGAATGTTAAATGTCTCTGAAGAGTATTATCGCGTATCTTATTTCTCGTTGAAACACAATATTAATATTATTCGAAGCTTCGTGCAGTGTGCATTTCTATTGTGCGCTTTTGTAACAGATGAGATATTGTTAAAGCGAAGACATTGGATATTATATGGACTTGGTGGCAAATTTTTTACGCGTCGCTCCTGTCGTAAATATTCTTTCCTGTTTCTTTCCCATTTATTTTGTTATTCTATTATACGCCGAGTACGTCTACTATTTCTACGAACTAAAAGTAAATCATCGCGTTAAAAAAGACTGCGTTCATTCGTCCGTGTCAGACGCAGATTATTCCTCTCTATTCGAGAAAATAACGGTCGTTCGATGACAAAGTCGTCGAAAGAGATTCTCGCCTATAATAAAGACCCATAGTCGGAAATTACATTTTAAGAGTTTAGTTTCAATTATAGCGAAGACTTTATAATGAAATGAAATTAGAATAAGTTTAATAGACTAGACGAGAGTTGAAATTTGATCTTTTCTTTGCCATACCTTTTATGCGTAAATATCAGACGAAGAATTTCTCTAACGATCTCGATTATGAGAAGAGGATAACTTTAAATTGCAACTTATAATTAGCTGGATCGTAGAATCTTGATAATAGCACGTTATCGAACATGGTTCGAGTTCTTGGAATTCGACTATAATAAAATTCATAGACACCTGCACATATGTGGCCAGAAGAAATCGCGAGGAATCCCGTTTGCGATTTATTGCTCCCACAGGGATCGTACGGCATCGATTCGCGCTACTCTTGATCCTTTTTTGATTTCAGCTTGCTTCGCTGCAACGCTTTCGAGATTGCACTTCGCTCTCTCTCTCTCGCTGAATTCAATTATATCGTAAGTTGATTGTTACTATTACTCGAAGAACACGTTGGTTCCCTCGTTAACGTTTTCGGAAGAAGCGACATATCGTTCACGACGCAGGTTCGATAGTGCCGAGGCGCGATTGTAAATATAATGACTACAATAATCGTTCGCACAAACCTTTATTTTCCGCTAAAGCGTCTTTTATCAGATTCTTTATAGCAGAATGCAAAACTCTTTGTGCTTCGTAGTCTGGGCTTCGGACAAAATCAACGAAATTCCATCGGGTTTTACCTTCCGTCCCGTTAAATCACTGATCGATCGTCACTAGCGTTGTTATAAATCGTTGGCGACACCCGCCGCGCCAAGAATACATCCGAGAAAACGCGAAGGAAAAAGTGGTCCGCTTCGATCTGGAAGCTAAGTAGGGTCGTATTTCTTCGCCACATCTTGGCAAACCCTTTTCGTTAGGAAAGTGCCTACCAGCCCTCGATGCTGTATCACGCTCGTTTCTCCAGCTTTTTGTCCGCCAGTTTCGCTCGATTCGTGACTAAAACCGAGATACCAGGGGTTGCCCGTGCCGGAAAAATTTCCCCGATCTCGATGTATACATCCCTAGACAGATATCTAAAAATACGACGTCCCCTTCTGCCTCGTCGTAGCAGAAACTTCTTTATTTACTTGTTTATCCACGCAGCCTGGACCTTCGACGTGACATTGCACCCCCTCTTCGCGGACAGTCATTGATTTTGGATTAATCACGATCGACCGGAACCTATATGAATATAAGCGTCCTCCTGGATCTTTCTTGTTACCAAAGTTAGTTGTCTTCGAGTTTCGGATAATCGACGAAGAATCGACCGTGTTACATCGTATTCAAGATGATCGAGGGATCTCTTATTCGACGAGCTCGCTGTCCTGCCAGCCAATTTCTGCTTTTTGAATATTTATATCTGCCAAAATGCCGCATAACGATTCGATAGTTTACGAAGCGATAAAGTCAACCGTGTTATCGTTTTCTTATTACCCCAGATTATATTTTTTTTATGGAGGTAGTTCTTATATGGAACAGCGAATGGTCGATTCTCCGCGACGCCGACGCGTCGCGTCGCCTTCGATTTGCATGTATACCTCCCTGTGTTCGACAGAAGTTTCTTTACAACTTTGCATAGAGCGTTGCATAGTTAATATCGTACGTTATACCAATGGAAAGAGGAAAAACCTCGCGTTTGATTTATCAAATTTGAATTGTTTTCTAAATTCCGATTTCGAAATATCGCCACGAGATTCATAAAAGAACTATCGATGGATTTTATCCACTTCGTTAAAAGAAATGCTACGAAATAAATTCCTCTTATCCTGATTGCGTTCTGATCATCGTGAAAAAAACTATCTTGTTCCACTGAGGACAGAATATTGCCGGAACGGACAGGGTCTGCAGGAATACGGAATAACTGAAGCGAACCCACGATCTGATTACCGATTTTATATAATGACGCGCGTCCAATTGTATTTTCTGCACGAAGAGAATTTTTTTACGAATGCAAATTTCCTAGCATCTGGTATCAGGCAGATTTCTAATAAATCTGAATTTTTGACGAGATTTTTGACGGACATTTACTTTATGGAGGGAAAAAAAAGAAAATACATAAAATTTTTGTTTTCGTTAAAACGAGATTTATCAAAAATTTCTAGATTTAATTTGAAAATATCAGGAGAGAAATATCAACATCCGAACAGCGTTTTAATTATTTCTTCTAAATTAAATTAAATTAAATTAAATTAATTTGTAATAATTTAAACTTTGTCCGGAGGAGCCATCTAAATTATCACATATACAAATAATTGAGAATTCAAAACAGGATTTGTCGATAATGAAATATCCTCATCGCGTTCATCATTATCCAAACGTTTTGTAATTATGCTTGTATCTATGCGATGTATATTATGCAATCACCGGCACGCGTACATAACTCCGAATTCCGGAAGTTTCAAAGTTTAGCGATCGACGAGGAAATAACATACTTCGCGTGCGAGATCATCTCTATAGCGTAATCTATAACTCTTGGCAGTTTCGTTGTTTACCTGCAAACATCCAAAAGTTTTTATCTTCGTAAAACATCAGACGTCGGTAGTCTCTTCTTCTTACATCTAAATTCCTAGCCTGAAAAATACGCGAGAAAATATCACCTAACGGGTATAGGGAAACATCTGTCCACCTTTAAGGGGTGTTTTCACCCTGTACTTCTCTCGAGGTTTCTTGTAAACCGTAAGCAATGTTTAAAAAAATACGGAACTATCCGGTTACTGTAGTTCTCTCGTAAGATTACGAGGCTAGACAATGTAACGAGATAGTTTTTCCTTTTCAAATAACTTGTCGATAAAATTATTATGTAAAATTAAAAATAAATTTCATGAAATATCTCGAACGTTGGATACGAACGATACGATTTGAATGGAAATGCACTTGCCACGAAATTTCCAATCGTCTCGATTAATTTACTTTCATCGCAAATTCGCGGTCACGTTTCGTTTTCATTTTAATACGTTTCTGTCACTTGATTCTACGTATCTCGTGATACGAACTGAGAGAGATCGAACGATCGTTGAAAGCAGAGCACGATGAAAGCACGGATTAGATAACAGCCCTTTTGCCATTTCCGAAATAGTGCACACAGCTTGTGATTGCGAGCTCCATAGTAACCAAAACCAGATATTCTATTTCGAAAAATGAATTTCGAGCTCGCACGTGTCGTCGTTAGTACGACTAGCTTAAACGAAGGCGAAAGAAACATTTTGTTTTTCTGCAATAGTGAATGGATGTAAAGTGGTTTTGAAAAAGCAGAAAGCGTTCTTTCTTCGAAACTCGATCTTGTTACGTTTTCTCGTATCCCCAAAGAGTTCGCAACTGCTGTAGCCTACAAAAGTTTTCAGACAACCATCTTTCTAGCCGAGCCTTAATGGGCAAGCAAGTCAGGGTGCGTAGCGAAAGCGTATTTCATAAAGTGTACACATATCCTCGATATGAGCGCACGAAACGACAAAAACGTTCCTATAAAGTTTCACGCGATTGAACTCGAATTACGATTACTTTTACGATTAAAGTAAGTGTTACGAGTTACTTGTTATAACAACTATTATTTATTGTTATTTATTATCATTTATTCAACTGGATTAAAACTATATTTATTATATATTATACGCTTGGAACTGCAAAAATTTTATTTCAATTTAATCCGTGTGAATAATTGTCCGTGATACGGAGTAATTCGCTTGATGGTTAATTTAACGTAGCTTGCGCGGAACTGCTTAATTTTTCTGCCCGACGACGAGTCCAAGTGAAACGAAAATGAACTTTTACGAATAATCTGAAACGCGGCAACGTGTACGCGGTTACGCAAAAGAAAAGTCTTTGGTTTCTGTGAACGTTGATTTTACTGCTTTTCTGTACCGCGCCGAGGAGTATGGCGGCACGCGAAAAAACTTTTTAAATCTTTACGACTCGAGGGAGAAACGGCGGCGGCCAAATGAGATCAGAGAGATTTCTTGTTGCCATTCTCGATCGTTAGAAGCGCGATTTTTAAAGAGCAACCGAGCGCCTCTCCGCTGAGCAAAAACCGCTTGCCGCAATTTACGATTTACGATTGGAGGAACGAACGCACGTGAGAAAAAAAGATTGCGTAAACCAAAATGAAAATCGGACGAAAAGTAGGATGGAAATTGAAAGAAAGTACATAAATTATAGAGGAACGACTGGAAAAGCCTTCTTTTCCATTAACTTGATTAAAATTCGTTGTCGCTCCGATTAATAGGAACGGAGAAAAGTCAGTACCAAAGGGATGTATTTGACGCGAAGCATAACGTTGGTGCATTTTATGGGACCATGTTTTACAAAAAAAAGATCCATGGCTGCAATGGAGTTATCGTCTCTCGACTGACTGAACTTTGCAGTTTTATCGCTTAAAGGAGAGCGACCCACGCTCAAACACCACCATCGTGAAGATGCTAATCGAGTGTAACTGTGATCGATTACAATTTGCAATTGGAAATTAAACGAAATAGAACTTTAATTACAATCGGAGAATTTCAACCATTGCGACGGTACTGTCCGACAGAAAAGTATTTAGTTCGTACATAGTACGTTGCAGTATACTTCTCCTATGACAAACATGCTTTTGATACAACAAATAATTATATTATATAATATACAGCATAAAAATAGAAAGACACGATAAAAGAAAAAGTGGCTTCTTGAATAAGAACTTGCGAAATTACTCGTACTTTATTCGTTGGACGAGAAAATTTTATGTTTTCGTATTTTCAATTTGTATTATCAGTTCGATGTTCGTAGATTTCCAGTATGTCCGACTTAATACCTGGTCACGTTAAAATCTTACCGAATAATATAAACGCTTAAATCTTGATATTTCCTGCTAAACGAGATACTCTCGTTCTTTGAACTCTGCTCGTGTCTCTTATCGCGTGTACTTTATTTTAAATAGTTTTAAATTACAACCACCAAAGTAACAAAGTAAGAGGTTGCATAAATTGCTAAACAAGGATGAAAAACATTTACTCGCAAGGGTCTATCGCGATTATGCCTGTAACGAAGCAATTCAGAGGCTCGCGTTGGAAAATGGTCGGGAAGGGAACGACGAGAATTTCCTCCCACGTGAACAGAGGTCAACGACTGACTTTTCGTTTCAATTTCTCTGGATGAACAAGAGAGCTAGGGAGCATTGTCGTTTCATCAGATTTTTCGAGGGTAACGAGTGCGTTACTGGCTGGGATACTTTCTTCGTCTTACTCGACGGATAGTTGACGCAAGTTAAATAACAAACTTTTCATCGCGTTTCCACCGAATATCTGTTTCACCCTAGGTTTACCATTTCGTTTTCACGGAAATTTCATTTCCAAACAACCAAAACTCGCTCTCGAGAGTTTCCTGTTACGATCAGTTACACCGCAGAATGCCCAAAATTCAATAAAATAATCCGCTCATCGCGTCCGTTTACTCGTTTTCATTTTTACCGATATCGACATAGCATTGCTTTGTTCCGTGCAGGCTACTGTTCGCGTTTAAATATTTGGCCGTCTTGTCTGCAATAGTAAAATTTCATATAAAGAAAAAAGAAGAACAATGTCACGCTCAACTCGTATCAAAGAATATTTATGAAACTAACAAACGAAGATTTAAATGGTACGCTATCTCCCTGCCTTATGAGGCCCTATGAGTAAAAATGTAATTTTACATTTTTATTTCAAATGGAACGTAATTCACAATCAACGCCACGAAGGCAGCTCGATATTAGAACATGAGGTGTTAATAAGAGAAACGGCCGTCGTATAAAGTGAGACTAATGTTCACGTATTTCTCTTTTTCGCTTTAGAAACGAGAGGGACAGCTCGAATAAGACACGTACGTACTGCGATACGAGATGCGAATCGAATTTACCTCTTCGTGGCACTTTGCGACCTCTCGTAATATAAATCTCACGCACGTCGAGGGAGCTTCCCGACAAATGTCTCGCAAAAGCCGAAGAACATTTCTTCCTAAATAGTATCACCCAGGGAGAAACGAAGTAAATTTCCACGTCTGCAGCGATCGCAATAAAATCTTACTGAAATACCCGCGGAAAAGAGGAACAAGAACAAGACCTGCGACAATCGATATATCTACTTCATCCCAGATTAGCTTTATAGAAGAAGACGTTCCGTGGAAGAAAGATATAACGGGGCTGAGAAATAGAGAGGAGAAGACACGTCCACGTTGATAAATCACATTTTAATATATTCCGCGAGATTTCTGGCGTCGTTTGGTACACCTGCTTTCCACTCTGTTACATAATTTCCTTCTTAATCCAATCGCGAAGAATTTATAATATCCAATGGAAATCGATTGGAAACTCCAGCGTTATTATATTTAATATTTGCGATAATTTTTAAGTCTCTGGTGAGTACCACGGTTCCAAAATTTAACACTGAACATCCGGATAAGGGAAATTTGCAGTTGCAATTTCAAGCATGGAAAAGAAACGGTGCGGAAAGATGGAATTCTGTTTCAATTTTTTCTCGCTTTCGACTTTTTATCGATAAACGTGAATTCAATTTTGCAGAATCGGAATTTAGATCGCTCTCCGAACTGACATACGCTGAATCCCTTTTGCATTAAAGTGAGTCGATATCCTAATTGACGAGAATTACAAACGAGCACATAGGACAGCCTGTTGTTACCAATAATATAATGTACGTAATATCACCCAACATATTATAATCTAACATTGATGTGTCTTTAGAGTATCGCTGTAATTATACAAATTTTTCCATTTTTTCGCTATAACAACAAGCCAACCTCGAAAATATTCTTTTAAATTCCGCTTTTTGTATAATATCAGAAACATAAGCCTGTAGTTATCTTAAATAGCGTATTTGTTTATTGTGCATCTCCTTAGAGTAATACATATATATCTGTTCGAAGACGAATATTCAATTTCGCGCCAGCACGGTGGCTGTAAATATTTTTACCATGGTGTTCGTAAAGTTTGATATCCAGGACAAGATAGCATAAATTTTGGTTGACGTTATCGATTTCTCGATAATTTTCATTTCGGCGCGTACGTGTACGCGTCGATTTGCAGAAACACGCTGATAATAGCCTAAGAATGAACGCGAAATCAATTCGTAATTGACTTGTAGTAAAATATCGTCCCACCGAATATCGACGTTTATTAATATAATTGAATGAATTGTACTAAATATTTTTCTAATTTCCACGCATATTTTCAGATTCGTTTTAAACGATATAATCGCGGTAGTCGGGACACATAATTATGTTAATAATATTTCAAAACGTCCTGTACAACACACATAATATATGTCGCTCAAATATATTCAAATAGCTTCACGATCTTGTATTGTCGCGGATGAAGAGATTCGAACATAGATTTGATCGTTTCTGCCTGTCCTGTCATTTCTCTGTTATTGAGAAGAGAGAGAGCGCGCGCAGAGAGCTGGAGGCACACGCGCGATTTGGAAGCATAAATTTAGTGCTGTGTCGAGGGAAAAGAAGGAAGGCGAGAGTGGCAGTTACGCAGACCTCGGTTTTCGTCGATTCGGCGATATTTTCTCGCCAATGGGAAAAAGGTAATTTGCTGTTCGGGAAGAAATACCCGGACCAAAGAGCCCTCCAGCCGGAACGTGTAATCCTCGGATTTGAAACCTACTCGGTAAACTTCCCTCCAACGAATCTGCCCCGAAAAATTCGCTAAACTAGATCCGTGGAAATCTTATTGCCTCGCGAATCGAATCGCTTTAAGCTTCATCCTCGCCAAAAATATACGCCGGCTGCAAATATGTGTCGATTTCATTTACGTATAGAAGCTACAATCTAACTTTTTAACCGAAGATCGAAAAATTATACCGTGCCCTCGATAAGTATTTTTCGTCGTCTGATTTTAATCCCGCGATTACGTTAAACCGAAACAACTATAAATTACACGAAGCAGTATGAGACTGTCCTGTCGACGAATCCATAGGAAGCTGTTACATGCCAGGTAAAGAGCAAACGAAGTCTAACGTATCCAGGTGAGACACCATGTGAAAGGCGTGGATAACGTAGCACGGGCCGCTTTTCTTAGCCTATTGGCTCACGCATAAAACACCGCCATTCCGGTGCAACCTCGTCTTCCAACGTTTCTCCATATTATTCCTAACTAATTTCTAGTCGATAGAACGCGGTAGATGAAAAACGCAGGAGGTAAGGAAGTTAAATTAGTTCGCAACGTTAACGTGGAATCCGTACATTCATCGTTATCACGGTGGGAGAGCCTGTGCGGTGGGAATCGAATGTATTTTAATTTCGCTAACGAATCGCGATACATGAGTGGAGAAGTCGATTGTTCGATGCGTCGACGTATAATTAGAATAATAGTACCATTAATCGCAATATTAATTCCGCTTTGGCATCGTTACATTACGTTAGTCGAATGAATTATCTCGGAATTTGATGATCCTACACAGATCGGATTCTGCAGTCATGCGATAAATTGCAACGCGTGGTGCGATTCCGGGTCTGTCCACTAAAATCGGGTTTGATGTAGGGTAACGAACAACGCGAATCAAATAATTGGAATAGCAGCGAGTTTCTACTCGACGCGACACCCACGGTCCTTTTATTCTCAAGGATAAAGAACAGCGACGAGTATTTCTATTCTAATCGAAGAAGAGAAACGTACAGGGAAGAGCCACGCGAACTTCTTTGCTCCGTAGTTTTTCTGGCCTTGGCAAGCGCGCGCGGCTTTATCAGAGAAACGAAAGTTTGCTAGGTTAATTAAACGTCTTTCGTACAGACACGTGCAACGAACGCGCCTCGAATTCCAATTGAAGCTGATTTACGATTCATGACCGAAACAGAGCGGATAGGATCAGCTAAATAACGGCATCCTGTTAATCGGTCTCGCGCTGGCCAACCTACACATAATTGATTCCAGCTCGACCAACAAACAGTTGCCAGCTACCAGGTGGCAGCGTGTAAATTTAGTAATTATCCGAATGTATACGGTCGCGATTGAGCCAATTAGGAAACGATTAAACACAGTCCGCACCAAGTACCGGAAGAGGTTCGCGTATTTGCAGGAATAACTTTAGTTTAGTTTGCAGGAACGTATCGCCACACCACGACCGCGATGGCGGGCAAACCGATTTAACCGGAGGATAATCGGTATACTCGGTGTGCATGAATCCCAGCACGATGGACCGTACGCGCAGCTGCGGTGCGAACGGCATAAGTGCGTGCTCGCTACTCGCAGGTGGTTCCCTATGGAATCTACGACGATAAATTTCTGTCTTAACGATCCACCCACCTTGCAGTTGGATTCCGACATGGGCGTAATCCGAAAATGGAAACTAATAATCTGTCATTGAATCCAGAAAGGCAGGGGGACAAATTTCGCGAAGCCACGGAGCAAACACGTAGAGATATCGGTCATCGATTTTCCATAAATGACCAGTGTCATCGAGTACGGGAAGAAATATGTTTAGCCGGATCGGGAACACGGAAGTTTGCCCAATTTTGCGGCTGACGTACTTCATGATTTCCGTAACCCACTTTCCCTCGCGCGCTTGCGCGCACACCTTCGAGAATTTTAATAAAATTTACGGGAAATTCTTTTCTGATATTCATCCGAACGCAGAATGAATTACCACTGGGAACGAACTCTCATCTTCGCGCATCTAATAAATCGTGACATCCGCAGCTTCGAACTTTCTAACGTCGGCGCTAGGAATTATTATGAATACCAAGAGTGTCTGCTTAAAAACGGTGATTGAGAAGTCTGGATTGCGGTAATACTAAGCGCTTCGTGTATGTCGATGGTCCTTGCGATTCGAAATTAACTTTGCTTAAATTAATTGGACCGAAATTACTTCGTGTACTGTGTATAACACACGTCAGACATAGTTAGATAAAAAAGGACATCTCGTTCGATCGACGAAACCATTCAAACCTTTTGTGGCGCGTTTACCTTTACCGTCAAAGAGGGTAATTAGATGTTGAGTCTCCTGGCGTTTCGACGGTAACAGAAGGAAACTTCGATCGTTCTATCGGGCCGTGGGCCGCGAGATCGCCGAATCCGAGCCTGAATTCCGTATTGTTTTTTGCTAAATCCCGGCTAGTTCATTGCAAATTACTCGTTTGCTCGCTTAATAATCCTGTCACGGAGGAAATTTCTCCGAGTACTGGCCCCCGTTTTGGATCTCCGTTGAAGAGGCTGCCGTCGGCAGACAGAGTTAATTCTTAACGAGTATCGATCCCAAGCCTCCGCGATTCGTTGTCATCGTCGCCGTTGTGAAACTTCGCCCTCGGTGACGTTCCTCTTACTCGTAATTATATCGCTAATAAATATCCTGCACCGTACGATAGGCGTTGATTTACGAGGATAGGCTGCGACCAGGCCGACCCTACGGAAAGTCCTCGTTTTAGGACGCTTTTGTCGTGCACCCACGCAAAACGAGTCAATTATCAAGAAGATCGTGTCTCTGGTTCGACGAATGATCGAAGATAAAATGACACGGCTTCTTAACTAATACGTCTTCTCATTGTCATCGACGATCCATTTCCAACTCCGGCCGTCGTCTCTAGCGTCGTTCCACACGTCAAACTTCGTCACGCTGTTCCCCTTTCTTTCTGTTGCAGACGGAACAATTCACGGTCTTGTGGCTGCTGTTCGCGATGATAGTCGTCGGGAATATCGCGGTGCTAATTGGCCTGCAGTGGGGCAAACGGCGTAAGACGCGCATGGATTTTTTTATCAAACAGCTAGCGTTTGCGGGTAAGTTGATCCACTTTCGTTTCGAAAGTTTCATCCGAGTTAGATATATGGGACAATTTCTGTTCGCGCGATGATCAAAGCGAGTCTGCACTTGGTGATCTGATTTCGACGAAGCGATCGAACTGGCAGAGTGCAAAGGACCAACGTTAACACCATTCGACGGTTCGATCGAACGCTTCCTTGTCTATCAGAATTTCGCTAAATCCACCGGATATCTTCTTTCATCCGCGATTTTACTCAGCGTTTATGTCACTCGATTCGAACGAACGCGTAAAGAAGGAAGAACCGAGAACGATATTCCGAAGACGATTCGCATGTAAAACGGTGTCGTATGTCAAGCACGTTGTAAAACAGCCAGTGTATTTTTGTAACTTTGTCGTCGAAGTTTCTCAAGTCTGACACGTTCCAGTGACGGCATTTCCCATTTCTCAAACGACTCGGCTGTAACGTTGAAAAAGAGCAGCGAATATTTCGGATGCTCGAGAAGCACCGACCAAATGTAAACATGCCGCGAATAAAAATCGAGTTACAGAGCTATAAAGATTTACGATAACGATGAAGCATCGGTTTCGTCGAGATGTTCGAGATGCAACGTACCTAATTATGCGAACTTTGATCCGACATTCGAGTCATAGACCTCCTCGAGGCCTACATTCGAGACGCTCGCGCGTATAACGGTCCTGTTTCAAATCCTTCCTTTCCGCCTTTTCTCCCTCCTCCGGTATTATGTTTCTCACGGCATCCGCCCGAAACGCGTCCATTGTTCGCGTTGAAAAGCTCGGCGCCAGTGAGCAAAGGCAAAGACCAGCACAAGCGGTCGTAACTTCAAGGTGGCCTACGTCCGTTAGTTCTCTCTCGAAGCGTTTCACGGCCACCACCCTATCTGGTCTCCTTCTTTTTCTTTCTTCTCCTCTCTTTCCTCGGAGAACAAAATGAAATACCACGCAGCATCGTATAAACGCTTTCTCAAATTGTACTGTATCCTATCTTTTCACGAACTAGATTTAATCGAAAACTGGACGAGAATCTGGTATCGCGATTCGCTTCACGTACAATTGTTTCGTAGAAAGAGGCACGGAGGGAACTTCATCGACCGTAAAGTTATCAATATTGTGCTTTTTAGAAGAAAATCGAGTTTCCAACGAAGGATATTTATCATGGTGGAAACGAAAGCGGAATAAGTTATCGAGTTGAGCGAAAATAACGTTATTTATACATCGAGACCATTTGCATCCAGCCGATAATCATTACGAACCCATTACGAGATGGCTTGGAGTGGACAGTTCGGCGACCAGGCGACTGCTTGCGATAGTATTAGTATAAATGTCAGCCATATCAGACTTGGGGAGAAAAAATTCAATGGACTGAACTGCTTAATTGGTTAAAGTAGTTGTTCAACAAGGCAAGAAATCCGAGCTCGCGTTCTCGATTCGATGGACCAACAGTCTCTCTCTCCGTACGTTAGAAGCAAACGATTAGTATCCCTAGGGAATTCAACTTGATCGCACATCTGAGGGAATTGGGAAGTTTTCCCCTCTGAAAACAAACTTATTTGCTTAATCCTATAACATACAGTTATCCTAACCAGGTTGTATCCAATCCAGCGGACATTCGTCGCGAAATAGTTGATCTATCCTGTTCTTCGTTGTTCCACTTTGACTTACGAGATGTCATAACTTCGGACGTTACTCCGTTACTGCCGCTTTCCTTCGTATTCCTCTGCGTTGTATTCTTCCTTTTTACCGATCCTTGCTTTTATACATTTTTATACTAGCAACAATGAAAACAGGTAGGAATAAAAAGCAATCGAAACATCAGAGGGTAATGGGCTATGGAATATAACGATTCGATGGGCTCTTTTGTCCCATTTGTCGCGAACCTTTTGATAGATTTCCGGAACGATGCTTGTAAAAGTTATTTGCACGCTAGAAAATGCACCAAAATATTGCCGATACCATTTTATGCCATAGAAACGGACGAACGTAAAAAAACACTCCCCCATTTCGCGACAATTGCCCGCTCCGCTCTCGTAAATGCACAAACATACCTGTATATCGGAAAACGAAAGCTCAGCTTCCGTTCTTCTCGAGTCGAAGAGAGAGAGAGAGAGAGAGAGAGAGAGAGAGAGGAGGAAAACGAAAGAAATGGAGCGAAATCGTTCGTATTTTACTCGTATTATCGTTCCAGAGTATATTTCTCGCGGAACGGTTTTATCGGATCGAGAAAAGGTGCATTTGTCGTTCAACGAGTAGGAGCGGTCTGGAAAAAATAGGGTTTAAGGAATAACGCGAAGAGACACGTCGATGGTGAAGAAAAAGGGAACGTGATAAATTTAGGGATCTCTTTATGCAAGTGACCGAGGATTAAGGGACTGGAGCTGAAAGTCGTTTAGAGGCGTAAAAAATTATCGACGAGTTGTATAACGCGTATGAGGTAGCCGACGAACAAGTCGGCGGGGGATAATTCGACGGACAATGCGAAGAATCTCATCTCGCGTGTGAAATAAAAAATCGGGAACGGAACTTTGTGGACTGAACGGTTCGTAAAGTCGGACGCGACATTTGCATGCGAATACGGTGACAACGAAGAGAACGCAATTAAGCAGCTGATGGCGACGGCTGGGCGTCGACGAAATCTGTAAACGACCGTGCTCGTTTACGAGCGGACAACCGCGGCATTTGATCCGTTGTCGTAAAAGAAACGCGTGCAATCGCAAGGGCACGCCGTAAAACTCAAATTCGAGCGCAATTTTTATTCTTCTATCGCGCGTCCCAAGCCGATAAATTACGAAAGAAGCGTAAGACGTAACAGTCCTCACCGAGTTTGAGGAAATAACGTGGTGTAATGTAATAAAAAATGTATCGAGAATATTCGTGGTCGATCGCGTATCAAGCCGCGTCGATTAATTCGTCGGGCTGGCAAAGATCGGCCGCGTAATCCGCGTTATTATAGGCCGATAAATCCAAATCGGGTTTCAATATCAGGGGGTAATGTATGATCCGAGACCCGATCGTTTCGCATGGGAATTCGTAAGATGAGATCTTACTTTCGAGGGTCTTTTTTATGGCTAACCGAATGGCACTTCCAGGCTCGCAACACTTTATATGATATCCTTTAAACCACTTCTTTACGGCTCTTCTCTCGTCCCACGAAAAATCACAGGTTATTCGTAAAATATGTGTTTCAACGTTCCCTAGCTATCTAAGAGTACGTAAAGATTGTACGATTAAAACGATATAACGCGTTGATACGATAGACAAATTGTTTTTTATATGAAATATTATTTCTAGAAAATGTAGGCGAGACTATTTGGTTAAATCGCGGATTACCCGTATTTAAATTGCGAATTTTACTTAATTTTTTCAAATCCGCAACAGCTGGTTTTTTCCCGGAATCTGTGTGTTCGATCGTGTTTATTTTTTATTACACATTTGTTTGCTGTTGTCTCGTAAAAATTCATAGGAATATATATACAAAAAAAAAAAAAAAAAAAAAAAGGAAAAATAGACTGGAAAAAGACTTTAAAATGGATTTAAAATGATCCACGCGTTGTTGGCCATGATACGATTTTTTATAAACATTTTAAAAGCGTCGTTGTAGCTAACGAACGTAATCGCATTCTCCAACCGGTGAGTTTGCTCGTTCATTCATTCGCAAATTAAGCGAACGCCGGGTGGTTACTGTTTAATGATAGCATTGCCCATGAATCGTCTCTCCACACTAGATATCTCATTACAGATTTATTGGTAGGCCTGATATCCGTGCTAACGGATATAATTTGGAGAACGACGGTGACCTGGCACGCGGGCAACGTTGCCTGCAAATTGATAAGGTTCATGCAAGCCGTCGTTACGTACAGTTCTACATACGTACTTGTCGCATTGTCGATCGACAGATATGACGCCATTACCAGACCCATGAATTTCACCGGCAGGTGTAAGTATACAGTAGTTTGTATATAAGTGTAGGTATTGCAATTGATTCCGTTTACTCAAATTTAACGCGTATTCGATCTTAATATCGTATAATTAGAACAATATATTTCAATAATATAATTCTAACTAGATCGTAGATATTTCTACAAATTCATATTTCCACGAATATTTTATCTACTAATTCTTATAACGAGCACTATTGTATATTCAGGATATTTTACATATTTTTGCATATTATGTGCATTCTGTGCATTGTTTCGTTTTCAGATTCCCCATAAATGCGTAAAAATCCGCAGTCTACTTATAATTCTCAAACTTTTAATTGAACGTAAAAGAGGATATTATATTTTACTGTAGCTTCTTGACGTTTCATCAAATTTTATACCAATACTAATTATATTATCGTTGTATCTTCGATACGTGAAAGTAAAAATTCCCAACATGGCGCTATTTTCGTGGTTTTTTTTTACTGAGAACGACTGGATATTTAAATATTTCGCCGGAGAGAATCGAATATCGCATCGCATCTATCAGCATCGTTATTGCTCTCGATTCGTTTAAAACAACCGTACGAGACGCGATTTTTCGGAGATTCGGCACAGCAGATCGGGTTGGTAATACGAAAGGTCCGTTTTGAAGTTGACGATTTTTGTACGAGCATCTGGAGTTTCTCGGTACAATATGTATTTACCACTGGCCAAGAGATCACTCTTGAGCGGTAGATTAGCAAGCGTAACGGTTTTATTTCTCCTTTATTTCATCGGGTTGTAACGTAGCGGATGTCGTAAGAAGCGCGGCTGCGGATAGAAAGGTGAAAACCCACAGCGAAATAAAACGACTACGGGTACGGTAATTACGAGCCACAACGTCGTCGATGACGTGACATTAACGAACTCACTTTCAATAGTCTCGATGTGAATTCCGTATTAACCCAAGATGATATTTCACGAGCGATAATCGCGATATTCCTTTTGATCCAAACGAATAACGGTGCATTGTTGCATTAGAGTGACGAAATGTTTCTCGAGGAAGTTCCTTTATTGCGCTATCGGCCACGATTACGTTCTTTCTTTCCGTTTTCTTCTTTTTTCGTCCGCGTCACTCGCCAGCTGTCGTGGAAGTTTCACGAGCGCGAAAACGAGGAAACTTGGCGATACGCGACAGTCACGGATCCGCGAACTTACATCTGTTCGTATGCCTCGTACCACCGAATGCGCCGTGACATCGAATCTCCCCTGGAATTGCATCGCCCTACCCTTCTGTAACCACGTGAAATTGACCTAAGACCGGAAATTCAACTTTAATCGCAGGGTGGAGAGCCAGGGCTCTGGTGGTAGCTGCCTGGGGCTTGTCGGCATTGTTCAGCGTGCCGATTATTTTCCTGTACGAGGAAAAACGCATACAGGTATACGGTAATTTGCCATTCATCGCGTAACATTCATAGTCGAGGAATCAGATTAATTATGCTCGAATTATGCTCGTTTCCATTATGTTTCTCGGATATTTGCAAGCAGATTATTGGATTCTTCTTTCTCTCCGCAATTTATGTTACTTAGGAAACACATTGCTGAGACGGAAAATGCTTTCATGCGATTTAAATCCTTAATCCTGATTTCGTTTAATGTTCTGTAAAAGAGAGTCGATTTTACCGAACGTCAGTGTGCAATTCGAAGCAGAACTTTCTTTCGTAGCATTTCGTTAAGAATTGTACATTTAAACGAACACCGTTGGCCTAGTTTTGGTAAATCGGTCGTACTACGAGTATAATCGGCAGGATCGTTTACCAGGGGAAGACACAATGCTGGATAGATCTGGGATCTCCTATGCAATGGAGGATCTACATGAGCCTGGTCAGCTTTACCCTCTTTATAGCCCCTACTCTGATAATAGGGGGCTGTTATGCCGTGATCGTAGCTACTATATGGTCGCAAGGAGGGGCATTACGTCAGGGACCTACTCGAGACACCAGGAGAGCATCGTCCCGAGGACTCATTCCCAGGGCTAAAGTTAAGACGGTCAAAATGACTCTCGTTATAGTGTTCGGTGAGTAAAACCAAATCATGTTTCGAGTTTTACGAATTTGTAACTATAATCCCAGAAGCCAAAGCGAAATATTATCTACCTCACTGAAGTATCGTTGCTCAGGAAGGTATTTGGACGCTCGCGACAGAGGACTTTGATCTTCGTATTATATGCATTATATTGTATGAAACATTAACAAATTTCATTAGCTCTATAACGAGACGCGTTATGTTTATTTATACCAGTGTAAAATAACGATAGTGCAGTTGCATAACAGTGTTAAGGAAATCTCGTAATACGTACTTCGTATAAGGTACATAATATATTTGTAAAAGGTGTGTACAAATGTTCAAATACTTTCGCGAGCCTGTGTATATTTGAAGCTGCAAATCCGCGTGGCGTATTTAGACGACAGATTTATGTCGCGTAAAAGAGGGTAATCGCGAAACTTTCGGTCATGCCAAACTTCGCGACGTCTAATTCGTGAAATGTATGTTGGAACATGATTGAGCAGTTCGCAAAAAGGAAAACTATGACCGTAAGAGGTACAACGATAAATAATTGAAATTTCTTGATACGATCGAGCTCGTTAACCGCGTAAATCGTCCGATACGACGGCATAAAAATTTAATGAACATACGTAGTCGAAGTTTGCAACGACCAAACTTGTCCAACGATCGAAACTGTGTTTAATCGGCTACGATAAAACGTAACGTCCTTTCCATCCCTGCTTCGCCCTTTCTCTGTACGATTATATTTGCACCGCGTAAAAAGCTACGCGGCTAAGGAGATAAGCGAAAATGGTTCTCGACCTCTGTCTCAATTCCCTCCGACTTCTCTCACGAATCACTGCTCAGAGATACATACCATGTACTGAGAAAAGTTGTGTCTCGTGAGATCGGTGCAGGGAATCCTTTAGATTGAATTTTCTTTCGTGATCTTAACCGGTGTCGTCTCGTATCGTCAAGTATTAATTACTATTCGTTCTTCGAGTATTTTCTTCCAACCATAACGATTCCTGACGCTGGTAATTTTCCAAATTAACCACGGAAAGAAATGAAAATGAAAGTATAATTTCTTATGAATTCGACAAATGCGACGTCCAATGGTTTTAAGACTGCTGCAGTCTCTTACTCACATTCGAACGAATCGTGTTCTCCTCTATAGTTTCTCAGATTCGAGGAAAATATGAAAGAATCGTTATTAACGTGTGTAATTTTTCACTGATGATTATCTTAAAACGTTTAAAAACCCCCTTCGATAGAAACTAAAGCGAGACTGAGAATTGAGACTTCGAAAACTGTAACAGATAGTGTCAAAGTTCAAACGAAATTATCTTCGCTGCAACCAAACTAAAGATCCTCGGGAGAAGATGACAACTTGGTTTGTATTTGTCAAAGATTCTGTGAAAGCTTCGAGTCCTTGCCTCGTTCAAAGCACCAACCTCTTTCCTTCGTTTCTCGGGGGAACGGGTTTACGTGTAGCAGGAATTGCCTGGTCTAATCAGATTCGTTTCTCGAAGATGTCTCGGCTAAAATTTCTTCTTTTTTAGCTGACGAAGATCGTTCTCAGCGGAACCGATCAAATGAGATCGAGTTCTGTCCACGCAACTCCCTTCGGTGTACTGCTGTGAAAGCGAGGAAGCTATTCAAGTGGATACACCACGTATATTACAATATATTTTTCCTACGAAACAACCGATATAGGTCGATATTTTGTATTAAAAAAAATTATTTAAGCGCTTAACGCGATATTCTCGCGATTTTTTTTTCACCATTGATCGTGCCATGATCACGTGATGCTTAAGCATCGCGACCGAGTTCAACAAACTCGTAAACATTCAGTGTTTCTCTCCATATAACAATAAAAGCGTTCATTCGTTACTACAAGCAGGGCGCATCGTAGAATGCCCTCCTTCATGCAAATCTGGGAAAGCTTTCGATTATTCTCGCACTCTGTGCGGTCCGTTCCGAGACGAGAGATCCTCGAGAAGTATGTTTGAGTCTTAAGATTCGTTCAACAGAGTCTCCACTTTTGTCACTTTGTTCTAACGCAAAAGCGATATTTTTTTATTTCGTTCATTTTACCGATCGAAACTTCTAACAAACGCGTGTTCAGCATAATATATGGACTCGTGAAGCGTGAAAATATCAAATGACGATTAATCGCGAGAAACGGAGGCGAGACTTCTTTATCCGATAAAACAAAGAAACGTTCAAAAGATTTCAGGACAGAGATCGCCTACCGTTGTTCAGCTGACAGACGAGAGAAATTAAGGCTCGCGAAACGTCCGGTCCTCTGACGATTAATTCCTAGCTTTACGTTTCGTTGGGCAATCTTACGAGTAGATGAAAGATCCTGAATGTTGAGATCGCGTCATTATCCTCCACTGTTTCCGATGTATTTCACCGCCAGCGCCTTAACACCGAAAGGCTTAAGACAAGACTTAGTTACCTACATATTACATTATACATTTCCTTTCTTTCGTCATAATTTCTCGTTGTAGGATATCGCTATATATTACATATTTCAACAAAGAGGTCATACCATTTCACGACAATTTATTTCACTCGATTACCAGGCCCGAATATCCATACCATGAAGGTAGAAGCAAGGATCTCGCGCGACGTTTCACGATTACGAGAAAATTGATTTACTAGCCATCTCTTCTACGCTGCGATACATTCTCCGTCTCTTAAAAGTCCCCGTTCGTGCGTTTCTTTGTCGCTTTGAAAGAACGATTCAACGAGATCGCAGGTAGATAATATTATAAAGCTAATTGTAAGGATAAAAATAGACATTCCTATGAAAAATGCTACAGATGTACGATCAAAGACGAGCTTCTATTCATGTAGATCTTTCAATATTTCAGTATTCATTCTTTGTTGGAGCCCATACATAGTGTTCGATCTGCTGCAAGTTTACGGATATGTGCCGGAGACCCAGACTAACATCGCCGTGGCCACTTTCATTCAAAGTTTAACACCTCTGAATTCAGCGGCGAATCCGATTATATACTGTCTCTTCAGCACGTCGTTTTGTAAAACCGTACGGTGAGTTCCTAAAACGCCAAAACCCCTCGAATACTCCTTATCAGAAGTAGAGATAAAGTACCACCTCAATGTTTGAACAGACCAAGGAATTTAAACCGAGTAGTTTCCTCGACAGAGAAGAAGAACTTAGCATGAGAAAGCTTAGAATCGAAGATTAGTTTCGATGTTCGAAATTTAAAAAGTACAAAGTATTCCAATATATTTTATCTTTTCTGCTGTTCATCCTTTGCAATGATAATTCTTTTCCTTTTATTCTCAGCATGCGAAATAGATCTTTTACGTCAAGCGTGGATTGCACAAAGCTATATCAACCTGGACGTGTTAATAGTTAGAAAAATGTATAACTAGACTGCGGATTTTATGCGTTTATAAAAAATGTTGTTTCAAACATTTTAACAAACTTAAAGACGGGTGCATACGTTTAGAAATCTGCGGATTGAATTTCTTTCAAAAAAAATATTATTTCTTCGTATTTTTTAATGGAATATTAAGCAAGTATGCAAAAACTTACCAAATACATACGACGATTCTGGTTCCATAGGAACATACAGGCGATCTCGTGGGTTTCTGGATGGTGTGCAACGAATCCCCATCATTGTTTCGGCACCGGTGCTCCGAACAGCAGCACCAGGACAACGGTAACGACGTCGTTGACGGCGCAGTCTTCGAGAAGAAGCGGGCACATCGCCATGCTACACTCCACCACCAGGAAACGTGTTATGGTGTCTCTGGTTTAAGGAACGAACGATGGGAACTGCATCTAGAATTCATATTAGATATACGTAGAATTCTTCCGCCTAACGGCTCCTGTTGAGCTTCGACAAAGAGGCCACAAGTATTACGAGTCTCCGAAATTATGTTCGATACTTCGTCTACATTTCTCGAATCACCACACACGAATCTTTCAATCATCATAGAACTTTGTTTTATCTTCTCTTCGATTCTTTATCTCTTCCTTGTCGAGAATTCAAGGGAATGAAATTGGGACTCGTTGTTGCGATACAAAGTACAATCTACGTGTTATGTAATGAATATTGGAATCATAATTTGGGAGACCGCGGAGAAATGTGAATAAAATAAGTTTTCTATTCCCGCATTTACGTGATCAGTATTTTAGGCGAGATCGTGCACGGTCCTTATATTTTTCATCCTCTGAGTGAAACGTAGCATCTTCTTATTAATGAAATTTTCAAAATGTCAAAGTTGTTCGGAATTGCGGTATTTGTACAAGAAATTTACTAATAGCGGCAAACGAAGGCCGAATAGCGAGATACGGCTCTACGACCGACCAGCAATATCGTTTCGTTAAATAAACTCCGATTTAATGAAGCCGTTCGCCAAGTTTCAGGAGGATGAAAGGAACATTAACCTGGCAATTGATCAGCCTATGTGGAAAATGATACGCTCAAAGTATACATGTACATATATACATAGCGAACGAACGGCAGCTTCATGTGTATATACATATGCACGTTTTATAGTCGCGCACGCACGCACACGCGTATACATATTTGCACGCAGGCCAGATACACACCTACACACGTGAAACCATAAATGTGTAATATATTCATGTATTCCATCCGTTCGCGATCGACGCGAAAACGCTCGGCCCTTGAGGTGGGTTACTTTATTAGCGATCTACGGGAACGATAAATCTCTACCAGCAAGACAATTCCTCGTATCGATTCGCATCTCTACGAACAAACACAGTTGTGCAACAAATTCATCTTTGTACCTTTGAGCGATCGCGAACCTCTCTATCGTGAACACTCTGTCAAGCACTAAAATGAAACACTGCTGCAATGAAAACAGCTTCGTTCGAACATGCGAAAAGATTTACCGTCCATGAATCGGAACGGCAAGATTTAATTGTTTAATCGACCACTTGAACTTTCCTACTATGTATTGTGTTTCAAGGTTGAAAAAACCCTTTTATAACGCAGTTAGATGTTACGAACATGCTACGTTTAGATACCAGTAGATGAAGCTGTATTCGTGATTCGTCTATTCGTTATTTATTGCGCTCTATTAAGAAAAGAACGAACAAGAATAAGAAATAAGTCATGAAAGATAACGTGGCCACTACGTCTTCGCGTGATATGAATATTTTCACTGTGCACAAAGTTTGTACATACTGTCGAATAAACTCGTGCAGAACGCGCTGAGTATACCTTTTCCTTGATTTCTTTGTTACTTTTACAGTTTCTGACCATCGAATTAGAGCCACGCGTAGAAAACTTTACTTCTCTAACTGCAGCGAATCATACGAACATATATGTATTCAGTTAAATAAATGAGAAATTGCTGTATGCCATTCAAATTACGTAGGCGATCATGTTTATGAATATATATGATTTGTTGCTATTACTATATTCTATCGAAGAACATCCACGTAACTCATATAATATCCCATAAAGACAAAATTCAGAATATTTATAAAAAAAAAACGACATAAAAGTAGCGCGTACGGTGCGTGCTAGAAAGACTATGAGACGTAGCCAGAAAGAAGAGAGGGAACATCAATTACTAACATGTATGTATAAATAACACCTCAGTAATTAACGAAACTTGCTATCAGAATTCGCCCATGAATGTGAAATACAAAAGGAAAGTAAAAACTATTGAAAGTTGTGAGTAATCCTAATACGATAATCGGAGATCGTAAATATCACTATACTCGCTGTACATTCTTCTAATAAATATTTATACTTCGTCATCTTCATGAATCGTCGACCTCTGTAAATGTCGTTTTAATCGTAATGTCGATTTAATATCAATTATTTATTGTACTCTATTAGGAAAGGAGAAACAGAACTACGGCTTGTTACGACATTCGTATTTTCACTGCAGACAAAATTTGTACATACGTATCGTCGAATAAACTCGTCCATAATACCCATATGTAATCTGTTCCTCACTTTCTCCGCTTTTGAATCCCAGGATAATATTCTCTCGATAAATCTCTATAGTACTTTGTCATCTTGCTCGTCGTTCGTCGAGAATCCTCGTAATCCCCGAAGCTTTAATAAATCTTCTGCTCGAGCAACATCGCTTCTCACCTATGATTTCTCGGGATGGCCAATTACCGTGTTCGGCGATCGCGAGAGACACGCAATTGGCAGATATTGCCTTCTCGACGATCGGTACAATTAGCTCGCCTCAAACGCGTGCTAATTCACAGCGAAACGCAACCGCTCCATTTCTCCGTTCGCTCTTCTCGCCCGTTTTACGTAATTTCGTGCGCGGCGCGAGCTCGTAAAGAATTTACGAGACCAGGCCACGCACATGGACAAATCACGCGGAAAGAGCGGAACGTCCACCATGAAACGAAATAAAATTTCTTCGCATTCCACCATTTCCTTTTACGGCCTACGCTGTACCGGCTGTAAAATTCAACGGCGCGGTGGCGCCGTGATAAGTCGGGGATGAAACGACCATGCTACCCTTTTTATTGCCGCTTATTTACTCTATTTCCGAGCGGAACGATTCGCACCACGATTCTGCGACCACAGAATTAATTTTGATCCAGCTCCCTTTTCGTCCAGAGGAGAATGTCTTGTATGATAGATCACGAGGTTTTTAAAACATCGGTCTGAGTCATAGCGAATCATAGTGAATGGGACAATTCTAGAGCATTTCAGTGGTTATTAAACAATGTGAAACGTAAAGCGGAAAGTCTTTTTAACGCAATTTGCCTTCGTTGAAGAATTTTCGCAAAAACACTTTTTAAAATCAAATCGCTTAAAAGCTGCATTATGAATTTATAGTTAATTAGGATTCGAGTATGAAACCTGTACCTTTTCTATCTTTTTATATTATATGAAAAAACTATTAAAAATTGGGTATCAAAGACTACGGACAACGCGGATATGTTGGTCGAACTTACGTGGGTAGATCAAAGCAAACTTGCAAAGAACATCTATAACACCTGTCATTCGTATTGTCGTTCCGTGTCTCCTCTACAAAAAATTGTGCACGATTCTTTTTCTCCGCTTTCGTTTGCTTGTATAGAACGTAAAGCTATTAACAGACAGCTGACAAGGCACGTGAAGCAACGCACTTTAGTTTGCACCTAAAGTCAAACAAAAGATCAACGAGGATCAACTGCACGAGGAGCCATCAGAGAAAATTTCAGGGTAATAAGGCCGCGCGTGAAACCAGTCCGTTCTGTTTTAGAGGACCACTCGTAGTATCATGTGAAGACGGAAGGAGCGAGGAACGTTTCTCGTGATCCCGGACGCGGTGAACTTGCCGATCAGTTTCAGGCATCCTCTCGGATCACGGTTCCTGCGATATTGACAATCGGATAAGGCGAACGGAAATCTTGTAAATCTGTCGCATTATCTGCCGAGTAGCTTATTTCCAAGATGTCTTGTATTCATTATCGGCAAGCAAACCCTCCAAAAGAAAGAAATTACTTCGATGGCCAATACAATCGCTATGTGGCTCACTCTTACTCGCCGAGAGTCACAACTCCGGAGACTTATAGAAGCGGTACGTATGGCGATTAAGTTCTCAAGTACAGCCAATTAATCGATCAACCTGTCAACCGGCAAGACGAGCTAACTCGTATAATTTCTTTATTCAGAAATTCTTTTTCTTCTTATGTATAGCTTAATTTTTGTTACGAATAAATAGAAAGGCTCGTAACAGAAGCAACCCCAGTCCATATTCTTAATTTTGCAGGAAAGCAAAAGAATACTCTAGCGTCTACTTAAGTTATGAAGTTGTGGATTTTATAACAATGGTTGTTTTTATAATGTCGTGTTTGTTAAATTTGTATTTCGTAATTGTAAAAGTTCTTGATTTATGGACGATCCGATTAACAGGTTAGAAGAGCAGTTAATCAATAGGTTCAATTCATAGGACTCGTTGAATTAATCGTTCTGTACTTCAGCGTTTGTTTGTACTCGCAGGTTATTGCGCCGGGTGGAGGACGCTGGAATTTCAGGGAAACGGCGCCGAAATTCCGACGACAGGTAAGGTGGAGCGTTCAAAACGAAATCGTTCGTCAATCGATCTAGCTAATAAAATTCTTGAAACGTACACGTGTGCATTCGTCCATGAATAAGGGAATGATCCGTTTGATACTTGAAACGTCTTCTCGATGTCGGCTGTTGCGAGCATTATCCATCCCGGCATCGATTGCTCGTTGATGTACTATTCCCTCGAAATGTTTTCGATGTATGCTGCTTTTGACAAATAATATTCATTTTTTCGCACGAACGGATGTATATATTGGTATTCTTGCGTTTTACAAGTTACGTAGGATGTGTGCTTACCTCGTGTTCATTCGATCCTCAATTTCTTAACCGTGCAAGAAAAACATGGAAACGTAGGATTTTGAGGCCCTTAACAGTATAATTTCTGGAACGATTTAAATTCGCAATATAATATTTATAAATTAAATAATATTATTTATAACGTTAAAATGATAATTTTATAGATTTAAGCGTAATACGGAGTAGAATGTTTCTTCTAGAACTAGAACGTAAAACGTATGGATAGAGGCTTAGCCTTTCTTCTGTATTCTTTCATATACTTTTCATTTTTGGCATAAGTTTTATATTTTAATCGCCAATAATTCTAAGATCGGTGTTCGTTTCATGCAAGTATTAGGTGGTTGCAAATAACCAATCGCCAGCGTGAAACTCGTGAACATAATAATCAAGCTTGCGAATATCGATAATAAATTACGTAATAAATTACAACGAACGTTCTTTATCAAATGAAATTAAGATCTCCGGCTACGATGAAGCGCGTACAATTTATTAAAATGGAAATCTTTCTTCCTTCTTTATCTTGTTAGCGAGGGCTGATCTATCGTATGGAGACGCCCGAATGCAAAGCGGAAGGATGACGCCGACGTTAAAGCAAGAGACAATGAAACACGGGGACACGATCACGCTCGAAAAGATACAAACGAAGATCAAGTTCCTCGAGGACAGCAATATAGTTATGCAGACGCGCAATCAGAATCTTATCACCGAGAACAAAGCCCTCGCGTCTCAGTGAGTATTAATACGCGAACAATGGACAACCTTAATCGATATTCTTCCGGCTTGCACGTGAATACACAGATCGCCCGATGAAAAAGGTGATTGAGAAACAAAGAGCATGATTTTTTGCGGCTTGGTCATTACTTGCGTCATCCACATCGATCGTCCTTAAAATACGAATTTTTCTATCCTTCGACAAATTTAAAAATAATTTTCAGTCTATTTTATCAGTTACTACGTCTCAATTTTCTATCTGTTCTATGTGCTATCTACTTTCTTCAAAAAGTTTTCTTTGATGTTTTCTATCTACGTTTCAAAGAGAAGATTTTATTTTATTTGTGTTCTGTGAAGTTGGTCGCGTCCAACTTCGTTTATTAAAGCAATATTATTGGATCTCTTTGTACAGAGGCCGAATTAAAAAAAAACCTTTATGGTAATTTTAATTAGTGATAATGAAAATACTTTTAACTCGTTTTAGAATAAAAATCTGCCCTTCGAAAGATACAACGAGTCAAGTTTTTCAATTGCTATAATTTTTCCCCGACGTTGTCTCTACATCATTGTCTGACCACGGTTTACGTTTCGCATTCTGGTTTCGTATTTAATGACTTTCGACTGGCTTTTCTTACACACGCTCATATTTTCCTTTCTTCTCTTTTTCTAACCGAGAGCAAGTATTCCGTGCGTTGAATAATCCTCGTTTCTAACGTACGGTCCCTTTGTAAGACTCAAAGAGGAACGGGACGAAGTGAAAAGGCTAGAGAAGAGGCTGACGTTGCTGCGAGAGGAACTTGATTTCGAAAGATCGAAGATCGAAGGGATGAAACAAGAGGCAGAAGAAGTCAGAGTACGAACTTCTACGTGGTTAGCTTCTTTAAGAAATTGCATTTCACTTTGACTTTTCAGAAAAGACAAATGCCGATGGTCGAAACAAAGGGAACGTCGACAACGAATATCATAATATCTAAGACTGATCGTGGAGTTCAAGTCTGGGCGGTATGCATGGCTTGTCAAAGAAAACTGGAAAGTTGCGAGAAACAACCACCCACCGTCATCATCACCAAGTAAGTACATCGTTGTCCTTGCTTTCACGTTGAATGGTGTACGCTCGTCAAGATAACTCGAAATAATCGAAATAATACTTCGTTTGAAACGATGTCGTTGGATCGATCTGATTGAGATCTGATTACGATAGATCGGAATTAGAAGTGTTGGAAAAAGATATGCAGACTCTTCGAGATACCATAATCGCGCGAGAACAAGCATGGGACAAGGCCATGGAACGCGAGCACAATTATAGGCAACAGTTGACGCGACTCACCACGGAAACAATCACGGCTCGTCACCTTTCCGACACGCGCTACGAAGAGCTCAAAACTGCGACAAACGCGCTGCAGGTAATAATTGGGAGGGTTTGCACTAACGAGAAGACGGCTGTAATTAAATTACATTTACCAGGAGAGAAGAAAAGATATACAATAGCCCGTAGAAACTTTTGTGTGTGCGTCGTGTGTGTTGTATAAAACAATCTGAAATTTCATTGGCACTGAGATAATGAGATACAGCTTCTATGGCTATATTGTTAAGAAACCAACCTGAAAATTGTTGGTTTACTCAAATTGCTGAAAAATGCCTCTTTATTGCAAACCTTCGGTTATTTAATATCGCGATAATTAAGATATTAGGCTACCTCGGCATATCTAACAATCCCGATTGATTCGCTTTTAGGAAAAAGAATCAGAATTTAAATCGACTCAAAAGGATAACGCATATCTACAGAAATTGATCGCGAAGATTTACAATAGCTATCAAAGGTAATATAATTCTCTATGGTCATCAAATTGCTACTGAACGTTCTCATTCTCAACCTCATTCTTGCGAGTAATCGGAATAACCGTTCGAGATTAAAGGTACTAGGTTATAGGGAAAAAGAGAAAATGAAATAAATCCACACACATATTCGTTAGAACGATAAAAAGAGCATAAGTAAGAGGAAGGGAAATGCGAGAAAAAAAAAAAGACAAATAGTATGGCGTAGAGTTCTCACTTTTTACTGGGACAGCAAGCTCCTATCTCTAAAACCAGGTTACACTCTCCGCATTTTAGTCGTTTCATTAGCGAAACGTCCGCCGTAATGTACCGCCGAGAATGTCGCTTCAAATTTCGCGTTAAGAGATACGAGCTTCTTTCTCAGCGCTAGACACGGTGGATTCTCACTTGTTCTTAGTTGTCTACGCGTAAAGGCACGCACATTATAATAGTTTCTACGATATAACAAAATCATGCATTACAGCATCAAACACAAATAATACCAATACATGCAGCACCAATACCAATAGATATAGTAATACACAAGGCGGCACGTGTATTCTAGCTTCGTAACTAATTGAGTCAGGGCTGAATTGTTTATTTAATTTGTGATTACAGAGGGCAAGAAGGATATCAAAGAAGCAATTTGACAGCTGATATTAATGAGAAAGATCAAAGATTTATCGAAGACATTGCTCGACGAGCATCCAGCGGAAAAGGCAAACAGAAACCGAAATTGAAAAGTTCCTGTTCGGAAAGAACCGCACATTCTGCCGTTTATCAACACAGTCCTCGTGACAAAAGTTCGAGATCTGCTAAGGATCAAGCAGGTTGTTTAAAAGAACCGAAGCGCTAATGATAACTCCTTCTTAACGATATCAGGATCTTTTATTGAAAATAAGAAAATATGAAATTTGTACATGCCAAAAATGCAATTTTTAAGCTAAATTAATCTTTGATCTTCGTTATTTTAATCGCATATTTAACTATGACTGCAAGAACAATCAATATTTGGATTCGTCTGGATTAATCTAATAATCCCCATAGGGAATTTTATGTAAAATCAGAAGATAAATAAATACCATCGATATCGAAGGCGATAAAGCCAATACATAGCTATGAAAAGACTCATTACTATAAAATTATGAACAATATAAAAACAATGATATCTTACCACAACACCTGTCGCGGGGTAATATAAACAAACGTCTAATCACTTCGACTTTCTTCACTAAAATGACATCCCGCGCCCCGCCGCGGTTTGCTCAGTGAATTTTGGTTAGCGAGAAATGGGGAAACCTTCCAGCAAGTCGAACGTACAGAAATACGAATTTTCAAATGTCAGATTTCTGAAAGGGATATATTTTCAGTAATGAGCATATTTATGTCCCAAACAAACAAATAATACATTAGACCGAAATACGCAAATATAAGTAAACGTAAACACGCGTAAGCTAATTAATTAAAGCTAATTAATTTGGATGAACAAAATTTATGCATTTGAAATGTGGATACCTGCGTTTAGACATTTAATATACGTGTCATCGTTTAATTTGATTAAATAAAATTGATTAATAGATAGAAAGCATAAAAATCATAATTTTTAGTCTGAAATAAAGTAGTATTCTAGACCAGAAAATTTTAATTATATCTTATAAATGGGGAAGAGATAAACGACAAAAAAGTAAATTATATGTATTTTGTCTGTTATTATAACACAGAATGCATCTTGAAGCTTATCTTTGTATATTTTGTCCATAAAACAAGCACAAAATGTACATATTACTAAATAACATTATATATTCTTTCTATATTATGCAGGAAAATTAAATAATGCATAATATAAAATCAATTAATTTATTTTAGATAATTTATCTAAGAATTTATTATTACAATAACATTATATAGTTGGCATATAACTTTGTTGACACATGTTCATTTGTATCCTTGTCCTTATCTTCATATTCTTCCTTTAGTTTAAATTTTCTGTAATAATTTATTAATTTCACTGAGGTATTCTGTTTCTAAGATATGCTAGGATTTCTTCTGTAGACTTTGCTAAAATTGCTTGTCTAGGTTGTTTGAAACAATTTCCAGATAAAGATAGATTCCTAAAAAAACTTGATGTTATATTCATATACGTATTTAATGAATATGATTTACTTATCTCGACTTACCGTAAGTTCTTCAAAGTGCCTAGTTCTGGCGGTACGAATCCAATGTTGTTATTAGCGAGATTTAATATCGCAAGTTTTTGCAATTTTTGAAAAGATGGTACATCAATATCGGTAATTAAATTGTCATTCGCTATTAATATCTCTAAAGAATTTATAGCATAAACAGATTCTGGTATTTCTTTATACCTATACAATATACCAATAAGTTTTAACGAGATTTGACTTACATATGTGTGAATATATATTGTAAAAGCAAAAATTGTAATGCAATAACGTAATTCATATAATATACGTTATTACATATTACATATAAATAGTGCATACTACCATACTGCATACAAGCGTACAATACCTGTTAAATGAGATATTAAGTTCTTGTAAATATTTAAGCAAGCCAAGATTGATGGGAAGTGATTGTAAAAGATTTCTGCTTAAATCCAAAATCTGTAGATACTTATATTTTTCACCAATCCATTCTGGTATATGTGTTAGTTGATT
Source organism: Bombus huntii (assembly GCF_024542735.1). NCBI lineage: Eukaryota > Metazoa > Arthropoda > Insecta > Hymenoptera > Apidae > Bombus > Bombus huntii. Next base: position 3,910,583 of record NC_066255.1, on the reverse strand, counting down.
AGATGTCAGTTTTAAATCGGCGATTCTTTCAATTATGCATAATTTATCAGGTAAGATAGACAGCTTATTCCTACTTAAATCCACTGTACCTACATCGGCTTTGCATGCATTTTCAAGAACTTCTTGAGGTAGTTCAGTAAGATTTTGTCCAGCCAAACTGAGCAATTTTGTACTCTGCATTGTATACCTAAGTATAGTAAATTAATTAAAAATAATTTGCCACTGATAGTTCTCACTACAGTAAATATTAATTTAATTAAATCAGATACCTATCTGGATAAATATTTGTACTAGTATCTGCTACCACGTGCTCCTTCACATCCAAGTTTGTACTTTTAATACCCTGTCGTATATGTTTTAAAATTCGAGATGTACCGCATCGTATTATGTCGGTTCTAACATTCTGTATATCATTCCCGTCAATCGCAAATTGTTTTAAATTAGGTAGTAGGCCAATGTATTTTGGTATTCTATAAAACACAACAAATATTATTTCGAAAATATTTCATTAAAGTAAAATAATAATGTACACAAAGTAACATACAGAGTTAGTTTGTTGTGTGATAAATCAAAAATTTCTAGGTACACCAGTTTTATTATTTCTTCTGGTATTGTTTCAATTTGATTATTTCCTAATGTTAATGTTTTTAATTGTCCTACACCTTCTAAACAAGACATATCAATTTCCTATAAATTATGCAAAATAAACATTAAAAATCTATTATATATACATTTTCATTACATATAATGTTGTTATTAATATAAATTATTATAATATTTTATGAAAAATTAAACAATATATCTTTTTATAGATATATTAAATGCATTAAGAATTTTCTCTATGTATATAACTGAAATGCGTATATAAACTATTTATTTCTCCATAAATAATCACTATATATGCTTAGATCAGCATATAATAGTACGTACAGTAATGTTATTATCAGCCAAGTGTAGTACTCTTAATAGTATACAACCAGATATATCAGGAAATGTTGTTAATTTGTTTGATTGCAACATCACTGTTTCTACCTTCCTTAATTCACCCAGAGGTGGCAACATTTCCAACTGATTATAACTTGCATTTAACTTTTGTAATGCTATTTTCAAAAAATATGTATGCTTTTTATTAAATTTTTGTCATACAGGAAGAAGCAGTGTGAAACTGTTTTTCTTCTAACTGATATTATACATTAAACATATGATAAAAAAAATTAAATTAAACAAATCATATAAATAGACACATTATTGTAAATCATACCTCTCATATTTGTTAAATCAGGTGGCAATTCCTTTAACATATTATGACTTAAATCCAAGGAAGTTAGTCTTACTAAATATCCCATTCCAATTGGTAACTCAATCAAGTTATTATATGATAAATCCTAAACATGTGCAACATTTCAGAAGATCAAGTATACAAGTTTGTCTTAAAAACATATAAATAAGTTATTATAATATACCAGATAGGTCAACATCACAAAGTCTCCAACTGCTGGATCGAGCTCCTTTATACTATTATTTTTTAAATTTAATTCACGTAATTCATTTAGCTTATAAAATTCACGTGGAAATTTTTCCAATTTATTATTTGATAAATTTAGTATGTTTAATTTTTTTAAATTTCCTATTTCAGCAGGCAAATCTTCCAACCGATTATTGTGCAGCTGTAAAGATTAAAGTTTATTACATAGTGTTTTACATATATGCAATTTCTTCATATATAAAACTGTTATACTTACATATAATGTAGTTAACTCTGTTAAATTTTCTATTTGTGGATCAATTTTCTTTAAAGTATTACAACTTAAGTCCAATGTCTGGAGAGGTTCTTGTTCCCACCACCTTTCAGTTTCTTGTACATAATCAAGCTCAAAATGTAAATCCCTTATTTCTTCTTCAGTTAAATCATTTATATTCCATACTCTATTAGGTACTATAATAGATTTTGTTAGTTTTAACATAATTTAACTAATATGGATTTCAATTAAACATAAAATATGACACTTTTAAAAAAATAACTTACCTTGATACGCATATGATAATCTGATGATGATACTGTAAATATTGCTTGTTCTATTGCATTATTCACAATCTAACATGCAAAGCTATCTATGAATCGACATAAACAAATAGTTTCATGGCTACAATTGAAATTGAAAAGGTAATATATAATAACATTTATTTAATGATTCAGATTTCATGCTTTACATATATAAATGGGTGCAAAAATAAAAAAAGGTCCAAAAATGTAATGAATAACTTTTATTGTTTATCAGTAACGAAATTGAAAAATGAATTGCAACTAAAAAGCATTAAGCTGATAAGTATACGTTTATCGCTAACGTAATACTTTCTTTATGATATATATATTGAATAAAATGTATAATATTGTTGTAAGATAATGATATTTTGTATATGTAACAAATGTATAATTTATTTCCTATCACAATAAATAAAAAAACAATATATAAATGATAAATTATAGAAACTATAATGTAATACAGATGTGTGAACAAACATGCACATTATAGTATATGACTACTGCATCGAGATATCAAGCGTCTGAATGATATCGAATAACATTTATATATGTAATTTTGAAATAATATGGATACCCGTAAATAGTCCTCTCGATGAGAGGTTTAAATTTCCACTCTTTCTCGCGGATATAATAATAATTTCAGACAGTTCAGCATTATCGTCATTCTTCGTTCGTTTTTTAAACACTGCTAAATGATTAGCTTTTTTCTTTACGCCACTCATACTGTATCTATCACGTACATTGTTTACACATTGATATCCTCGGGATACGGGATGACTTAATCATGAATGTTCCCCCACTTTGTATGACAACGACATGTAAATCATATAATAATTATATATGCCGACAAAATAGCCAATATCGAATACAAGTTTATTTTGATGAATTCAGTAGAATTCGATCTTTTGTATCTATTGTTTAGTTTATTTGATATAACAAAGAGATTAGAGATAAATACAATCATTGTTTTAATTATTTCGTACTGTAGAAATTTAACTTCCTTATCTACTAAGATATAAATAACTATTTTAACATTGCATAAAAAACGAATAATCATTAATGACTGAAATAATGAGAGAAAATCTCCTTTCTGACACCTGTAATGAATTATAACAGAGCCATTGTAGTAAAGGAAATTTTTAAGACTCAGTACTAGAAGCATTTATAGGAACTTTAAGATAAAATGTTGCCACTAGGATGGTATTATTATCATATGGGGGCGGAATCGGCGGTTTCGATCCATTTGTGTGGGACTGTGGAAACTAATGTGTAGTCGAAATAATAGTTAAAATTATTAAATAACAAAAAATCAGTCTGTACTACTATTTAAGCAGTATAAAAATCTGAATTGCTTAAAGTGTGAAATCGTCTTGAAACTATAATCTTAAAAGTATACGTGATGCAACGCTAAAAATTTTTTAAATTATTGTTTTTACCACCTCTGATAGTAGCATATTTATTTTTAAATATTTAATCATTTAGTAAAATATTAATTATTCATCAATATGAGTGCGAATTCATCGAATTTTATTATGTTAAAAAAGCATATCCTTTTATTTATATTTATGCTGAGTCAAGTTAACAGTGAACAAGGAGATCATATACATACTACTATGCAGTATACTAAAGATAATTTTTCAACAGAAATTCAGAAGAAAAATCATTTTATCATGTTTTATGCACCTTGGTATGCATCCTATTTTAAAAAGATCTTTTTCTATATATTTATAAATTCATTGGAATAATATTATTACTGATATCAGTGTTATGTAGCCTTTACAATAAAGAATATTTACTTTTTTTAGGTGTGGTCACTGTCAAAGACTGGAACCTACATGGGAACAATTAGCTAAAATGTCAAACTTAGAGGATAAGAATATAAAAATTGCTAAAGTAGATTGTACTACAGATAACAGTTTATGCACAGAGCATGATGTTACTGGTTATCCTACGTATGCGTGATATAGATATATTCCACAAAATATTTGTGACATTATATGATATATACGTATACAATTATAAAGAAATAAACTTTAGGGTTCTTAATATTGCAGATTAAAATTTTTTAAAGCTGGAGAAGCCAAAGGTACTAAGTTCAGAGGTACAAGGGATTTGCCATCTTTAACATCTTTTCTTACTGCTCAGCTGGGTATATCCTTGGAAGTAATTATAAAAAACACGTATATTAGATTATAATATATGATAATATCCAATCTTAGTGTTCAATTGCTTTTTTTAAATTTTCTGAACTAGAGTGAAGATGAGGCACCAACACCTCCTGAACCAGTAAATGGTTTATTGGAATTAACGGAGGATACTTTCGACAAACATGTATCTACTGGCTATCATTTTGTAAAATTCTATGCACCTTGGTGTGGCCACTGCCAGAAATTAGCTCCTACCTGGGAAGAATTAGCTAATAGTTTACGTAATGATAATTATGTTAGTATTTCTAAAGTAGATTGTACACAACATCGTAGTGTTTGTGGACAATTTGATATAAAAGGATATCCAACATTGCTTTGGATTGAAGATGGAAAAAAGGTAAAATTTAAGTATCGTTTTTATCCTTTTTTTTTTTTTTTGCAGAAATTAAAATTTTTCTTTTCAAAAATTAATTTCAATAATATTTGGTATGTATGAATATATAGGTGGATAAATATGCTGGGCAACGCACTCATGAAGAGCTTAAAGTTTATGTATCAAAAATGCTTGAGAAAGGAAATGACCAAGCTAACACTAAGACTGAAAATTTAGATAGTACAACTCATACTGTACTCAGTTTAACTGGTGAGAGCTTTAAACATGGTATCGAAAACGGCATTTCATTCGTTAAGTTTTTCGCACCTTGGTGTGGGCATTGTAAACGTTTAGCGCCTATTTGGAAAGATCTTGGGAAAAAATTCTTAACAAACGACAATGTGAAAATAGCAAAAGTAGACTGTACTCTCGATGTAAGTAAAGAATTGTGCAATGAACAAGAAGTAGATGGTTTTCCGACTTTGTATTTATATCGCGACGGACTTAAAGTTTCTGAATACAATGGTGCTCGAAATTTAGACGATCTCACCGAATTTGTATTGAATTATATACAGCCGCATGACGAATTGTGATTATGCATATTTTTCTTGTAACTAATCTAATTTTAAAGCAATATCATTAACTTAAACTGATTTTATATTTATATTTATATATATAAATATATATAAATATATATATATATATATATTATATATATAACGTTTAATTTAATTATACATAAATGTAAGAAGCATCACATAAAAACCCCAAGGTAACCAGGCCATATATTTTTCATTTTTGTATAAAATATTAAAAGAAAATTATTACAGAACTATTATATTTTTGCGTGAACTAATCGTGTACTTCCAAAATATATTTATAAAATTACTCGTGTTTGCTGTGTTCCTATCAAGCCTGTTAAAAGCTTCAAAATATAAAGTTTATCATTAAATGGTTGAAGGATAAAATGAGCGTAACAACTGCCCACGTTGTTTATCTATGTACAGTGTTTTACGTTTTACGATTATTTCTCGTTCAAGATCACTTCTCGCTTTTACCAAACCTGCCTGCGTATCTTCGGCTCGTTTTAATTCCGCTAACATAGCTGATGTGCGTTCATTAAGTAATTTCACTTCTTCCACCAAACTAAATGAAGCATATTTTACGATAAATATGTTTTGTGCAAAGTTACAAGTAAATTAAATTTATATATCTTATAATGATTATTTAGTTATATTATATTATCAAGTATAATATATAATAGCTCATTGATAAGATACTTACGAGAATTGGGAAGTATCACGGCAACTTTCTACATTACGTCGTTGTAACCTGTTCGATAATCTTGTTTGCGCTACTTTCATCACGCAATCCAATCCTCTTGTTGAATGACGAAGCTCTTCTATAGATTTTTCAGTATTTGCAAGTTCGTGTAAACACTAAAAGAATTCTTATCATTACGATACGGCAATTTTACGTAATGAATTTTGAACTTACGCGAAGTAGTTCTTTTTCTAATTGTAAACGAATATCCTCAGTAAGTTTAATCTTTTGACTTAAAACCAGATCTACGCGAGTCGCTTGATCTCGGAGATTTTTAATGGAATTCTTATATGTAGAATCTAAAGTAAGTCTTAAATTTACAGATCTCTGCTTGGCTGCTTCTGCATCAGTTAAACTTTCTCGTGTGTAATGTTCATAACTCGAAGGTGTCGATTGTCTAACGAAAAAGAATTAATAATTTATACAAATTTCAAAATCTAATCTAAATTAATGCTAATTGTAAATTAAAACATTAATTCTGATACATACCCTGCTGGAAATCTTGTAGCTCCGAGTTTCCACAAGATAATGGGAGAATCATTTTTCAGTTGTATATTGCAGGAATCAATGTCATAAGCGTCAGTTTTATCAGTCCAATCCATTTCCATTCTTACTTTTGCTGCCTTTAATTCGATTAATTGCATTTCTATATGTTCCCGACTTCTACAAAGTAAATCGCGTATTTCTGAGCAAAGTGCTACCTCCTATAACAATTAATATGTATTTGCTACTATACGTATATTATTCCTACAATTGTTTTTTCTTTATACATTTACTATGTTATTAACGATATTAACTTTGGTAAGCTCTTCCTCTACTTCATCTCTAATAAGGTCAGACTCTAGTCGTTTTGATCGTAATTGTAGGAATTCGCCAGCGATAGATTCTGGAACTGTAAGGAGTGACAAAGAATGCTTTACTCGTCGATGTTCAGCTTCCAATAATTCTATCTCTTTCGTGATTTCAAGTATTAAATGTTCTAATTCGGTTTTCCAACGATATACTTCGTTTGCACGATTTTTTAAATTATCTGTCGATTTCAACTGTATCTTATCTGCTTCTTTATACGATCTTTCGACACATCGTTGTGCATTATTTACAGCAAGTCTAAAATATCATGCTTTTTATTATTATTTGAGCTAATAATATAAGATATCACGTTAATGTACAGGTTTGTTTGCATACTGTGCTTCTTGAATCTTCTCATCCGATTGTTTAAAAAATTTCTGATTATGAGCTCTCCATTGAGGTGCTCCAAAGCTAGTTACAGAATATCGATCAACAACTGGTCTAACTCCCGTTAAACCATCTTGAGGTGTAAAATTTACACGACCGGTTGCCCATGGACCAATCGCTTCCATTCGTTCTTCTGGTTGCGCCGGAAGCTCATCTCCTGGTTGAGGAAAATAAAGAGGCGGTCCGTCGCTTTTTTTAGTATAATCTATCCTTGGGCAAGGCTATATAAGTTATTTTTTAGAAAAAATGCTCAGAAACTCATTTGAAACAAAATAGTAAAATCAATTACTTCTCTCGATTCATGTAGTAAATAATATAAAAGTTACATAAGTGGTTATCTTAAACTAAAATTTACCGTATCCTGGACTTCGTCCAATTTAGTCGAATCTTGTTCAGTATTCATGTTAAATGTTCTCCTAATAAATTACTACTAAATTTCTACAGCTCTCGAGATTGCTTTAACACAAATTTCTGTTTTTATTACGAATGATTTTCGTAAGACAGTAACTATGCTGTCAATATATCCACAGAGAAGTGAGCGAAATTTATTGATTTAATACTCCGTAGCAACGAAATATTTTCTTTGTCGAGTAATTAAATGACTTCGGTAATGATTTAGCAAAAGTTATTGAAAGATGATTGAAAATATCGTTTCTATATATAAATATCGTTTCAATGAAATATAAAATGTTATAAACCACAAGAAGTATTCTTTTAAATGCGTTGATTTATCAATTTAAATAATGAGATTATGTAGTTTTATACCTTATAGATTACCGAAAAATATTTATTATAAAAATGTAATCGCGTGCGTTTGAACGTCAATATATATATATATAGGTACATATATAGATATGTGTGTGTACATATTTATTTCAGATAAAAGTACGAGCAGATGTAACCTTATCTCAAATAGCTATGCTATTTAATTAATTCTTGTGACAAAAACTACAATATAAATAATATATGTAGTAATATAAATATTTATTACATAAAAGACAATAGATAAACGTTTTAACAAAAATATGTAGCAATAAATCATGTCTATTGTAAAATATTGTTTTCGTTTATGATAAGTATTTTGTATCTTTAAATACATATGTATGCAGTTAATTGACTTCGAATAAAGTTAGGAGGTTCGTTCTCGTGATAATATTTGATAACAACAAGAAGCAGTATTTAATGCGCTGCTCCATATATGTTGAATTATTTATTGATAGTACGGTGACTACCGCTGAGTGCGTCTGACGAGATACATCTGCAGAAATGAATCGTAAAATGCCGGATATTAAATATACTCAGGTAAATTGTTTAGCTGTAGAAGATATAAAAATTAATTTTTATAAGAAGAAACATATAACCTTTAATCATATCTTATAAAAATTACACATACGTAGTCTATATCTTATATTCTGACAAATAATCATAGATGTTGACACCAGAATAGTAATAAGAACAATAATAATGAAACTTATATTAACATTAATATCACATATTTTCAGTTATTTATAAATAATGAATTTATGGATTCAGTGAGTCGTAAAAAGTTTCCTACTATAAATCCAGCTGACGGTACTGTTATTGCAGATATCTCTGAAGGTGATAAGGTATTATACTTTAATTTTGTAATCTTCGTTATATTATGGAAAATTTTTTATATCAAATATTAGGTTATCTTAGATATTTACTTTCTTTAATATAGGCAGATGTAGATAAGGCAGTTGCAGCTGCAAGTCAAGCATTTAGTAGAGGATCAGATTGGCGAAATATGGATCCATCTGTTCGTGGAAAACTTATGAACAAAGTATATTATTTGTTTTATAATTGAATAATATTTTTAATAAGCTTTATGTTAACATTTTTATATTTAATTATAATATTTGGATGTATATAGTTTGCAGATCTTATTACAAGAGATTTGGAATATATTGCCACTCTTGAAGTCTTGGATAATGGAAAAACATACTCAAATGCAGTTTCCGATATAGAAGCCAGCATAGATACAATTCGTTATTACGCTGGATGGTGTGATAAGATTTTTGGAGACACTATTCCAGTAGGTATGTTTAACATCTGTAAGTAAACGAGCGGTGTTTCATAAATGCTCATGTACAATATTTGTTATTTAGATGGAAATCTTGTTTCACTTACACGCAAGGAACCGATTGGTGTAGTAGGACAAATTATCCCTTGGAATTATCCTTTTCTTATGTTGGCGTGGAAATGGGGTCCAGCATTGGCTACTGGATGTACTATTGTTTTGAAGCCAGCTGAACAAACTTCTTTAAGTGCTCTTTATGCCGCAGCACTTGCTAAAGAGGCTGGATTTCCACCCGGCGTTATAAACGTTATTACCGGTTATGGTCCAACAGCTGGTGCAGCTATCGCCGAACATCCAGGAATTCAAAAAGTTGCATTCACTGGGTCTACAGAGGTATCTTGTATATATCGTTAATTATTATACTAATTCACAAAGCTATATTAACATTTGGTATATGATTTATAGGTTGGTCATCTGATAATGGCAGCTTCTGCTAAGAGTAATCTTAAACGTGTTTCTCTTGAACTCGGTGGCAAAAGTCCATTGGTTATTTTTGATGATGTTGACAGTATGTTGATAAAACACTTATTAAATTATTAACATATAACAGTATAAGAGAATTAATAAGTATGTACATTAACTTCTAGTCGAAAAAGCGGCTGAAATTGCTTATAATGCGATATTTGCGAATCATGGACAAAACTGTTGTGCCGGTTCACGTACTTTCGTACATGCTAAAATTTATGATCAATTCGTTGCTTGCGCTAAACAATTAGCGTTGAAAACAAAAGTCGGTGATCCTTTTGATGCTGAAACTCAACAGGGACCACAAGTTGATCGAGAAATGTTTGATAAAGTTTTAGGTTTAATTAAATCAGGAAAGGAAGAAGGAGCTGTATTAGAAGTTGGTGGAGAACGTCACGGCAATGTTGGTTATTTTATCAAGGTATAATTTTTTAAGTGAATGTTTTTTATATCATTTGTTTTTTTGTGTGACCATCTTAATGTTAATTTAAGCCTACCGTTTTTTCAAACGTGACTGACGATATGAGAATTGCAAAAGAAGAAATATTTGGACCTGTTCAATCTATTTTAAAATTTGAAACGATGGATGAAGTTATCGAACGTGCAAACAATACAAATTATGGCCTTGCCGCTGGTGTTCTTAGTAAAGATATTGATAAAGCTTTGACGTTTGCACAAGCAGTACAAGCTGGAAGCGTTTGGTAAAGATTTCATAGCAATTCTGTATTCGTTATATGTATGTTTGACAGAGCTTAATGGAACTTTACTTAAAAAAATTATCGTCGAATAGGGTAAATTGTTACGATGCTATCACGCCTCAAACTCCCTTTGGAGGATTCAAACAGTCGGGAATAGGTCGTGAGCTGTAAGTTTGTCAGCATTTAATCAAATGACTTTGAAACAAAATATACATTGTTACCTTTATATTTTAGTGGCGCAGAAGGGTTAAAAGAGTATCTTGAGACTAAGACAATATCTATTAAAGTGCCAACACGTAATTAAAAATATTATGTATGTATTTTATTACGTATCGTTAAAGTTTATATAAATCTATATTTTAATAAAATTATTGCATATATTTTCAAAATTCATTTACAAATGTACGTAAACGTATATAGGAATTATCAATGAACTAATTGTTAATAAAATAACAATGAATAAAGAATCAAACTTTTAACCACATGATTCAAATGATATCTTTATTAAAAACATAAATAATATATTTAATATATTATTATATATGAGTTCTAACATGGTAGTAATCTAATATTTAAATACATCAAAATCATTGACACATATACGCCAAAGTTTCAATATCTTTTATACAGAAAAAATCTGTTTGACTATCTAATCATCTGGTGGAATTCCCAATTCTTCGTCAGACCACTCTATTGGACGTATTTCAGGGAAGTGACCCTAAATGTACAAGAATATAAATCGAATATTTAACATAAAGTAGAAAATATGTGTGTGTGCATAATATAGTATAAAATGCAATAAAATGTATCAAATACAGAAAATTATTCATTTAAGTATCTTGTATTTTAAAAAATACTAATTATTGCAAAATATCTTTTCAAATAAAGTATGCTGACGATAATTATATTACTTACAGTAATATGCTCATAATCGTGCCACGCGTTCCAGAAGATCCACCACCATACCACTCCGCCAACGCATTCAGCTATTATTTTCCAATGTCTTTTAGGTTCAGTCACTGTACGATAGGTCCAACTAAAAATATTTGATAATTTGAATCAATTACTTCTTTGAGACAATGAATTTACAATGAGTTCTTAGATGTGCTTGAGATAGGATACATTATACATATTTATTACATATGAATTATATGTATGACATATTATTATGTGTGTGTGTGTATGTGAATAATTCCTATATTTCTGAATATATTATAAATATTAAAAATTTTACGGTAAATACAAGAGTACACAAATCTAACCTCATTTCAAATAGAGGTTATGTAATATATTTACCATTTACGAATCTGTTGTAAATTCACTCCAGTCTGTTTTCTTCCATTTAATTCATATATGTTTCTCAAAATTGATGGGCCACGCGACAGCAACATTTTTCAGCTGTTATAATTTCAATCAATGATCTTGATTCCCGTTCACGGTAAGACCATCCCTACTGGGGATGCTAAGAAACTAACTGATACAACCATGTAAGATTAAATAGTATTTCTATCATATACATATGTATATATGTATACTCACCTACTACATATAAATTGCTCCTTTGCAAAATTGTAAAAAACGGTATTTTTATACTTTTTGCATAAAAATGTATCAATTCTGTAATTAATCAATTACCTGCGTATACACATTAACCGTACCGAACTAAAGTTTCGGATTGACACACGTCGAACGCAGTTAGCTGGTTAAAGGGTTTTAATTTGTTAAAATATTTAGATTTACTATATAACATCCAGACTGCAATATTTTAGGTCTGAGTTTCTCTTTTCGAACGTATTTTGAGAAGATTTTTCGCGGAAATGAACGATTTTTAAAATTCGTCCTTATGAACAAGGTTTTAACTTCAGGAATCTGCGTTACCGGCCGCCTCACAGTGACCGGAAATTAAAAAATGATCCAAATCTAATCCAATACTCACGATTCGAATCCATGCAGAGTGTAAACCATACGGTAAGTTAAGATTATCAAATTTAAAAAAGTGCTCGTCAAAATTCGCGAGGACGTCACACAACGACAGGTTGACCGAAACTTTTTACACCATATTTCCGTGAAAAACGACGTTCATTTTTGGCTTCAGCGATCCTACAAAACCGTAGGAAATGTTATTTTAGTCGAATATTTTGCAGTCTGCAGATACTGCGGTAAGATCCTATTTTTTAATAGTATAATATTTTGGACGCTATTAGTGCATTTGAAAGACATAAATAAGAATTTCGTTCATCTTTGCAAAGTCGATAACAGCGAATGTTCGTTGTTGTAGACTTAACTTAAAAAATAGAATAAACGTAGTTATTGCAAGCTTTTCGTAATAGATATCGTTTGTTACAAAGTCATTTGGTCGTTAAGAAACAAATCATGCGATGATCTCTTCTTTTCTCACCTTGGTATTTCAATTTAATCAAAATCAAATTCTTGATAACTCAAGGTCTTGATAAAGTGATATTTTCTTCGTGCGTAATATTTCTTCCTCTCATTTCCTGCCGTTTTTTTTTTTTATGTACTAATCCTATAAATAAATATGTTACAGATGAAGTACGAGTTTTATCCACATCTGGTTATTTAGCACTTACGTGTCAAGTACGCAAGATAAGGGCTCGTATGTAGAATTCTATGATTTAAAGAAAATAATCAAAGAAAATTGAATTGCACTGTATACAACGTTATTAATTTTTCCGTAGCTTTAATTTGTTTCAGGAACCATTGTAAGATCAATGGATTAAGATTAATATCTCACGTACTATCCATTTCCTTATCACATTTAGATCCTTAGATATAGATAAGTAGAAACTCGAACCATTAATAAAGATTTAGCGAATATCGTGCGAGATTATCAACAACGATGCACGAAGATAAATTGGAATATCGTTACCCGTTTTTGGTTTTCGAACTATTCCGAATAACTTTATTCGCCAAAATTAAATTTTTTTACTCTCCTATGTAACGAACCTGGCTTCGACTGTCTTTCGTCGTAACTATTTTTTTTTTTTTTTTACGAGATTAATTTAAGGCTACTTAACAACTGATGAAAGTCGTTCAAACATATCAGCTGCGAGATACTCGCCATTACGGGTGAAACGAGCGGGCTCGAAAAAGCGAGGGTAGTCTCGCAGTTGAGTCGCGAGCAAGCTGACTCTCATTGGTCTATCGCAGGGTTTACGATTCGCGATTAACCATCTGGTTCACGGTAGCAACCCCTGAAGGTATACACGTCATTGGTCCTCCTATCGTAACTTTTCCCCAACGTGAGCCCTAATAAAAGTTTTATAGTGGCTTCCGACCAATATCTTTCCTCGACAAAACGCGATCTCCCAAGTACTATACCTGGATTCGTTACAGTGATCGTGTATAAAATATGTCTACGTACGTATTTTTTAAATGAATTATGATTATATTACAATAAAAAAAAAATGGTGATTTGCGAGAACCTAACGGGTTACCCATACGTTTTATTTTCTACTAGTATAAACTAAATGTTTCTCACTCTCGTGGCGGATTAACGCGACATATTTGCTAGGACAATCGTGAGAATTGAATTATAACCGACATACAGATATGTCTATCGTGATTTAGAGCCGCATATGTGCAAATTTACTTTACTTGTGCAAAGCAGTAGATAATACGTAGCGTATCGTACGAAAGATACGAGATCGTAAAAGAATATTCGTTAAGAAAGCGATAAACGAGACGAATAAGATAAATTTGTACATACAACGCGTCCATTGAGTCCTCTTGTAAACGCGAATCAAATGTTCTTCATTCTTGTGGAGTAAAATCTTATATCGAGATCGAAGTCGAATTATTACGCGCTCGTGCATGCATGACGTGATACCGCATCCTGATTGTCGATTTATAATTTTACTATCGCAATGGTAGACTGGTGTTTACAGGCGTTCTCGAGAGACCGGAATTTATTGATGATCCGTCGAGGGGCTCGCGGTACGTTTTACGATACCACTTGGAGGATTTTTATCTAGCCACCCGGCAGCTTTTATCATTTGAAAAACGCACCGTTTGCTGTTTTTCCTTTATCGTCCAATAAACTCGGTTCAATTGCAAATTCCTGGCTACGCGAAATGTTCTTCCGTTATCCGTCGCACTCCAAGCGGAGGAAACGATGTTCGTTCTGGCTACCCATTTGTCGGATAGTCTGTTTAGCAAGGGAAAAAGTATGGATAGACTTTAGTCGTACTCGTTCCGACGCTTATCGTATGTAGAGACCCTTTGCTTGTTTGGAGAACGTTGTCAGAAAATGATTAAACGGATCGATAGCTATTCTCCCTGTAGAGAACGATTCAATGCGAAATCCATTACAAAGGATAATCGAGGAGATCATAGATCGGTACGAGAAGCACCAAATTATCCAACTTGCTCTGAATTATATACATGGCGGCCAATGTGCATAAGAGAATAATCGTAACTTTTCATTCTTTGTCATAACGAAAGGAAAAGATGGACAACTCCGTTTCACTTTTTTCGTGTCTGAGAAGAAAAATACTATGTCAAGCGTCACCAGCAGGAACCGAGTAATCTTTACGCATAAACAAATTCCCTTTTCGTCCGAAAACTTTAAAAATTAATTCAACAACGTAGGTCTAGCCCACTGTACCTATCTGCGTGACAATATCTCCTTTTCCGACGAATTTTCACACTTGCGATCTTACCTTTCATTTCCATATGGTATTAGACACGGCGTTTCAATGTCGTTTCTTCGATTACTCATCCCATTGAATTGCAAATAAATTAATAAATACAGGCGATCGGGCTTTCAATGGTTGACGCTGAGTAGAAAGCATCTTGCGTCGCGTCGGTCGGCCACGTTATCTCGAGCACACCCTTCGCGATAGTTTCACCCTCTTTTCGTACCGCCCCTTCTATTCCCAGCGTGAGCGTTTCACGAGGATTATATCAAAAGCTAAAGGGTGTTACCATGGATACACGAGCAGCCATGTTGGTCCAGGGGCGTGAGAGACGGAAAAGCCCTATGAAAAATTCGATAATTCCGGGCTGCCTGGAAATGGCGATGTATCTACTTGCGAGACTCGTTGTCCGAGGAATTTTCAGATAAATGTAATTAAAAGTAGGAAGCAAAGTATCTTGTCACGTTGCATTTCCTATTCCGGTCGAAGCGATATAAAAATGTTTGACTCGCTCTGAAAGGCGTAAAAACGGAAGCCTACTCGCGACCGATATTCAACTTATGTTTTAAGAACGTTTTAAACGTTGACCTTGTGTCGTAGAACGTACGCAATTGTTTCTCACTTGGTCGCTCGAACAAACTTTTGTACGTGTTGATTTATTTATTTTCCTGACCGGTGAAAAGACATCGCCCCGTTTAAGTAGAAAAAGATCGTCGCGAATAAGATCTCACCAATCACACGCGATAAATGGTAAAAAAAAAAAAAAAAGAAGAAAGAATTGCGAGTACATTTGGTGTTTTGGGCGTAGCAAACGTTACGCAACACGCGTCCAACTGAACCGCAGAATCGAAGCAAACTGGTACCGAGGAGAATCGAAGACGAAAACGAACCCCGAGAAAAAGATAAAAAAGATAATAAAACGGAGCTGAGACGAAGCCGTAGCTAAAATTGTAAAATATAATACGGAGATGCACTCTTTGAGGTACAGGTAGAATATCGCGACGTGGAATTCCTTCCACCAAAGGATTTAGATGAATGGACGGTCGGAGTTATGTTTTTATTGCACCTGTATGACGGCTACTCCGAAAACTTCCGATTGAAAGGCGAGGTGCAGCTGGAACCGAACGCAGCCGAGGCGTGTAAGAAAAACGTCGAAAAAACATATAATTCTTCCGATTGTGAAGAAAATCGGACAATCGTACGGAGTTTGAGAATTTTTATCGAAAGATGTTCTACCTGAGCGCACGATCGAAACGCCAAGTAAATATCGTATTAGGATCGAGTTACTAAAAACCAAGTCGCTCTTTCGATGTACGCGACAGAGGAAAGTTAAAAAGATAGAGAGGAAAAACGCGTAAGTTTTCAAAGTTGAATTATGGTTGACAAGAACGATGAATAATTATAGCGTGTACGCCGCGATAGGCGACCGTTATCAAGAAGATAAAAAACGTTTGATAGAAAAATTCGTAACGCTCGACAAATATACGCGTCGAACTCGGTCGACTTGTTGAGCGATTGACCAACCGGTACTCGTCCAAATGACACGCTGTCATCTCTCTATGTAACGCACAGTTAGAACGAAAACGAAGGAAAATGCGAGGGCAAGGACTTTGCGAGGATCAAGGAGAAGATGTTGGACGGGAGCGTGTAGTTTATAACGGTCTTCTTTACACGCTAATATCTTCCGTTTCCTTGGAAACGATCGCGGAACGCGTTTCTTCTCGAGCAGTAACGTCCGTCAATATGTCTCCCCTACAAGCTTCAGGGTGGCAATCGTCGCCTCCGTACGCTACCGATGTGGCAACAGCTGCCGAATCGTCAGTTGGTTCGACCGATGCATCCGGAGGACCGATAAGAGCAACATTCGCCTTTCTTTCGAGACGTCAGTCGCGCGTTTTGTCGTACCGTTCCGTCCATTGGAATCGCGATTGGACGTTCTCGAAGTAAGTTTATAAGCTACGGTATTTCACGATTGTATTTTCTCCACGACAACCGTCTTCCAATGTCGATGTGCGCGAAACGTTTTATTAGAGCACGTGACTTCTATTCCTTATTTTTATTCATTAGCTTCGCGTATTCTTCATTCTTCGTCTTCCGAATAAATTTCAGATAACGCGAAGATACACGAAATTATTTTGCGAAAACGAGCTACGGTTTCAAGGATAGGATAATGCTAATTTTTCCGTAGTATCTATATAACCGCGTACAAATATATTCGTTGCAGATTTAAAGCGCGTGGAGCAACTCTTGTCGTTGTATTTTTCTTCGCGCTTTAACGGCTCGCGACTATGGCGATCAAGTTCGGAGACGTTGCCAAAGCAATTACTTTCGCTCGTCTAAGAATATGGTTGTCCAGCCGGTCATCAATCATCGCTTCATAAATCTAGCGGGATCCCAGCGTATTCGACAAAACCCGCAAGAAGATCGTAAACGTAACACCAATGGAGATTAGTTTACATCGTGATCGCGGTTTCTCGCATTTTGTTGGTCGAGGGGCTGTTATCGTTGTTTAGAAATTTTCCTCGTGTTATTTGTGCAAGGCCTTTGCACGGAACACGGTTGCATCGTGAAAGGAATAAGATTATTTTGCAAATAAAGAAACGCTTCGTTTGTATCACGGCACTTTACCGAATTTCTCAAATTTCGCGCTATCGGTTTTTAGTAGCTCGATCGCCGTTTGTGTATTTGTTCCAGTAAGATCAATTTCGTGAATTTTATCTCTTCCGGAAACGAGAAATACCGGTGATCTTTCCATCTTTAAACGTTTCTCTCTATTATGTAAATAATCGCAATGAAGACAGAGTTGAGAAAACTGCGTGTTTTCTGGACGAGCCGAGAAGAAGCCAGAAAGCTTGTGCGTACCAACATATTCGAGTGGACTCGATATTTTCGGTTCGTAACGTTTTATGAACGGTAATAACCGGCAACCCTTAGAGAACGTTACAGCTTTTTCTTTTGGAGAAATCCATACAGCGCGTTCTAAGAGCTCGATACTTCGTTGTAACTTCGTTGTCGAGAGTTAAAATTGTAATTTATTTATTGAAATTTAACTCGATTCAGTTTATACTTGATAACTTAAAAAGCATTTGGTATTTACACAGGCAGAAACGTTTCATTTCCGAATACTATTAAAAGTTATAACATATTTTAACATAAATCAACGTAACAAAAAATTCCTCGTACGATCAAATATATTAGACGCGTCTGTCTGATATCTAACAATGTACATATAACGTTACATAGCGTATAACGCGTAAGGATATTTCGAATTAGACGAAAAGATCTCAAATTTTCTTCATTGGTTATATTTTCGAATTCGTGTAGCACGCTAGGTCTGTATCTATGCTCTATATATTTAATAATATAACGTAGAAAATACATATGTAGTTTGCGAATGGTATTAGAAATCTATATTATCGACTGTTCGCTGTGCAGAAAAGAAGTTTGGGAGAGTCGTCGTAAGAGGGCAGACGCGTAGAACGCGTGCTACCTACGTTACCATCGTTTAAAAAAGGCAATAGTAACCTGTTATATAGAATGCCTTAGAATCCTTCGAAGATACTTGTAGTCTGTCCAACGAGACGAGGCAGTAAACGTAAACAAAACTTGATTGCAGCCACGGCAATCAAATTTTATCTACGTTTACTGTCTCGTCTCGTTGGATAGACTAGACTGTGTACACACGTATTTACAACGATTTCAAACGATCGAGGATCGATGAACGTAAGTCAGACATATTTGTTTATCCTATAAATGATATTATCTGCGATATTTTGAATTAACAAATATACACGCATTTCTTTTGTTATTCATAGAGCTTTAGCGCTCATAGAAGTAACGATATTCGACGTAACCAGTTAATTCACGTTAGATTGTAAATAAAAGTAGTCGTTTTTCCAAACATACAGGTTAGAAGATATCGCATAGTGCGAGGTATCGATGTTCCACGCAACGTCGCATTCCAAGTCACGGAGTAGTCGTAATGTTTGCTTTTCCTCGTTCGACGAATTTCACCAGCGTCGTTTCTACTTGGAGACGGCGCGTATGGAAAAAAGGCAACAAGGCTAACGGCGAAGGTTGACCGAAAGGTACGAACGACGGAGCTTTTAAAGCTGCACCGCGTATTTGTTTGCGAGCCGTGTTAATTCGTCGAACAAATAACCGGCGACGGCCCTCGGACCACGAACGATTCGAAGCCGTTGCAAATGATCAGTTCCTCGCGGGCAATACGTGTAACTGCATTGCGTCTCACAGTTCCGTCGCGTAACCTTTGAAAAAAGGCAAATCGACGCTGCTTCGTGTTGGGTGCAGTGATGTCTCAAGCAACGGACGCTTCGTGTCGAGTATACGTTAGTTGCTCGCGATGAATTATCGAGGTACTTTCTCGCTAACCTTTTTCCTTTCGTACATTACTTACCCTGTTATCTCTCCTTTCTGTTTCCGTAATGTCCGTCATGAATTTTACAGTCACGGTGCTAAGATTTATAATCTTCGGAGCGTTTCGACGAATCAAACTTCGTAGCGGTAACAAGGCGAAGCAACGCCGATCTTTAAATTACGACTATCTGCTCGCTAGAAGAGAAAGGAACACACAGGTTTCGTATTCGAAAGCGAATATTTATACGAATATTGTACGAACGTCGCTCGACTACGAATCGAAAGCGTGTTACAAGCAGCGATTTCTTTCAGTTTGATCTCGAGTCGGTTTTCATCGGTTTACTCGAGCTGCTCTACGGCGAAGCTACCTCCGTATCGCGACAGCCTGTTCGATCGAGGTATGTTTTTCGACGCTTTGAATCGAGGAATGAGCATTCTCTCTTTGTAAATGTCGCCACTCCGATAGACGAAGTTCGTTCCACGACGAAACCGTGTCGCGTGGTTATCGAAATTACGTAAATCCGGCGAAATACAGCTAGAACCGCGGAAAAGAACAACGAAAGAAGTGGATACGCGCGGAATTTTACGATGCCTCGTGGCCGTGTCGGGAATCGACGAAGAAAACAGCCGCGTCGCGCGATAGGGGGACCACGCAAGCACGCTGTTTTTATAATACACGTTAAATAACTTTACGAGGCCTCAAGTATCGTGGCAAATTGATTTCGTAACGACAATCGCGGAATTAACGTACGATAAAAGTATCATGATGGCAATTAAGCGGAGCACTTGTTTAACTGTGAACCGCTGACGATGGTTCAGTCTCGCTTCGGAGCGCCGAATGAACGATACGCAAACAGTATTCGATCATTTTAATTTCGCCGTGACGTTCCGCTTGCCATGGCGTCGATCTTCTTCCCCGTCGCTTCGATCCACGAGAATCGGAGTTGCGCCTTTTCGCGTGTTTCGCATTTGCGTTTCCCCTGCGAATTCCACGTTTCCGATATTCTACGCGAGCTACTCTCCTGCATGTTTTCCTCTCCACTTCTTTTCTACTAAGTTTTTACGAGCTTTTACGAAGTTACATAAAAACGCTTTGCGAGATATACGGTACGAAATTTCTCTATGAACTTTCTCAAGTTGTTTAAGGACCGCGAGGTTTTCGAGTCGAGACGCAAAACAGCGATACGCTGAATGTTCGAATTTACCCAGTTCTCGGTCTACCAACGAACACGCGTAACAGCGAAAGTCATCCGATCGCTTGCGTAGATATCGAAACGAAACGTGGTGACAGAAGCGAATCGGAACGACGCTTCTCTTGTCCGACAGCGGGATTTTGCACGCGCGTGGCGCTTGTGTATACAACTATTAAGTGCTTACATTTATGCCTCTCATAATTGGCTTCGTTAAATGAAGAGAGTGACTGAGGAATTAGCTTGCCGGTAATAACCCGGCTATTTATTAACACGTGAAACGAGACGTTATAGGTCTCGCGAACGAATACGTCCGACACACGAGGTGAACGTCTTCTTTCTTCCGTTTTCTTTGCATTTTGTTCGTCCATGTGACCGTGTGGCTGTCAGCGACCATACTTTTCGTTAACTCACCGCTGCATCTTATTCTCTTCGTTGTCGCGCAAATTCAATCGCTCTGCGTTAAAAACGACTCGAATGTCGCGAGATCGGCGATGGAGAAGACGGATGTTCTAAATATACGACGAAGCGTGTATCGGCTTTCTTAGGAAGGGTTTCAGAGTGACGGAAACGTTTTCTTTCACGCTGAATCGCGTTAGTTTTCTCGTTTGCTTTGGATTTTCCCCGGCTTTTCCTCCCAACGATCTCTTGCTCGGAAATCGGTATCGTTTGTTGTTTCGTCGAGAAAAAACTGACCTGCTGGCCTACATTCCATCCTGTTTTCACTTCCTGCCGCTATAGAAGGATTTTATGAGTTCGAGAAAAAAGGATCCTCCGACTCAAAGATTTCGCTGTTCTCTTTGTGTCTTTTCGACCGAAAACATTTTATTTCGTGCATTCGGTGGTCGAGAAACAACGAAGACGATACGCGGAACGAGATAACGGCACGGATTTAAATCTCTCGATTTTGCATCCCGTCCAAGTATTCCGAAGGGTGCGAGACCTCTAAGAAGGGGAGGAATTAAACGACGAATTTTAACCAACGATGAAAATTATATGTTCTACGTTCGAAATCCTTAGCCGCGTGTTTATTCTAAATATTTTGGAAAAAATGTAACGCGAGACCCAGGGAGGGAGAATTAAGCGAGGAGTTTAGGCAGCCGAAAAATGTCTTTCATCTGGAAGGTAACGACGACAGGGACACGACGGTGTTCGCCCCGAAACACCGACATTCCACGCTCGTGGAATGCGCGGGTGAAACGTTGAACCGCGCTCAATCCGCAGAAGAAAAAGCGTGATGGGCGAGGGTGGGGATTTAGGAAGAGGTAGATTTACTATCAGACGGATTTCATTCCTCGAGGGTTTAGGCTTTCCAAGCAATCCTATTACCAAAGTCAAACGTGATTTAGGATCTTGGCCTTACGCCGCCGCTCACCATGAAACACCATGGGCGTTTCGTATCTCCTCGGGACAGATACCAACCGCGGTGCACCGGAGTTCTCCAACCAGCCGCCACTATGGGCGTTTTCAGGACCGTAGAAGGGAGTAAATTTTCAAAGCACTCGCCGATACCAGTCCGTTCCATTTTAACCGCGGACGATATGGAGAACCGGAGCTGGAGCCAGTTTTCGAGAAAATGGCGACGCCGCAGCTTCTACCACGGAAACCAGTGAAATATGATTTTCGATACGAGAGAAATTATTTATGGTTCTACCTCGCGGTCTTGGCCAAGCACGACGTTCTTTTTCTTTCTTTTTTTTTTTTTTTTTGAAGCTGACGTCCACTCGGAGGACTACATCGGCATACGGAAAAGCACCAAGTTCTCGAGAATCACGGGATTTTTAAATTTACAGTGATCGTGCCAAGAGAAAGGACATAAACGTTAAAACGAATCATCGATGGCGTTGATGGACCGTTTATCGGTCCATAAAGCTATCAGGTTCTCGAGAATCGCGGAATTTTTCAATTTCCAACAAGCATGATAAAACAGAAGCGTACGGAATGTCAAATCGAATGGACAATGGGAATAGCGAAAGGATAGAGCAGGAATTTTTTTTTCATTTATAGCGTCAGCGTGTCTATATAGATCGAAGTAAAGTAGACGTATCGATGTATATTCATCGTGGAATCGTTCTCGCTACGGCCCTGCTGCCTTCGTCCGGTTTCGAGACACGAGAGAACTCAAGAGCACGAGAACGATCGTGCGTCAGGTTCGAGAGAGCCTCGCTTATCCGTATTCGCCATACCCGCTATTATGTAGACGATAATGGTCCCCGCATAAATATTCACGCTGGCGATGCCCATAAATGCTACCGCTGTATCGTGTTGCTCGTATACTACGCACGACGCAACGACGTGCGCGTCGACGATCTTCGAGGACTTGCTGCAGCGTGCATCGCGCGGACCGGGCATCCTGGATTCAACGTTGATGATCAGGACCATCGATCACGCGGTCGGAAATGGTATCCCTGTCTCGTTGTCGCGTTCTTTATACCGTTAATCGAAGACGTTTACACGTTTCGAGACATCGCTTCGTTCTAATTAGGTCCCAGCTTGAGTTTTACGTAGTGACATTTTTTCTTTTTTTTTTATGAAAATGATTCTCTTCCTAATAGATACGACCACGCTTAAATTGAAATTACCGAACGACAGAGTGAACGAACGTTTGACGACCGAACAAAGAACAGATATTCCTCGTTTCTGTCGTGTTGGCTCTATGACGCAGATCTTTCTTCGGAGGAAAAATTTATCGAACGTGGCAGAGGATCTGGCTGAAATTTATGGCCGATCATTTCGCAGAGATTTGTTCATCTACTCCGCGGGTACCTTGGACGAACGATCGGCGACGATCCCTCGGCAGTTTTCGGCGTTTCATCCGATCTTCCACGGGGAGTAATCCCTCGACTGATCGTCAGAGCCGCCCTCGAGCTGCCTCGCCACAGGAACACGGGCAACGGGATCCACTTACACAATTATCTACTCGCGGGATCTCCTTGACGGCCAGTCGCTCATCGTTTTACTGCTCGCTGCTCTCTCACCTCCTCTTTTTTTAAGATTCGTTTTTCAACTGGCTTTTTAACGTCTCGTCCTTCTTCGCGCGGGCCTTTTTCATCTGTCCCGTTTACCGTTTTCTTTTCTCCAATGCTCCTTCGTTTTCTCCGGAACTTCGCTTCGTTTTCTTAACTTTCCCACCGATTCTCCAAGTTGCTCTACCGTTCTAGATCTTACGCCTCGTTCGAGTTACCCTCGAATTCGGGCGACCCAATCGACCAGAAGGATATTTCGAGTCGAGCGAATAATAAAATCATCGATGGTTTGGATGTTTCGCGTTAGCATTCGAGCAAGTTGGCTAATTGAGAAAACGCGTCGGTGCTATAATACGAGAAGCTTCTCGTAGGGGCCTTAAAACTCGTCGATTGTCTTCTGCGGTTAGAAATCGTAGCTCTGCTCGTCTCGGAAGAGCGGGCTGTTACTTTTTATCTTCACAATTTTGAAACGAAACAGAGGAGCCAGAAAGTCGAGGCAAAGATTCAATTACGCAGTCCCGTCTCTCGTCGAGTGGGTCGTTTTTCAATGGAATCTCTCAACCGTAGATAAGGAGCTTTAACGATCTTATTCCGTCTAGGAACACCGCGCTCCGTTCTAGCGAAACGAGCATTAAAGCGACACACCCGGCAACAGCGATTCGTGGTCCTCGATGAGAACTGGTTTTCGAATAATTTGTAATGGCGACTGAAAGCAAGTAGAGTGGGTGGGATTTCGACTTTTCCACTGCCCCTCGTTCCTCTTATCCCGTGGGAGTGGCGAACTATTTTACCCGTAGAAGCTACTTTGTCGACGACGTTCCAGCGTTCTGTTTCCTCTCTTCTTTCCATTCCTTTCTTTCAAACTTCAAAAGTGGCGGCAGGAAGACACATATGGCTTTGGTAATTCCTTTTCTCACGGACCATTTACTTTGAAATATTTACTATACATTTTTATGATCGAATACGTCACGGATATGCGGGCTGCTTCGAATGCTCCAACATCCGAGACACTCTCCTTCTTTTCGATGGTGCAAGGACTAGGGAACGAAGTGTCTGATTTGAAGTGGTGAAGAGATCGACGAAGAATCGGATGAAAGACAGGGTTAGTGGAATTTCGAGCGAAGGAAACATTGGTCGATGATCAAAATGATTCGATACCAAAGTATCTACTGACAATTGCAAGACGCGAAGACGAAGAGAGATTAAAAGAAAGGGACTTTTCGCGTTAGCGTTGATATTCGTTATCGCGACGATGTCTCTTTAGATCGATCTTATAAAAATCGCATTCTCAGAGTGTAAAAGGACGTTACGTGAGAGATGTCGTGTTTCAACGCGGAGACGCTATTGTCGAGCCTTTTATCTCAGCGCGTTTGAGCGCGAGTGAAACTGTCTCGACCACCGAGAAAATCCCAAACAACCGACAAAAAGGGTACGAGGAAATGCTGCAGCCTTTGATGCTGGAAAGGAGGGAAAAAAAGGCTTTTCACCGACCGACCAGAACGTAATCCCTAGCAATAAACTAATTAAGGTCATCGGGAACCTTTCGACTACCTATTTTATTGCCGAATGGTCTTCGGGCTGGCGGACGCTTCGAAATGTTTCCGGGTTAACCTCAAAAATCCCATCCCTTGCCTCCGCGCAAACATTTCACAAGAAGAAAACGAGCACTGACGTACAGACATACTTAAAATTCGAAAGTTGTGACCGTTTCTTAACAGAAATTCTTCTTGTTATGAGAGGACGCTTCTGGCAAATTTTTCTCGGTATGTCAAACTCGATAAAACAATTGGAAAAACTCGATTCCGTCTGTAAAATCTTCCTACTTTCGAACGGTTGGGCAAAAACTTGCACGTGGGAATACGCTGGTAGTAATGAGAACGTATTTAATTCCGAGAGTCAAATAGGGATTCGTACGGATGCTTCTAACGCGGCCGAGCGATTAAAGATCTCGTTTAATTCGTTGGTACTTCTCATTAGTGTGCTAATGATATCGACACGCACAGCGTTCTCTTCTTTTGTAACGTCTGACTAAAGGCTTAAAGCCTTTTAAAAATTCGATTCAATTATCGTGGATTAATATATCGACGAGGCTTCATCTGCTATTCGTGTCCGCCGTGGTCCTCGAATTTTGTCTATCTCGGTCTCTCTTTAGTTTCAATCTAGCAGGCAGCTTAATATTACAAAGAAATCCGTATAAAATCGAAACGAGAAATCACTCGCATCGACATCGATCGATTCTTTCCTAAGGATTTTTCTCGTTAATAGCAAAATACGATTCGATCGAGAATTAGTTTACCGAATGAGTTGGTTCGAACGCGTGTGCCATGCATCCGACTTGGATATAGAACGTAAGAACGACAAAGGTGCAGGAAATGTAGCAAGAAAAAAAAAAAAAAAGGGTAGAAACTCGAGAGAAAACGAGGTGAAATCGGGGCGGCGGTGGTTGGACGGCCGGTGGATTATTTTGTCGAACGAAGAAGGGCAGCCAGTCGTTTCCACGCAGCGCAGAGAAGCGAAACGAGAACAGGTAAAAACGTTCGCGGCTAACGCGGAAACCGGCGAAACTCGAATCGGTCGTGTGGAAAGACATCGTCGTCGTGTGGAACGTCGTCTTCGTCGCCGTGGTCGCCAAAATGATGGCTAGGAAGGGCTAAGTGAGACATCAACGAGAGGCGATAGTCGTCGGGGGAGACGTACCTAGGTGTGGACATACGTGGAAGATCCAGAAGAGTGGCGCGTTTAAAAGGATTTACGACGACAACAAAAATAATCGTTTAACAGGAAGAGAGGGAGAAGGAGAGGCGGTCGTCCGGTGCTGGATGACCGGTCGAACGGTCACCGAGTGTCTATTGCCCATCAAACGACCAGTCGAACGAGCACGCTTCGGTTGGATCGACTTCCGTGAAACAATACTCGGATTGTCATTATGTCGGTGATTTAAAGGGTTGTTCGCTGCGTTCGTCAATCAGAATCTAAGGATGCACCGGACGTTTCCTTTGTTCGATGCACGTTGTAACAAAACGTCGAGGTTCGTTAGCCGTTACTCGTGGTTTCGCTGTAAATTAAAAAGCTTGGCGCGTTGGTCCTCGTTCCTCATCCGTCGCGGCCGTTTTCTCCAACGAACACGGTTTATCGCAGTCCTTGCTTGTCGAATTAGAGCAAATCGAAACGTTCTTTATTTCTCTAATAAAATTGGGCAACGAGGATAGAAATATGTACGGAGAGCTATTCTTTGACACGATCTGGTAATAAGTTATATAAATTAATATAATTGCTCGTCGAATTCAGTAGCTAATTTGGACAACCAAGGACATAGTATCTATGCGTGAACGGAATAGAAGAGTAAAATTTCTGTATGTCGTTCTATGTCGATGGCCAGAGACCGTAATATTATTTTTGAACGCGTGAAATCGACTAAGATTCTCTTTTCTCGAAAATGGTCGCGTAGTTTTGGGTATCGTGTATTCCAATCAAAGAAAGCATTCGATATTTCTATCATCGGCATCTTCGATAGAACGATAAAATCGATCGCTGCAAACGGTCGAACGATTCCCGGGGTAAGGCGAACGTTATGGTGATGGTAAAATATTCTGGAATGCGGACGAGCAATCATGGCTGTCGTTTCCTCGATTTTGCGATCTTCGTGTTCGACACGGAGGGATGCAACGACGAGACGTAAGTACCAACGACGAGGTATTCAAGGGGTTGAATTGCGGCGACATTTCCTCGAGTGTTGTCCACGATTCTCCCTTAGCAATCTCCGTTTTAACAGTCGAGGCCGTTCGCTACGTGGCCCTGCTATAGCACTCTAAAAGGGCTGTTCCATATCGGAAAGTTGCGTCTTTGCGGAGTAAAAAGATATATTGTTACGCCTGATTTGATGTGACAATTCGTCGCGATCTAACGTCGTTTAACGCGCTCATTCACTGCTCTTCGCCGCGATTTTTAACACGTCAACGCGTCACGTTTCCCGGATCCTTTCTCGAGATTCTCGAAACTATCGTTGCACGATGTTTGAATCACATGATAACGCCGTGGGTGTTTCGGTTAAAGTGACAAGGATAATTGCGTTGTAAAGCAACATGTAAAGTTACCCTTTGAGACAGCGCGTTATCTTTGCTCTTCAGGATTCAGTTTCACCATTGTCAAGAACATCCGATTACGAAGTAAAACGTAACGATTTGCATTTCAGAATCTGTCATTTTTAATCGATCAAACTTTCGTAGTATTTTTATTCCGCAGTGTAGCAATTTCTGATACAAGCCTTTCTTTAAAACGAGAAATTTCGTCTGCAGATAATAGGAAACATATTTTAGTACGGAGAACAGGCGACTTTAATAGCGTATCCGGTTCGAAAAATAAAACCAATCAATGAAGAAGATATTTGCGTATTTCGACGACGTTAAATCTTATTTCGCGAAGATCCGATCAAACACGAACGGAATATAAAAGAGACGTAGCGGGTCCGTAGGAAATCTGGCGCGATCTTTCCACCAGACTTAATACGCACAATGTTGGTAGAATATCGCGTAGCCAAGAGGCAAGATTTACGAGAGGAAATAGAAGTTACGAAGCAACAACCCTTATAGGTCGCATGTGGTGCCGGTTCGCGTGTGCGTTTCTAATATCCGGAGTGTTCCCTCAGTTCGTGGAGCTAGCTTTTCGTCTTCCAGGCCCGGACGTTGCTCGTCTCGCCCTATTTTATTCCCCCAGTCGTTACCGCCCTTAAGCATACAAATCCCACCCCTGCGTGGGATTGTTAAGACAAATCTTCCATCTCTTGTTTGACGTAACAATCTAGTCTCTGTAGTACTCGTCTCTGAGGAATGCACGACGATATCTTCTTCGGAACGTTTTAAAAATTCTAACGAAATTCTGTACCGATTTAATTCGATTTACCTTTCCATGTAATTTACCCGATTCACCGTGTTATCTTTCTCCGGCTCTTTTTCAAGAAATCTTGCCAACTCGTCTTTGATTTAGGAGATTGTTTTTGTTTAAAATTATTTTTACGCGATGATCTCGGTAGAAGATGTTCCGAACGGAGAAGAATGCAAGGATAAACGATCTTTCTCTTGGATCGGAAAATGGATATCGCTGGATACATCTAGCGGGCCTAATTGGTGTCGGTCATCCCCTATCGTCCGAAGGGGGACGAAAAAGAACGTGGCCGGAGTTATAACTATAAAACCAAGCGTCAAGCATAATAAACCCGACTCGTTAATGGTATCGCTAATAGAATCATTTCGCTCGTTCCGTATGAAGTAGGTCCTCGAACGTGGAGCGTCGTTTTCGCCTTATCTTTCGCTTCGTTCCTTCTGTTTTCGCGATAAGATGAAAGCTACTTCGCTACAGAATTCGCTGACGATGCGAGTCGTCGAACGGTTCTCTCGGTTTAGCGTTCTTTCTTCCTTTTTCTCTCGTATGACGAACAGATTTTCGAAAGGTTCGATGATACAGTGTACATATGGTACCTTCGCGGACGATTAAAACGCTCGATACGTTTCCGAGTATTTCATTCCGATAGAACGTGACGTATTTCGGCGTACTTCGCCTGAATTTTACAACCTTTTTCTCAAGTACACGTCGAAGAGTAAATATTTTACCTGATTATTCCATAGCGTTCGGACCGGTCGCGGACACACGGCGACTCGATAATTCTACGTTATGCAAAACGTTCACCACTGCTCGGCGATTTTGTCGCCAAACAAAGTTACGAAAATAGACAAAAAGACAAAGTGTTCGGAGAATGGGACATCGGTCAAAGGGCGGTCGTCGAAAATGGACGTAAATATCCGTAGCCAGTTGGCAAGAGAAAAACGTATCGGGTAATTCGAAAAAGGAATAACATCGACGAAAGCAGAGATAAAAAACGGAGGACAATGTCGGCAGGGCAACTATGAAACCGAGAGGAACCGAAGAAGATACTCCCGGTGAAAGGAAGTACAAAGGGTGGGAAGGAACACAAAGAGGAGAAGTTGCAACTTGCGGCTATTCAATGTCGGTGGTTAAGTGTTATTATAAGCGTCGTGATCTGTACGAACGACGTGGCTCCTTCTCGAGAGAAACGCGTAGACGGCTCTTCTGCTCGTATACTCAGCAATGATTTTACGTTTACGCCCTGGCTATCTACGCTGGCAACATTCTGAAAACGCTGATGGCAGGAGGAAGTCGGAAAGAGGAGGTTCAGAGAACGGAAGGGAGAGGTTAGGAAACGCGAGCTGCTGCGGCGACGTGGCGAGGAGAAGACGGAATCGCCGAACGGACGGCAAAATAGAGAATAAGAAGAGGAAAAAAAAGAGAAAAAAAGGAACGGATGTGGGATGGGGTGAAAGGGAGAGACGGGGAGGAGAAGAAGCAGCGGCGGGTGCGAGTTGGAAGGCAGAGGAAGGCTTTATTTTATTTTAATGGCGCCGTAAGCTGGGCAGCGCGCACCGAAACCAAGCCTCCGCTTCGTCCGGCTACGTTCGTCATTCAAACTCCTCGGTTTGACACGACTACTACGGGATTTCGTCTCATCCCTTATTCATGAGAGATTTTTCTTATCCGTTCTTTTTTTTTCCCCTCTCTCCTCTCTTTTCCCTTATTCAGCGGCAAATCTCGGGGGGGAGGGGGTGGATCCGGGATTATTCTACTTGCGCGAATTATCGCGTTTCTTTATTACCGAGATTAGAGGAGGATCGCGATGCGCGTCTCGATGGTTACCTACGTCGCACCGCCAGTGCTTAGAGGAAGTTTGGTAGTTTTCTTTCTGGTTATCAGGTTGTATCCTAAGTCGATGCAAAGTCGATTCACTTATTTACGAGTACACTAGAAAACGCGTAAAGCTTTAAGCTGATACACTTGATACATATACGAGCCAACTCGGAAGCTGTACCGATCCCCATGGCTTGAGAAATAGAGGAACGCAATGGTGACCGAGACGATATTTGAAATTTATCTTGGAATTAACGATCGACTGTGCGCGATGTTGCCGCGATGGATAAGTAAAGTTATGGACGTTTTGGAGAAATTAAGAATCGATTATATATTCTTCTGACCTGTAAGGTCCACCGAAACGTAGCTTCCGGTAGGTTGTCGAACCACCGAAAACCAAGGAAACGGAACCGCGTTGTTCGATAGAAAAAATGGTCGGGAGAAAAGATCGGTGTCGTTATCCTGCGCGTTAACAATTTTATCTGGTACGTGTAAACGTTGCGGCGTATTCGACGAGTTCTTTGTCCTCGCGTTGGCGCACAAAGCGGAGGCGAGTATACGAGATTTTCAATTAATGTTACTTTATGGGACGGGTCGAGCCGAACCGTGTCTTCCTCGATTTTTGTCGCGTTCGTTTTCTACCGACGCGTCGGGGGAATAAGGAGATACTGCCAACTCGTGGAGATAACTAAGATGGCCATGAATTAAGGCTGGCTGACACGAGGCTATCCGAGGGCGGACTGGATCCGCGTTGTTCGCGAGGAGGAACGAAAATGATTCTGAAAGCGACGCCAACGAGAAACTAAGGGGGATAAGAAGAAATACAGCGGTGCTGTTAAAAGAACACCGTACTGTACAGGACGTCCCACGGAACGATAAACGTAATTCTACAACGTCCACATAAAGGATTATATTGATTACCGAGCTCGGATTCGCCGTAACGACCGTGTGTTTTTCGACGTCGCGCGTTAATTGGAGGTCCTTCGGAATCTTCCTTACTTTCCTTTTGTCTTCGCGTACGGTAAGATAGAGTTATTTCAGTCGTTTTCTCGTTTTCGACGTTTCTTCTTGCTGCCTGTGTATAACGCACGGTATTTTCTGATTTTTCCCTTATTATATCACCAGTCTGATAACGTACGAGAAATATGATTATTTTACGGAAAGTTCGAGTATGAATTTTATGTCGTGGCTTGGCCAATCCAGGCGACAAAAGCGCATTGTTCGCTGTTTCGCTCAAAAAATTGTCGCGCGACTTGAAAATAACGTTTAATCGGGAAAATTTGGAATTTAATATCAAGCGAAATGAAACAATGAAATTACAGCGATCTGTTTATATAACGAAGTCCTCGCAGGTCAAGATTATGCAGCGAGTTTGGTTATTTTTCCCGTTTCCCGAGCGTCGCGTACCGATATCAGCTGCCGGTTCGGCTGGAAGCACTCAGAGTTTCAGTAAGCGGTAGTTTATGAGATCTTAAACAAGCTATGAAAAAGGTATACCGCGAGGACGGCTCGGCCGCGAGTAGATAATCGTGGAATATAGTCCCGCGCTCGTGATAAACCATACGTTATTATCATACGAATTACCATAGTTCCTTTGATTACGATCACGAAGAAATCAATTCCATAGTTTTTGCTATAACACCTAGCGATATCGCTTCTCTGTATTACCTCCCACGATCTTTCATAAACGTTATTTCTTTCAATAATATTTACCACGCTGATAGATCAATCATTTTTCTCAATATCAGCGATGCATTTTGCGACACGTTAACGCGTTTTATAACGCTTATGCTCGTCCAAGAAATACGATGATCACGGTACATTTGTATATCGATCCTCCGATGTAACGTCGCTTTACGATTAAACAGGAGGATTTTAAATACGACGCGATCGAAAATGAAAACGACCGTTGGTCCAAAGACGCAAGATCTTTTAAAATTATCCGATAAGTTCCTATCTCTAACGTTTTAATAGCACAAAGAGCCATATTACAAAAACGTTCGATGGATGAAAAGACACGTACGTTTAGCTGCAGAATTAAATACGAAAACAACGTGGGTATATATACTGGGTATGCTGAATTTGTAAAACTACTATCCTACTAAAAAGATAGAAAATGTGACTTATAACCTGCGTAGTGCTCGCGTACGACGTTTAATTATATATTCATTACGAGAGAATCGCTGCGATCTGTCCATTGTCTCGCCCACGTTGGTAAATTCGAGCATGCTGGGTAGCTCTGCCATACTCACGATCGAGTATCCCCCTGGTAGGGGTTGACGTGTCGTTATTTATGCTTCGTGGCTCTCAATCCAGTCTCCGACGACAGGCACAGCGGCATAAATCCCCCCGTTCTCTTGCCCTGCCTTGCCACACTCTCCGCCATCATTGGCTGTTCCTCCGCTGGTTCTCCGTGTTTCTGGCCTGCGATACAGCCTTACGGACTCTCACCCTTAGCTCTCCTCCCCCTGGCTGGTTTCCCTGTCGTCTCCGGCCATGCTGGCGTTAAACAGAGACACCAAGAGAGAGAGAGAGAGAGAGAGAGAGAGAGAGAGGGAGGGAGGGAGGGAGAAAGGGGGAGGAAGAGAAACAGAGAGAGAGAGCAGGGAAGCGAACGCAAAATCGACCCAACTTCGGCCAACCTTCGCCTACGACCACAACGACCTCGTGGAATTGCAACGCCCGTTGTAGGTTCACCCTGAACGATTCGCGAGCCTCGCCTCTATCCAGCGGAAATTTATAGCGAGCTTCACGAGTCCCGATATCGATCGGTGCAATATTAATAAATTGAAATCGGTGGAAGCAGCACCGTACGCGCTGCAGGAGAATATACCGTGGCGCGAACATCGCAGGTGAAATTTTCGTTTATACGCGGGCTCGAACGCTCCTCTTTATATTGGGTGCGAATGATATTCGAGTTTGTACCAACGAGGACGATAAAAAGGTTTACACGCCGATTTATGGCG
Source organism: Bombus huntii (assembly GCF_024542735.1). Classification (NCBI taxonomy): domain Eukaryota; kingdom Metazoa; phylum Arthropoda; class Insecta; order Hymenoptera; family Apidae; genus Bombus; species Bombus huntii. The sequence goes on along the minus strand of NC_066255.1, from coordinate 3,877,346 downwards.
GCTAGTCCGCGGGGCCGGAATTATCGTCGCTCATTAACCCATTAAACGCCGCCGTTTCGTGTTCGAGAGCGGGAGAAAAAAAAGTTCGTTTAGAGTAACGCTCCTTCCGTTGCCTTCTTCGCGTTCCAACTCCAAACGGTTTGATCCTCGAACGAGGGTTGAATTCGATTTAAGGTCTGTATCGGAAACGGATCGTTTGACGGATATTTTCAACGGAGAATTCGCCGGAAAGTTGTTACCTCTCCGTTCGTTCATTCGACGTTTAATCGTTCGCGGGCAAATGGACGCGAACGGGGTGTCGGTATCTCAGCCACGTGACCTTTCCCTTCGTCGTTATTTCGCTATCTTGTTTCCATAGTCTGTTAATTAAATGGCGGCAGTATACGGGCTTGAACTGTGGGACGAGGTTCGATACGGAAATTGCTTGAATTCTCATCGCGTTCGGCGATAGGAACGATAGGGTGGGATGAGAAAATGGACGGGGAGAAAACGAAGAGAGAAAGAACAATCCAGATCGCGAATACGATGGCTATGTGAACCCGCTAGGAAATAGTAAAAGCAAGGATACGATGCCAGTCGCGAACGAGATAACTCTTTTATGCTTCTTCGGTTCGTAGCGCGGTAAAGTTTTTACTTTGAACGACCAGACTGTGACGCGTGGAATTTCCGCGGCGGCCAAGTCGAATTTTGCTTCGCTTTCCATCGCTCCATGGACCAGGAATACCACGAGCGGAAAAATATCTTGTAAAAGTACCGAGGAAATTGAATCCTCGTATTTACGACGGGGATACTGTATCGCAACGCGGACGATAAATATTTTTGCAGCAGGACTCGATGAAATACGCGCTCACGAGGCGTTGGAAAAGGGGGTCGGTGACCGTGAAATTGAAAAAGTTGCCAAGGCCCTGGAACACCAAGAGTGTCAGCGTTGGCAGGAGGCGGCCATCGAGCTCTGTAATTTACGTTCATAAAACCCCACGAAGGCTCGGCCGAAGCCTGTCGAAGGGAATACCATTAGTCGGTCGTGAATTTATTTTCATTTAGTTACAAGAAAATTGCGCGCCACTTTTATACCTTACGTACCACCTTCTTTTGTGCGCTCGAAACGTGTCTATCGATACCTATGCTCGTGCCTTCCGTTTGCGAGAATCCTGATTCTCCCCCGAAACCATCGATACGAACAAATTTCAACAAATTCTTCGAATATCCAAAGACGATCTCTTCTCTTAGAAACGATAAACGACGTATGGTTGAAATAACGATTCGAACGTTTCAGAGGCGTCTGTTTAATCGAAAGAAAAGAAAGAGAAGAGAAAGAGGCACGAAACGGATCGTGATATCGGAGGAGGGTTGATTCGAAGAGGTCCTGTATGACGCACGCAACGCACACAGGATCACGATGGAGCGACGGTGGTGGAAATAGAGGCAGGATGGTATCGCGAGAGGGGCGACAGAGGAGGATTAGGGCGGACGTCCATCGGGACGAGGTGGCTGAGAAAGGGGAATGGGATGAATTTGCGCCGTGACAGCCGCGCAAGGGTGCAACGACGCCGACGCAGGATCCACGGAAACCCGGAACCGCGGCCGGGATGCCCGTACACCATTTTCACTCGATTCGAGAGGTGAAGACACTTTTACTTATGTCCGATCGCTTGTTCCGAACCTATCGTCGTCTATCCTCGGTAACGTCATAAACTTCGCTAGTTGTTTGCCACCAGTTCTCGTGTGGTTGTGTCGCGTTGTTCAAGAGGACCGTTCGTTCCCTGAGTTGCTGCGGGGCGAAATCCGGCGATCCTCGCTTTCTGCTGCTCAAACGGTGAGTGTTTCGAGTTTCCTTTCTTATTTGGGTCTTGAAAATCTTGTGCTCGTACGTATCTACGCGGTAAAAGGGAATTTTAGCTATCGAATAAACGAAAATAATATTCTGCTTGCTGACTACGCTTGTCGCAACGTCAATTCCTACGATACGAACGAAAAGTAACATTAGATGGTAGAGAGAAATCCGAATAGACCTCCATTACATACGCCAATTGTCCATCGACAAATTTACATAAACAGAGCTCTACCTTATTAATAATTATTTCGAGATTTTTAAGCTTCGGTTCTTTTCAAACAAAGGTTTAAAACGTTCGTTCCATACCGTGGTAACGCTGTAAATTAGCGAACAATGCGAGTAAGCAGCGCTCGATGACACAGACGTATACGACAGCGGTTCGGTTCGTGATCAACGATAGCGACTAGCGACAGGAGAGAAGACGTCGCAACGATACGATCGTCTCCGCTGAATTTTTTAGACGTAACTGTACTTGACCGTCGCCTCGGCGTCCATTACTCATGGCAGTTGCTGGTGGAGAGGTTACTGCTCGAATGTGCTCGCCTAGAATCGTTTCGACGCGAAGAAATACGTAATCGTTCGAGCTGGTAGATTTCAATCCCGCGCCTGCAACTCTTCGATTCGTTATTTTTGTTTCTCGTCCGGTGCAAGCTCCGAGGACGCGGACGCGAGTGTGTTTCTTCTCGTTCGACCGAAATTTATGTCACAGTAAAGGGAAATTTATTTGCCGTCAAATTCGTACACATTAAACGCGTGTACGGTGTCCTTAGCAAAGACTACTTAATAATTCTTTTACAACTAGCCGCCGGGTATTTTGAAATAAAGTTTTTAAAAGAGCCGTATTGCTTTCGAACGATCCCAAGTTTTACTTCGTTATTTCTTATAAATTATTTAGTATATACACTGATCGAAGAAATCAACACCTTTCAACGCCGATGGGTACTCTACCGAACGTTAATTCGCAGTCGCGATTATGCTTGATCGATCATCACTGCTATTATAACAGATTATGCAAATATACGATACATCTAACAGAGATTAATGCCGCGCGTAGGAGGACGGATGGATCGTAAAGTTCAAGATGTTTAGGAAATGAGTAAATATTCCAGATTCGTCGCATTTCAACGACATTCAGCGTCGTCTTCTGCCATCGAGTGCTACACGTAAGCTCCGGTTAAGGAGCGAATATCGTAACTCGATTTAACTGCATGTGTCGATAACTGCAGAATTTGCCGCGTAAAGTGAGTCTACTAAACGTTGTTCGCTCTACGAATGTGCTTCTAAACTGTTATGGAATTATAGGTGTTAAATAATTCAGTTTCTACCACACCGACGCAATCGAAATGTCTCGAGTTCAACGTTGAATTCAAGTTTCTATGTCTATCTACGGCAGTATCCAATTTCTACCGCATCACAGAAATCTGTAATAGTCGATCGAATACTTTTAAAGTGCCTGTTAAAGTGTCGTGCTTGATATCGATTGACAAGCAGCGTATTTAATTTTGATAAGGTATCGCGTGTTTCCTCGAAGAATCTGCACGTTTAACGGGAAATTTAAATCGTTTTTGATACAACATTCGCTTATTTTTACGACGTTAATAATAACAAGAACGTTCCGTCACGTGATGTTCTATATGTGGATACATCGCACAACAGGTGTGATAAAACTTAACACTGTGCACGATGGTATTCGACAACGTTCTTTCACCCGCTGCATCGAACGACAGTGCCGCGGGAAGAAAGCAAAAGTACGCGCGTTGAAGTTCGGCGAATGATACATGAGCATCGTTATCTTTTACAGTGACAATAACTTTGGTTCTAGCACCTGTTCCGCCGCAGTCACGACCGTTTAATCGACCAGATTACGTACGCACGAAACGACCGGCCGCTATCGAAGCAAATCGTGCAATAACATGTCGTAAAAACAATGCGCGTTCAATGATACCCATTGTCCCTTCACCGACATTTTATAAATCAGCGGAAAGGGTTTTACGAAGCTGCGAGTTGAATAAAAGTTTTGAAAAATTCTGGTTATCGCTTCGTCCATCGCGCAGCGTACGCGTCTCGCTGTGAGTACGAGGCACGATCATTGGCACGTTTCTCCTAAAAATGTGGGACGTTTCACCGAGAATTCACGTGGCCGGATTTCACTTTCCGTCGTGAGAATTGTAGCATTTCGGGCCGCAGTCTTTTTTTCTTACTTTTTTTTTTTTTTTTTTTTGTACAAAGGCGGAAGCACTCGCACGACGAAGGCTTGTCTAAATTTCTACAAGGTCGTTCTTTATTCTTTCGTCTCGAATCTCGGTTTCTCTCGAAATCCGTGACCGTTTCCGGCAACAGTTCAACCGCAATCCTTTCCTAGGTAGCAGGACAATCCATTCGGTTTGGCCACTGTTTAAGAACGTTTCATCGAATGTATCGAGAATAGGTGTTACTCGGAGAAACCTTGAGGCAACACGAACCGTTCAGAAGCTGTACTAATCAGTTCCATAAATTGTGAAAGTGGAATAGTAATATAGTACTTAGTAGAAAGTTATAGTACTTGGTAAAATTTCTTCGCTTAAAATTTATGATTATTTATGGAATTTTTCGTGATAGGTAGATCGCGTACCTTTGCGTAAATTTTCATTGCCGCGAATAAAATTGAAACGATGGAGCCTAAGCAGAGATTTCTTTCGCATATTAGGTGTTACAACGAGTTGCTTTAATTAAATCTATTGTACTTTCAAATGTCCTGTAAATGCATAAATATCCTCAGACTTGTAGCGAGTAAGTACCGGACAAGTGTAGCTAAATAATTTATTTCTTGAGCAGTTGGACTGATAAGCCGAATAATAACATTGCCGATTTATGGAAAGATCTTTGAAATGAGAAAGAAGCGTCCACTCGTGATAATAAATGTTTCGAAAAAGTGAGTCATACGTCAGGAGACACCGAGGATTCGCTACTGTATTCTAAAGTACTTAACTCGACGTGATAAAGCCATTCGAGATTGTTCGAGTATTTCGAGCAACGTATGTAACGTTGAAAAGTGCTTGGAAACACAAGAATACATGGGAACAGAGTAAAGAAACGGCACGTGCTCATTATGCCAGGCACTAGGCGTCAGGTGAGCGAGGACTTGGAATAGCAGGTGCAAGAGACGGGGAGACGCTACAAAGGCTTCGCGTTTTCCATTGAACGTGAATAGGCTCGCGTGTGACGGCAATAATGAAGTTGCGCGCTTATGTTAATTAAGAAGTTAAATAGAAATAGGCGCATAAGCGCGTTCGCTCGCGGGCTTCGTCGCTATCTCCGCCGGTACAGTTAATGTTCCTTCGGTTAGACGCGATAAGTTACGCTCGCCAAGTGATAATCTACCGCTTTAAATCAACCCATTTATATTTCATGTCTCGTTTTTATGCAGCCCGCGATCGCTGAATTGTCGCGAATCGATTCCTTTTGACGTCTTAATCGCCCACTCTCTCGCACGAATCTATCGTAAATAACTCGAATTACCTTTCATTTTTCGTTTCTTTCATTTAACACGTACCTGTCGTCAAAAATCGAGTGTACGTAAAATTCAAGTTTGTCAGTTAATACGGCGAATGACTATCCTTATTTACAGCGGAATAAATATTCCATAACCTATTAGATACTTACACGTTACTATCGATAAAGAATATTTGCCGAGATCCACTAAATAATGATCGCTGTGAAAGATGAAAGCGACGACTACGGTCCGGCACGATACGTATGGACCGAACGGAGAACTAGAAAGAGTTTGGGACCGTAATCGAGCGTTTCAATGCAATACCTGCGGAAAAGATCCGCTGTCGTAGACCCGACACGTAATGTTTGACGTGGTGCTTAATAGATCGTAAAGAGGGTTTGAGTATCACGATAAATATAACAACTCTTGCTGTTTGTATCTTAACGTTTCCATGCTTGACCGCTCGTACCTGCACAATGCCAAGTGATCTAACTAATTCACGAATAACCCGAGCATTTCCGCATACAGCGTGTCCACGCTGCGAATAATCGTTTCTTTCGTCCGGCTGAGATCTTGTCCCTCGCCAAACGATTTACTGCGACTCTGTGCAGATCTTTCTCCAAAAACAAATCGATTTATTTATCAATTAGGTTCTTTCGGTACACATCTTTAATCGTCTTATCGTCTTTGGAGTTGTTAAAGCTCCCATTAACGGGAGGATAAATGCAATAATGCGATAATCGTAAGAAAGATTGGCGATACTACTGTCTTCTTCCAGCGAACGTTTTTTCGAGACGCGACTGAAGTCGATATGCAAACATCGCGAATTTCGAACTTTAGTGCCGTGTAATACCTGCTCGAGGAAGCGCAACGATCGACTACTTGTAAATTATAGCGTACAGAAGAAGTTGTGCACGCGTGTCTCGCGTATCCTGCACGTCTGCGTGCAAGATGAGCAACGAAGAGGAATAAGAGGGGATGCGAGTCGTACCCGGGGCTTTGGCTGGCTCCGAGAGATCGATTCGGTACCCAGCACGAGGTAACCTCCGCAGCTTGCTTTCCTGTATCGTCGTTTCCCCCTCTTTTTCCTCGAATCTCCCTTTTTCTCTTCTCCGTACGAGCACTATGTCCTCTCGACAACCAACGTCGCGGTATTCGTCGCTGTCTCTTTCGACCACTCCAATGTTTTTCTCCGATAGATCGGAGCTTTTTCACCAGAGTTTTAACGATCGACGGCGTGTCGGAATGTCTAATATTTTTCTTTTTTTTTTTTTTTTAAACATGCCACGATAATATACGAACTTTTATCTCGGATGTAATCATTAGGACGATTTATAACACGATTGAGAATCGAAAACAGCAGTAATCCTATTAACGAATTATTTTCGGTATTGTAGCGGACTCAAGTCTTTATCCTTGTGGATTTTTAGGTGAAAATAGCGTTGGATATATTTACAAAGAAATTTCGGTGTGTACGAACGATACGTGTATACGACTGTTTTGTATTTCGTATCCAACTCTACTGGATATGTAGGCGCGGCCCGTGACACGAGACAGAACTGGCTCGTATTTTATTTCAAGTGTCAAACCCCCTCGCGAGCTCGAACTCTGCGTGAGAGCGTTCCGTTCGTTCGAAGGCTGAGAAAGAAAAGAAAGAAAAGTGAAAAAAGAGCAACGCCGACATCAGCGATGGCGTGAATAATAAAACCAGTGGAACGCGAAGAATCAAGACAATGTGTTTCTTCCTAGTGCAGTCGAATTAACATTAAAAATAGAACGCGATACGATGAGAAAATACGCCGTTTGAAAGAGATCGTCGCTTTCTTCGACCGATTTATTAATCTATCCGAATCGTTAAAAATTTATCGAAGCTTTCTTTATTAGAAAGAATGTCAAGTTTTAGGCGAATGGCTGGCAAGTGGAAATAGAATTATGGATTCTTCTTTTATTCGTTAGCCGAGGATATAAATATCCACCCTGGTCGAAAGTCGATTCTAGAGAAACCACACCCTGTGGAATAGACATTTGCGTCGCCTTCGATCGGGGTTGGGTCGACGTTTTAAGCCCAACCTCGAGGTAGTTAAAAAACAGGTTTGACTTTTTTAAAATTAGTCGAGCGTGGAAAAAGGTCGCCATTCCTTTCGAGTGCGAGGAGGGATGCACAGGATCTAGACGAATTTTAATGGCGTCGATTAAGGGTCGTCCACTTGCGCGCGTTAAAAATACATCTATCTTTGGGTTACGGAAAACGTACGTCTTTATTTAAGGTTGACACGCTAAGTATCTCTGCTTTTCTACCCTTAAAATCGCGTGACTCGTTCCCAAAATACGAAAGGACAGAATTACGTTCTACTATCTGTCGTTTCGTCATTCGCGTTTAAATTCTCTCTTCAAGGGATATTTTCCGGCAAACGAAAATCGCCGTTCGTACAACAACACGGCTTTCAAAATCTCCTATTTCTGCCATTTACGTTTTCTATATAATTATCAATCATCTTCGATCGATCGCTTAGTTTTCTATATCGAGTCGACCGTCAAGTTGGTATATTTTGCGTATTTGTTGTTGTACATTTGGTGTATTTATAAAGCTCAAATTACGTTGCAATAACGTCGATCGTTAAGATCGCATTTGCCACGTCTATAAACTTTCAAGCTCGCTTTTAGACCGACTTGAGAAGAGTTACACTGGATCGATAGATGCTCGATCGATATTCGATCGATTTAATTTTGCAGGATAGGTTTTTAAGATCGGATACGCGTTCCATACGCATATAAACGTTCAGCTTCGTTGTCGCGATTCTTTGGAGATGTTTCGCTATCGCTAGGTAGTAACCGAACACGAACGTACACGGTCGTACGTCGATGTTGTTTTCGCACACCCGGTATACAGAGCCGGTGGAACAGCAATCGGCGTATCGGTGGTGGGGAGGATTCCGGTCGGTCGTAGCGATGCGACGCGATGCGTCGAAGCAAAAGGTTGCTGATCCAAGGAGCGAGTGGTAGGGTGAAACGTGGACGCAAATGGTGGGGATCGGTATTCGAAGTTGTTCATCGGCTGTTCGGTCGCGGTGGTGGGGAGAAACACTGCGGAATATCGCGTGGAGAATGGAAGAGGGTGGGGAAGTTGAAAGAGTGGGGCGTAGAATGTGCGCGACCGAACAACTGGTTCAGTGCGCGGTACGTCCCATCCAGAAACCATGAGTCCCGTTTCACCAACGTGGTCCATTGTTATGCGCTCGAAAAGTAACAGCGGAGTACATTGTCGGCGACACGCAGGCGCGCACCTCTTCCTTTTGTAATTCACGTTCTCGTAGACGTGCTGCGGAGAGTATCTTTGGCAAATTTCTTTTTCCCGCGCCGATCCACCGACAAACGATAGCGGAAAGCGCATCTCTGGCAACCGCGACGTCGCTGCTTCCGCCTTGCCCCTCTTTCTCCTTTCTTTTCTTCCACTCTCTCGCTCTCTGTCTTTTTCTGCCGCGTTGTTTCCACTCTGTGTATCGGGACCTTGATCGTCGACCATTCCCGCTAACTGTAATCGTTCTTTTCGACGAGAATCGTGTGGCCTTCGTTACGACGATACCTTGTTGTTTCGTGCGAGTGGCGGCAAGTCGAGTGATAACGACATGGAGAAGGTAGTTGGACGATAACTGACGTTTCAGACGACGGATCCGCCGTGTAATGTAGGTTTACGAAGCAGATAACGCACGGGTTCGGTCTTGGTCGATTCGTTGTTTCGAGAAATGGCCGGGACAGAAGTGTGAGTGAGAAACACGCTGTTTGCAGTGATACGTCGGCCCGGCTGTGATCTTCTTGGAATATCGACGTTCGTCCGTTTGACACGTGGTCCGATGGTTCGTCCAGCGACTCAGGGCTGAGGTAATCATTCAAAAATAGTATTATACCGCCTTTAAGATAAGAAATATATTTTATATCGAAGCTTTTTTCTCTCCATGCTCGCATTTAATCGAATCTTTTTACAAGCCTTTCGTACAAACTCGCTGTAATTAACCGTTCGTTCGCGTTACGTACGATAACGTCATTGTCTCACGGTAATCCCGCGGCAAGAGCAAACGAACGGCAACGTTATTTCACGCTCGAGGTGTTAACGTGGAAACAACGCTGTGTCGTGCGAGACCGCCGCGAACAACTGGTCAAACTGGTGACAAACATCGAGAGGACGATCGTAGGTGCTCCGCGTGTACGCGCCACGTGTCTCTCTTTCGTAACATGTAATCGTATTATTAACGGATTCGCTGCTGATAATTTCCGCGAAGGTGCGAATTCTAACGCCAACATCGCCGGATGTGACCGCGTGCGGCCAGCAAGAAACAAAATTGACCGATCCCAGGCGTCGGTCGTCGCTGCACCTCTGCGTTAGACTTTCCCATCCGCGTGTTTGCTTTGGCAATTAGGCAACAGTTCCGGAGATAGGATAGAGTCACTCTGTGTAAACCGCCGTCGTCGAATCTCTACACATAACGGAACGTGCTTCTTCGTCGATCGCCACGCATCTCTTGCATATTCGTCGGAGGACGCCGATTTTTCGACGATTTCCCGCCCCACGTTGTCCTTCCTTTCTTCCACTCGCACGATCGAATTTCCTGTCTTCGAGTCTTCCTAACGATGGATGGCCACGAGGACGCGACATCATCGACTTTACTCGCTTGCAACTCGAAGCTTCGAAGTTTTAAGCTTCGTAAAGCGTAGCTGTTATCTTCGCCATTCAGATCTACTCTCAAACAGAGTTGGACTTGATATTCTCGCTCGGCTCGTTGCAATTGCCTTAATTCTTAATCTTCGATGCGTATAACGTTTCTTTGCCGTATCCGAGTAAGTTGCGTCGTACGTTAGGTATAACGCTCGCAGGATGAACGAATCTCTCTATCCACGGTTCGATTTCTTCGGTTCCGTTTACGAAGATATAAGATGTAAATCCGCGGTCTATCGATAATGTGCAGAAATATGACATAATTCGATTCGTAGCGCTTTGATTTACTGGACGGTGTCGATTACGCATTGTTTAAATCGTATAGCAATTATCGCGAATTCTATCGTCGATTTATAGCCAAGCAGTCTGCTCAGCTCGCGATAGCAATTAATCGCTGCAGATCGAAAAATATTATCGCTCGACCTTCCTTTGAAATTACACTCGGCGTCCATTCGAATCGCGCTTCGCGATACTCGTTGCTATCCCGTAATTTTATTGCCGTCTGACGTCATCCGTTCGCGTCCGCGTATCTCAAAAAGCGTATTTTTTTTTTCTCTTCTTCCTTCCAGCGTATTATCAATGCACACGGCCGCCGATAGATTCGGCTGATCGCCTGCACGTCCAGACCGAACGTTTTTGCGAACGAGAATGCGCGAAATCTTTATTGCCGTATGGCAATAAACGATATATCTGCGTGCTTCGTGACGGAAATTATCTTCGATCGTTGCGCGTAAGACCGTCTGATACGCCAACTTTGCTTCGTTTCTATGCCCGAGCGTCTTTAATCTTCCTCTTCTTCGAGTATTTTTCGAAACGTCCGACGCGTATTTCAAAGTTCGTCGAATGTTGTACGTAGAAACGATTAGCACGGTGCTTGGAGCTAATTTTTCTAAACTTACGATCGACGTGGTTTGCTTTGCGGGTACGTTTTCGTTACAGGAAGAACATCGTTGATCTCTGGCAAGGGTCTACGAAAACGATGATTCCATCGTTGGAATTGGACATTGGACCTCCGAATTATCGTAGGAAACTATTAGCATTCTTTCCCATAACAGTGCCCGGTAGCATCGTTGGGGTCGTAGCGTAGTTACGTTTTTGGTTAAAATGGTTCAACGAAACCGAACTCGACGAAATTGTCCATTTTATACGGTAGAAGGTCGCAATGACACGCCGCACTTTGTACGGATATTTTACGAGATCGTTTCATCGCAGGATATCGCGATCTTCGTTTCGTTTCGTAACGAATCGTTCGTGCCTAGTTGCAGTTTCTCGCTAATTTCGATTAATTTAATCGTCGATAGCACGATCGAAGCTTCTCTCTGTGGGAAAGAAAAGGATGAAACGCGGTTAATTGGAACGGGTTCTTGGCCGATTAACGCGATTAAGACCAGTTTAGAGGAGCGGTTATACGACGGCGTATAGGAAAGACGCCAAGACGATTTGTTTATTTGCACATTTTTCCGACGTTAAGTGGCAAAATGATTTGTGTATGCAAGCGGCGCACGCGACCGCGGCGTTAGGCCGGCTGGTATTGGTAATATATTTGTAGCTTCAATCTCCTATAGGGTCATTCGTGAGGATTTAAAGTCAATAATCTCGTTACAACTCACTACCGTTCACTTTTAAGAGAACAGTATACATAACTCGGTGGTAAGAGACACGATAAACCTTAAGTGTCGGTTTGCACGGTAATTCCTTCGTCCGTAACCATTATGAACGGTCGTTATCGCATTACCTATTGACCTTATGAACAGGTGAACGATGATTCTCGTTTCTCGTCCAGCGGAACTCCGGTGTCGCGTAAATGAAATTGTTTCGTTCGGGTCGCGCGAACCTTCCCTTTCGCCGGGTACCACGAATTCGAAACTTTTTCGAAATTTATTCGCCCGCGCTGAACGTAAAATCGAAATGCAGCGCCGTTGCGTTAGCCATCTTGCGCTCTCGTTTCGTGCGATAGACGTTCAACGTACGATAGAAACGGGACACCAGGTACACCGATACACGGTCTTTTCGTATTTTTGTCGAAATCTATATAATTGGAAAAGTGGAAAAAGGAAGCTTTCGCATGGGTGAAAGAATCGCGAATCCTTTTCACGTTGCCCGTGCGAGTAAGGACGAAACACGGTCTTGAAAAATAGTCTTAAACGATAGTCGTTGGAAGTAGAGTGGAAATTTGTTGACCAAATAGTTAACGGGAACATGGTGAATGAATTAAGTATTGACCGAGCAAATGCAGCAGGCGATACTAAAAATTTACGACTGTTGTCTTTGCGTTTAGGATGCACGAATCATTCGGTTTGTGTAAAGATCTTACAATTTTTACGGCGGCCAACAAACAGGTGTAGGCTTGGTTTACCTGTTTTCTTACGGCAGTTCACGAGTTTACCGATCCAAACCCGTGTTTCTCGGTGATATAACCTAATCGTTTCGTTAATTGCTCGTAAATCGTATATGAGACCATACGTAACGCGCGCCACGAACCGTAATATAGTTTCTAAACGGAGACGAGCCGTTTCCTAAAACGATAATACAATTATCACGCTGATAATTTCCAACTTTACTCCATTTTCGTAAAAAAGTTTCAAATCAAAATTCGCGATAAGTTCCACGCGTCGTTATTCCCCGATGGAGATTATACGCGGCGTTAGTCGATTCGATTCGTTTTCTACGATGGAGAAACGATCGAAGGAAGTTGGGACACGCTCTGTTCGAGGCGGCAACGGCCATCTTGAAATCCATGATGGCCGCCCTTATTTTTCGTGCGGCAGAGCTTAGGTCCATGGAAGTCCTGCCAATAGCTTTCACGATGGTATCGTTACCCACCCCTACCTGCGACCTATCGTTTCTTCGCTAGCGAATCCTTCCCTACCTCTCTTCTCCCCACTCGCTTGCTTCCCCACCAACGGGATCGAACGCGGCGGCCATCATGCATCGTCTGCGCGCGCACACGACATCCGCCGTTCTTCGGACGTCACGTCCATTCTACGGTGGAAGGATCGCGCTTAAAACTCGCGGCGGAAAAGCTCGTTATTCGTAATTTTCTTCCTTGTTAGAAGGGCTGTTTTAACGAGTTCGAAGATTAAGAAAATTGATGGTTGTTATAGGAAATCTTTATGTAGGTTTATGTTCATAGAGTCTGTAGTATCGCGTTCGTCGATTATATTTCACTGTGTTATATTATGTATAAACGAACGCGTAAATATAAATCGTTATCGTTCGTACGTAAAAATTTCTATTTCGCGTTGTCAAGATAGTTTCCTTGATCGATCACGGTAGGTTGTATCTTCTACGAGAGTACTACTTGATCGATATAACAGGTCACTGATATATCGATACTAGGAAGCCCAAACAGCGCGTTATTTTAGTACGCTAGAATCGACGTTCGGTGGAATGTTTATTTGGACGCGTTCGTACAATGGAAAGTAGCATATTGGTTCCTTTAACTTTCGTCGATAAAACCAGTTGAAACGAGTAAGGAAGATCGAGGTACACCTCGCGAACGATTTATTTAAGACGCGATTCTTTTCCAAGATACCTACGATTTCGAATATACGCGGACGAACGATAGCGCCGTGTATATCGGGAAATTTCAGCTGTTTTCGGCATTTGCGAATACGCGACGTAAATTTATCCACGGTTGACAAAACTTTTCTAACATTTTACTATACGGCGATGGTAAAACAGATCAAATTTCCTGTATCGACCGTACAGTCGTTCGAGATACCGGCAGCAAAGTGGGAAATAGTTGGAGCAGATTCCGCTAGGAGTGCTGCCGGAGAATTATATCGTTTCCCATAAATCGATCGCAATTCCTCTACATACTTTTATAAATAGCTTCGTACCTCGTAAATAAAAATTCGTACGATGCGACGAAAGGACGATACGAGTTTTCGCGAACGAACGATTTCTTGCGGAGTGCGTCTTTTACATTTTAAATTATTCCCCGTTAATGCCGCAGTAAAAGACGCGAGGTCGCAGTTTTACTCGCAGGTGCAATTACCCTCGAAGGTCACGATCTCACCCTCGCGTGCCCTTCCCATTAGCAGGTCGCGCCGAACGTAATCTCATCTTCCAACTTCTTTTTCAGAAAGGCTATTTTAATTTTTTTCCCAATTTCTTTTAGTAAGACAACGCGCGCGGAGTCGTTGTCGATGCGTGCATCGCAAGAACGTGCCGACGCTCGCGTCGATTGTAAAACGCGGTGACCATGGGATAGCGGAGGCGGGACCGCGAAACAGAATCGCTCGTTCGTTCGCGCTTCGCGATATCCGCGAGTCGTTCCGTCGATCGCAACGTGACAAATTCGAGGTAGACGATTGGCGCCGCGAACGTAACTCGAATTGCGTACGCTCTAATCGCGCGATGTCGTTCTAGACTCGCGTCATAATTAAAACATCGTGGCTGAAACGTCGCATAGAGACGACCTTGTCCATGAGCCGGTACGATCCAGACATCGGACCGTTTGCCATTTACCTTCGCCGCAGGCCTCTTTTCGACATTGACGTTGATCCTCGTCCAAGCTATTCCGCGATAATAACGCGTAATTGCCTACGATTCGTCCTCTTTGTCTCCGTTTCCTCGATCGTGATTTCGTCTCGACGACGTTGCGCCGATTCTCTGCCAGTTAAACCGCAGCGAGTAAGATTAATCGAAGAAAACACCGATTTGCTTTGTCGGATTGCGAACGTTTAGCATCGTCTGCATCGATCGCAATTGGCAGCGATTTAGAATTACGTTATTCGCTTACGTACGATACTATGATATATAGTATCATATATAGTATCTTTGCGCGTTCCTCTGGATATTGTGTGATATCCTGTAAGAGAAGATTGCTTCGGCGTCGATTTGCATAGATAGATAGATACTCGAGGCAGAGTTTAATTATATCGTTTCACGTGACCCGGTGAACAATTGGCGTTCAAAGTTCCCACGACGCGGATAGTGGGACGCGAGTTTCGAGAATTTGAAATGCACCGCGTCGTATCCTACGACTTTCCACCCTATTTCGTTCTATAGCGGTCTGGCTACGTGTTTACCGTGCACATTCGCTACGCTCATACTATACACGTAGGAAGGTAAAGAGTAGCGGCCATCGATTTCTGCTTACTTTAGAGACGCATGCGTGGTTAACGTTGGCTCTTGACTCGCGAGGAGTCCTCGTTCTGCCAGCTTCTTTTCCCGCTAGACGGCTAGACGATCGTTCCAAGATCCTGTACCGCGTTATCGGCTACTTGCCAACCAATCGTCTCCGATCCGACGGTTTCTTTAACGGGAGATTCGTTTCTATGCACGGTTCACCTGTCGGACGCGATACGAGCTTTTAAATACGCGGATGCGTGCTCGACGCGTTCGAAGAAGCGTCAAAGCGCTTTCTTGCGTTCGTTTTAATTTTACGAAGCAGCCGATTCGCGGGTGAGAATGCGATCGGTTCGTCGGTAACTCGAGATCGCATTTTTTCGTAACGCGTCAAAGGAGGGACCAGCGATCAAAAAACCGCCCATTTATGTTCTATCAAAAACAAAACGCCTTTGCGAAACTTCTTCCCCGATTGACAGTTTGGCTTACTATTTTATATAAATCGGTTCGCTAAGAATTCGGACTCGTACTTTTTCAGATTTCACGTTGTCGAATTCAAAGAGTTGAGAATTTTCTCTTGATTTATACTCCATCCTCTCTGAATATCCCATCGCACACACACACACACACATAAATACACAACCCTCGTGATCTACCAAATCGAAATGTCTACCTGAATCGGTAAAAACGTCGGAACAGGGAGTTAGGTGGAGATTAGACGAGGGTTAGGGAGGGTGGAAAATTCCCGACACTTATTTAAACCGAGAACCCGTTCCCGCTGACTGGATAAGAGTAATCCCGTTCGCCAGCTAGTCGGTCGTTCGTATTATCTGGCCATCTTTATTCACCCCCATAGCCAGGCGGATCTAACGGTCGAATCGAAGGGAGGAGAAAGGGAGGAGAGCCGTTGACTGTCGGCAGGAGGACCAACCAACAGAGGAGACTAGGTTGAGGAGAGTTTTACGAACGGGCACGAATCTCCTCGTCAGACTCTCGCAGGATCCGAGTTACGCAGGGGTTGGCGATCGTAGGGCGGCTTTCTCTGTTGTTCCGCGATCGGAAAGGGAGGGAGGGGCAAGGAGGAGGGCGGCACACAAACGAGGCAGCTTGATTCCAATTATTCAGTAAATTAAATACGGAGGGGGTTGGCCTTTACGGGCGTTGCCGCGAGTTCCAACGTTATTGTACGCAAGGGTGAATTTCACGACAGGGGGTGGTGCAGAGCGACGGAGGAGAGAGCGGCAGAGAGATCGAGGGAGAGCTAAAGGGTTGAAACCACGCGATACCGTTGCGTCGTATCGGAGGCGTTCGCGGCACACGGGTCCCCTCTGTGTTATCTACGGTTAATATCCCTCTTTCGGGGGGGGGGGGGGGCGGATGAGCGGAGGATCCGCGACGTTCTCGGCGAAACAACCAGCTCGATCCCTTCGACGGCGGCTCGCTGCGCGTAACCGGAGTCACGAGGCTTTAAAGTTAAACGCCAGTCGCCGGAGGGGCCGCGTGCGTTTCCCCTTTCTTCCATGCGAGTTCTAACCAAGCTGCGTGGCTTCGGACGAAAACGGTGGGAAGCGGCAAACTCGCGCGAGTTTCCATTCCGATTAACGACCTCGTCTACGAATTTTCCTATTTTTATTAACTTTTTTACCGGTTTCTTCCGGTTATCGTTTCGGCGCAAACGTCTCGAGCGAGTTTGCCCGTTTAGTTCTTGTTTAAGCTGTTCTTGTTAAAGGATATTGAAAGATATCTCGAAGCGACAGCGAAATAAAATCGATGGAAAAATCCAATTTGCTGCATTCGCTGGATACGTTGGTTTGCAGGCGAACGGGCATCGGTTCGCTGACGTCTCTGTTCGATTATACAGAAGTTTCTCGGATCACCGGTTAGCCGCTTTAATTCGTATTTTCTTTGGGGACTGCGCTTCGTATTTTACGACCACGTATTTCTCCTCCCTATCTTACGGTCAGAGACCAGCCGAGTTTTCCATCTCCCTCGTCGTCGCTCTTTCTCTCCGACCTTCCTCTCCTACGTTTCTTCCTTTTCCTTCTCTTCCTTTTCCTATCTTTCCTTCTCCGCCCTTCGTCCTTCGCTCGCGATCCCTCTTCTTCCCTTTTTTTTTATTTTTTCTTCGGGGTTTCGTTCGATGTTCGCTCCACCTTCCCACCGCCGTGCGCTCTTTTTCGGTTCCACCCAGGTCCTCGTCGTCTTTATACGTCCCCCTACTGGACGATTCGACGATCAGGTATCCGGACGAAGGCGAGGCTGGCTCATCGCGCGCTTGGAAGGGGTCGAAGATGCGAACGAGATACGAATACGATTCGGACGTTGCGTCGTTCGGATGTTCGGTGTGATACTGCGGACGTTGTTCGTGCAATTTGTCCTTACGTAGCTTCGTATAGCTGACACGGCGATACAGTGAATGTGCGAATGTACACTATATATCGTTAATGGATACCATTAAGATCCTCTTCGCCGTGATCAGCGCAACGGAGAAGTTTCATTCGAAGAAAGCTGTTTACCTGTCCGAATTTATTATCGAGAGAAAAACGATAACGCGACGCATCTTTGTGAAAATTCGGCGTATCGGTTTATCGATCAAATTCGCAATTATCACGCCCTTCGATTTATTCGACTCTTACGAGAATTTCTCAATTAAATTTGTCGATCGAACTTGTCAGGCGACGAACCAGCGACATAAAGCAGAGATATTTAAACGTCTTTCTCTAGAGCGTCCCTCGTAACGTTCCCTCCGCTCTGTATTCCATGTTTCCTAGTATTTCTCGTGGAAATCGCGCAGAGACCATTCCGTTCGAGAGGAACAGGAAGCGAGGCGGGTGCGATAGTTGTAAAATACGATCTAGAAGCGGAGACGGTATCCCGGTTGCCACGTCCGGAGGGTGCGGTTACCGACCCAAGTTTTCACGTGATTGTATTCACGTGGCATTCGGTCCATCGCGTTTTTCTAGGGGAGGATGGGGATCGTCGGTATCGGGGAGTCGGAGGGTAGGCGGCATCTAACGGACGAAGGAAAGAAGTTTATAATCCATAACGTGTCCGGTTCGTCGACGGAGGCCGAGGAACGAACGCGCGTAGAAGGCGAGACCGCGTCTTACGTCCCTTGGAACGAGGAACGAGCAACGATGCCGTCGAAATATCTCGCGAACGACTCGAATCGAAGTTGGAAATTCTGAAAAATACTCGCGAATTTTCTCCAACTGTAACGCGCGTATTTATTTTTGGATCACGCGCGTCGAGATGTAAAATACGAAGCGGCATCTCTGCCACGATGCGTCTCTGATGGTCTATGACGGTCTTAAAAACGGTGACCGAGCCGCGAGCAACGTTCACCAGGATTTCGTTGCTGGTCGAGCGATAAACACTCGGATTATCTCGGTTCTGCCTCTTTTACGTTGCCTCTGCCGCGTGATAGGCTCTCGGCTCGAAGATACGTCGCATTCCAGCGGACAGTTAGCTCGTGCGTAGCAACGCGAGCGTGACGGAAACAGACTCGGCACCGTCGTATATTCGAAAGAATATCTCCGAGGTTGTACGCTTGTATCGGTTGTTACACGCCCACGAGTCGACCTACGTGTGTACGCGCGAGCGTGCAGGCGCTTCCTTCGTTAAAATACGCGCCGTGTCGCAGATAAGACGAGATTTTGGTAGGCTGGCTCCGGTCACGGGCGACCCGATTCGGTGGTCGTCGGCCGATCGTTCTTTTTCGCAGTGGCCTCGAGTCGAGCCACTCGATCCGTAACAACGCGTTCGTTTCTCTTCGCGGGGCTGATATTGCGATTATTCCGAATATCGCGCGAATCTTTCTCCCTTCTTCGCTCCGTTTCTCGTTTTACGCACCTTCCGGCTTGCTTAAGAAATTACCGGCTTCTCAATCGGTTTGTTCAACGAGTTATCGAGGCGTTTAAGGCTGCCGATGTTTGATCAACGACGGAGGATAGGCGTGCAAACGTTTGTTTAGCGAAAGGTACGTGGAAAAATCTCGCGTTAGAACGGCAGAAGTGCGAAAGAAGGTAATAAAGGAGAGCTGCTAGTTTCTAGAAAATTCATGGCGGATTTGTCGGACGTATAGGGCGTGCGAAGTTCGCGCTCGACGATTCGTTAGATCGTCGATGCCGAGGGAAACGAGATCGCAGAACGCGTCTGTTCGCCGGTTCACGACCGCACACGTAGCAAAATCCCCGTCCCTAGTGTTTCCATACTTTTATCACCGACGGCCTCTCGGATTTTTCGAATATTCCATCAACGTACGGAAGTCGTATATTACGAGCCGAGAATGTACGCGCCGCGAAGGCTCCTGAGCGTGCCTCGCATGCTACCGATTACTTTTTTCTTTGCTCTTTCGTTCTACCCCGAGTAAACGAGCTACCCAAAGAAATTCTCGCTTCGCGGTGCCCTTCCTACCAGCAGAACCCTCCCCGTTCTCCCATTCCTCCCTCCGCCCGACCGGATCCTTCCTTTCCTTTCTCGATTTTCGTCTACCTGAATTTTAATGCCAAATCGCTCTTCCTTTTAAGCTTCCTCCCCCGTTCCTCTTCCTTTCTTTTTCCCTTTCCGTTTCTCTGGCGAATTCGCGACACGAGCAAACGCGGCGGATCCTCGGCTCGATCCCTCACCCGCGATCTTCTTAAATCCTGCGTTTTTAGGCTTCTGTGTTTTCCAAGGAGCGGACGATCCATCCTTAAGCGTTACCTTTAATCTTCGATAGATCTATCCTTGATTCGCTCGATTTTCGTAAGGATTAATCCTTCTATCGCTGCGTTGCATCCCGCACAATGGCTATTTGCACGTCGTTGCGTTCGTTACACCATTTACCGTATTAATTAATTAATTAATTAATTAGATGCAAGCGTAGGTAGAGTAACTTTCTTTACTTCTTATCATTCAATAAGCACGACTGTAGGAGTTTGATACTACGAAGATAAACTTACCTATAGATAAAATTATTAAAAAGAACAGTTCACTGCATTTATGCACTTCTGACAGTTTCGACAGTTTCGACAGAGCGAACAAACGGATCCTTGCTATCGAAGAATCTATTTTTCCGCGATTACTTGATCTCCAAGTAATTAAGCTTCTCGTCAGGGTCGACCGATCGATAAATCGAGGCCTTCGATCGACTAGACTTTGCAGAATTGGCGAAACAGTCGGGCGCGGTTATTAAAGCAACGCGTAAACGAATTTCTTTCGCGGAATCGGTTTCGGATGGACTTCGAGGTCGTTCTGCAAATTGCTTCGCTTATAATTGGCCGAAATGTTTCGCTCCTTTTACGTTCAGAGTCGATGGTCGTCGTCGCTGTGGGAAGCGAACGAGGAAATGGAAAATTAGACGATGTTTTCGTTCGAGACGCCTCTTTCGTCTCCCCCGTCGAATCCTAACTCCTAATAAGATTAGCAGATTCCTAACTCCGACTAATCTGAACGGCAAAGGGGTTGCAGAGTGAAAGTAAACTGAAAGGGGAGGGAATCGATATCGAGGAAAAGACGCCGGGCACCGCCTACCGTCTCGGCGAAACGACGTTCGATCGACGAAGTCGCGAGGAAACGTGATTACTCCCGAGATCACCTGTTAAGAATCCAGTATGCTCGAAAAAGTCGGTTTACTTCGTTTCCGAATAACGCAATGGATCGTCCATTTAGGTATATTCGAATGGCGCTTTAAATTCATCGGTCGTCGGACGTCGTTTCGGCCATAATTTTCTTTCTAATTTCAAAAGAATAATCGTAAAAAACTAACGGTCGTGAAATTCGTGAAATAGGTTTTTTAACGAAAGTAACGTTACGATCATCTTGGAAACGAAGATTTAAAAATCCGGTTTATAAGCACTGCTTCTTTCGCAGCTTCCAAAGAATCGATCTTATTACGTTCCTTATAATTCCGAAAATATTAATCGCAATATATTTCCCTGCTGCATTTCGCGAAAACTTACGTGGTATCAAGAATATCGCATTGGGAGAAATAGTTTGGAATCTTTGTTATCGCGACTGATCTAAACGACGTTACGTTCTTCGGACAATCGAATAACTTTGCACATGACGAAAGAACTATTTTTTAAGAGTCGATGTTATTATTTGGGAATACAAACTTTTAGTTCGTTCGAACAGTTCCCCTTCTACTATCCTCTTATCGTTTCCAAATTTTTCATTGGTAACGTTTCAACGATTTACCGTTTCGTTGACGAATATTCCGACAATCGTGGTCCATCGCGCGACAAAAATCTCGAAGAAGAATGCCATCGAGTCGTTCCGTCGGCATCGAACAAGGGGACGTCTCGGTACCGGCGATAAAATTTTCCTGAACGCGGCAACCGTTCCGAATATCCCCTTCGAAGGTCAGACGAACAATCGAAACGGGGCCCAATGTCCGTTCAACTTTTTTTTCTCCGCAGAAGGTCTTCTTCCGTCAATACTCCAATTTTTTCCAAACGTTGGATATCAGCCGGCACTAACAAAGATCCAAGGTCGTGTCGTAACGACCTCCTTTGATTTCTTTTTTTCCCTTTCGTGCCCCGGCACGTATTTCGTGCGCTAAGAAACGAGATCTGCTCAGTTTTCGTCTCGTCGCCACGACGAGCTGACGCGATCGCGAATCGACCCACGGAAGAATCAAGGAAACGGTTTTGCGTCTTTCATCTCCGCAAGTTATCCGACGGACACAGTGCGACGACGCCATTTTACTTTCTTCGTGCTCGGTGCGCTCACGGCGATGGCGACTCGGTCGAAGGTAACTTTTGTTAGCTGCGTATTTTCCAACATCATCGCGTTCTCTTCGATCGATCTTCCTGTCGACGATCGTTCTTTCGAATCGACCATCTACGCTTGTCATCGGCCGCGAGGTAGTCGTTTTATTTTGAATGCGCAATGGAAAAACGCGGAATCGTTGTCTCAGAAAGCTAGAATACATTATTCGACTAGTTTTTATCCCTCCGCTCAAGTTTTACGCGAGACGCCAGCTATCTAAAATTTCTTGCGCCGCTCGATCGAGTTGGAACAACATTTTGAAGAAACCACGATTAAGGGGAATTAAGACAACGACTATGTTACCTCAGCCTCGTTAGCTTTACGCCAACTTTCTCCTCGAAGCATCGATATACGGCAGCAAGTAAAAAAGATAAATGCAGAATGGCAGTTCGTCGACTTGAAATTACTTTTGTCTCCGTGCAAAGTAATTTCTTAATAAAGTTTACGAGAATTTTTCTGATAGCAACTCGCTGTTCTCAAAGTACGTAAAGAAGAAAGTAAATCTACTCTTCTGAAATGCATAAAAAATTAAGCGATTGATTTACTTTACGTTTATTCCGTGATTAACCACGTACGAATAAATACAATCCGTCGTTTACGGTTACGCGAAACGTGCCCCGTTTATTTCTTCGATTACGATCGATTCTCCATCGCTATTTTTTCTTTTTTTTCTTCTCTTTTAACGTAACAATCTGTACTAGTTCGAGGTGAATTATTCGCTGCCTATTTTCGCTCCGATTCAAAGGGCCTTCGTTATTTTCTTGATTTATCGCTCGAGAACGTCCGTTTCTGGTTCAAGGCTCGGAATAGACCGTGGTCCGTCGTAATCGTAGTCGCGATCGGCGAGCAGCCAGACAGCATCGCGCGGCCGCTCGTTGATAACATTACGGCAGAAGTTAACTTCGACGTTGGCCGGTTACATCGCAGTCGCTCGTGAAAATGTTTGCGTACGTTTGCCGAACCACGGTTTACGATGTGTCGTCGCTCATCGCGTAACGCCCGTTAGCTCGGTATCGCTAATAAACCCGCTTAACTGAACGCGAATATGTCGCGTTATCGAGGAAACATTATGTCCGCGTTAACAGCGGCTGCGCAATGTGTCGCTAGTTGCATTAATCTCTTATCGACCCGTCTCTTTCTCGCAAATCTCGTCGGTTTGCACGACCAACTTTGTCTTAACGATTCTTCGTCAATAGCGATGACACGTATTAGTATTAGAGTTAAGAGAATACAGTATTTTATATAAACACAGCACAAAGTATTTTATATAGTGATACACCGTCGTATTTGTTGTAGCATTTATACGTACTAATTAATCAGATCCGAGCGTAGTAAACTTGGTATCGTCTGATATTCTTCAATGGCTATTTTATTATATTCCCTGCTGTTACATCCTGTCAGGTGTAAAATATTTTTATATTCGATAACCCAATCGATCGAATAATTCCAGGTTCAACGGATGATTCCAAATTTATCGAAGAATCGAAGCTTGGACTTTGTTACGAATACGTTTGCGTTGAATTTTTGTTAAAAATTCGTATCACAAGCGTTGCATGGCTTGATAATTACCTATAGGGTTATGGTTACAGTGGATGCGTATTTTAGCCAACCGTCGTTTCGAATCCGAACACCCAAATGCGTATATCAAAAATCTGTACATCGAATCTTGTTCCGGCGTATTCTTCGGAACCGCGGGTTTGTCGCAATTTGCACGCGCTGTAACCGTAGCCTTGAATAAGGGATTAAGAAAAATGTTCATTAAAGCGGTGAAAAATCTAATTGTTGGTCACTTGTGCGGCGCAGGTTTCCCCATGTGGCGAAGAAGAGTTATCGCTGTTCGTTCACCGCCTCACCTACGGCCCATCAAAGGTGAGTGTGTACAATAAAGAATAATTTATAACTGGTGCGCGGAACGCGGCAGAAAAGAAGCATACTTAATTGCAACGGAACCAGTCGAATACGAATCGCGCGTCTGGTAACGAACTCGGTTTAACGCCAACGAGCGAAAAACGCATCTCTCTTGGAAGCACGAAGCAGATAGCCGTTTCACGAATAAATTGCGAGTATTCTTTGATTATAAAACGAATGTCGATCGAAATCTCGAATCACGCTGATCACGCACGGCGAATTCTGTTATCTGTCGCGGACGGTTCGCGCGTTTCGTCGTGCGTCGTTCGTTAAACGCAAATTTGTCGACGTTGTTCGTCGTAAATCTGTTTCGACGTAAACGCACTGCTTGGTCGACTCGTGCATTACGTCGTCCGGCATGATTAATACGCGTATCGTAAAATTCTAGCGGCGTGCTCGCGCGACGACAGCGTTCGAGGCTGCCTCTGTTTCGCCTCTTCCGACGGTCTAGAATCTCGCCAAGAGCGAATAGAAGCGCGGGATTAACCCGGCTGAGCGTAATTTACTGCTCGAGCTTTCCTCGTCCAACTGGCGCGCTATTGGAAAAGAATTGCAATCGCAAGCGTATGTTTATAGTGGGTAAATTGTTGGAATATCGATGGAGGATCGAAACGATTTTCCGGAAGAACGAATGGCTTGCACTCGGAAGTCTTAGACAGCGGTAACTTCGGCGCATTAAACGCGAAGGCTATTTTCTGGTGCACTGGTTAACTAGATTTTGTACCTCGCGAGTAAAACCGGCAAAATGTTTGGAAAGTATCGTATCGTGCGCAATTTACTGGAACACGCATCCGGCGAAAGTTACGAACACGTAGGACGCGAGGCTCCGCTAAATCGACGCTTCCCGGTGATTATAGTAATCTAGGAAATCTAGGAAGACGCAAACTTGCGTGCAACGAAGCTCCTTCGAGTCGATCTTCCACCGAATCCTACTTTTCTAACGTTGGAAAATTCTTTCGAGCGATCGTCCGACGCTGAAAACCTCTTCTCGATTGAAACGAAGATGAAATTGAGCGTTGAAACGTTCGAAGAAATTTACACCGCGGTTTAAGAAGCTAATTAATTGGATTAAAGTTCTAGATTTCATCGATAAAGAATTCGTAATCATAAGAAGGCTTTTCATGTTTGCCGTCGTTATTTTCTTATCGAGTAAAAAGATATATAAATGTTGTATCAAGTTTGGACAGATGCGAGAATACGCTCGTAGGGTAAATTTGGGAGAGACGCCACGGGCAAAAAGTCGACACACTTGTAATATCTCGTGATGAGAGAAAGAGTATCGTATATATTGCTTCTTGTTACAACCCTGCATGTGTGTGCCTGGGAAAACAAGTTAGTGGCTGCTCGGCTGTCGCTGCACGTGTCGTCTGTGGTAGATTAAAGCAACGACTGTACGAAAAATTACGTTAAAATTTTACGTCGATGATCTACTTTATACTACGTTTAACGTGCTTTCTAATTAATTAGTAAGCGCAGAATAGAATTTAAGAAAGAGAAATTAGTATGTATGGCGTCTCTCCTACAAGACGCGGAGAACACGCCACTCTACTAACGTGTCATTTTTCAATATTTTGCTCGATTTTGCGCAAGGAAAGCATAGGAACTCTTTCTGTTTTTCGTAGTATACGAGTGTGTTTTGGCCAAAAACGATGGCGTCTCTCGTGAATCTATGCTAAACACAATCGACGTCCTATTCGCGATATTCACGGTTTTGGTAAAACGTCGCGGCGTTCCTGTTATCGTTTCCCAGCGGTTCGCGTTTATTAAAGTCGCATTTTACTAGCCGTAACTAACGACGGATATTAACAGAATTTTCACACGTAGCTCTTTCGATGCCGCCGTGACATTTACGCGGCCTCCGCTTCTAACTGTTAATTCGTCTAATACATGCACAGCCTTCTCTCACTTTCTTCGTTTCGTTCTTTTATCTTTCAAAGAGGTTTCCAGTTTACGTTCTCGGCATCACGAAGTAATCTTCAAATTTCGTCACGCGTTCGCGTCGGATAATTTCGAATCTTCGATCGAGCGATGAATATTCACAGGTACGATTTAATTTAAAGTCAAAGTTACTTAAAAGCGTTGCTCGATCGTTGGCTGAAAAAAATGGATTGCGTTTTTGCGGCAAGAATATAAAAAAAAAAAAACGAGGGAAAGGCGTACAGGCGGTTCGTTTTTAAACATTTAGACAGATTCGAAGGAGGACTCTTCCCCTCCGAGGTCGAAGGAGTGGAACAAACAGGTCCGCGAAATTGAACACATGTGTCTACCCGTAAATTTGCAGGGACACACCTTCAAGGGTTTAGGGCTTCGAATAAGGGCTGCTGGAATATGGTATTAGTCAGTGCGTTATATTCTCCGGCGGCGTCAGGTTGTGTCACGCGTGGCGGGATTTCGTGCTTCTACGTGTGTGTCTGCTCGTACTCGAGGATTTGGATTTCTATCTGTGGCAATGCGATCGAACGAACTCCCGTGACGTTCTCAAATCGTACATCTTCGCTTGAAGATACAACGAGCGAGCTAACGATGTCCAACAATGGGAAACGCGACTGCGAAGGTAAAAAGAACGTTATGTATTTATCGTTGATCAAGAAAAATCGGTAACGATGATCTCGATCTCGTACGACTAAAGTCTTTTTACGACTCTCGTCCCATTTGTTATTCGACCTCTTCTCGCGGAAATCTCGGCCATAAACGTGCGTTTAAGCAAAGTAAATTATACATCAGGCACAATCTGATAATTTGAAATTGAAACGAACAAAGTTAAGAGTTGAAACTATATTACGTGCAACGTTTCGCAAACTGGAATGCATACACTAGCTACAAAAAGTATTTTCATTCTTTCACTGTATTCACTATTATTTACGTCCTGATTAATTACAGCTAGCCGTATTAGATTCTATATTGTTCAGCGTTATGTACATAATTTTACTACCAGGACTCGATACCGCGAAAATGATAAAAGATGAAAAAATGAAGGTACGTGCAAATACTTTCTGCAACCACCGTCGATCTATTTTTTCAAACTCACTCGAGATCGCTGTACGAATCGGCGAACGCGGAAAAGAACGTCGATACCATGGATAAACATTTGTTTATCCTTAAATCATCGCAACCTGCGTGTACGTGGTAATATCATCGAGGTAGTTGGAAAGTATCGTGATAAGCTGACGTGGTTTATTTATAGCCAGTCGTATCTTCTTCCCTTGATGCCAGATTCATTAAATTAATCCGAGGCCCTCCGGCGCTATGACGCATCGTCGTATTATCCGCGTCACAAAAGCACGCGCGTCTTAAAGAATCCTGCGAGTTACTCGCGTCGCAAGGAAATTGTTTCCCATAAATGCATCGTTATCCATCGTTGTCGACAGTGCAATTATCCAGACTCGTCCGAGATGGAGTAGATAACGCCGAGTTAATAACAATAAAGAAGGAAAGATTCACGCAATCTGCATGTTTATTCCGAAGCTGGATTCCAGGTTCGTGGACTCGGATGGATCGCGATGCGATTGCAAAACTACTGATTTGTTGCATGCGTTGCATCGTAAAACCGAGCAGAAAAAATCCACTGGCCGCTGCCTTGCGATATTTACGAGCTAACGCGCGCGCGATTGTATAAAATCCCGGTTTCGCGTACGCTGCAAATTACATTTTTTTTTCTTTTTCGACTCGCCGACGGAATACCGTGTATCGTCTGGCTTTCGGAGAACTGCTACCGCAACCCTTCTTTCTTGTCTGCTGCTTCGAGTTTTCAGTATTTTTTTAAATGGAAGGTTAGAAAGGTAACCGGGCTCGTATGCTTATATAGCGCTTGTAAGTTGTACGACATTAAGACTCAACGTGGAACACTGAGAATTCTCGTATTCCTGTTATCTTTGTTACACGCGCTGCGAAATATTTCAGGGGTCTTCTTTATTCTTACGTAGCGTGATACGTTTGTACCAGCGACTTTGGGCATTGTCTATATTTACTTATAATTTATTTGATATATTTTAAATATATTCGACGGGTTGCAACAGCCAGCTCTCGTTACCGTTCGTTATCGATCCTCTGCACAATTCCACCGCACTTATCTCTTATAATACACGAGTATCAAGCATTTTATTAATCTCCTCTTTGATCTTCATAATTTCGCACGCTTTGTTCGCGAATTAAAAATTAACAGCGTCGTTTATCGTCCAGTTGGTGTAACATTCTGCCATCCGAAGCTTAGCAAATAGGTTTGCTCGTTATCGGCACAGATTTCCACGGCTCGCGAGCAGAGGAAATCGGAAGGAGAGCCGAGTTACGTGGCATGGCATAGACAGGATTTGCAGGTTTTCGCGTGCGTACACGCATAAGGAAAAGAAGAGAGAATGTCAAGAATCGCCAAGCGTTATTTACGGTCGCGTGCGCGTGCGAGAGACGTTCGTTTTATAAGGCGATAAAGACGAAACTCGAGGTGCGTTGTCGCCGCGTGAGAAAAGGATATATCTATATAACGTCGTTGAAAGTAGTCTGGAACGTGCGAGCTCTCGATGGTTGCTCTTAAGGTGGGATTTCTTATTAATAGACTGCGGATGCGTTTATACGAATTCATAGTTTTATGACCGTAATTGAGAAAAATGAAATCCGAGCAGAGATTCGTTTCACCTACTCGGTATTAATTTGGAATATGTTATACGAAGACTATAAGGGGGAAAAACACAATAAACAATTTTAATATCCAATATGATCGTACTAACGAATTCTATCAAAATTGTCGTTTTATTTGATTTCGGAATTGAATTTTTATTTCTTCCATCCAGTTACATATTTGACAGACGATTGGAATATTCTTCGAAGTTTCGGTCAAATCATTCGACGTTCGACTTCGAGTCGCTTGAATTCGAGCAAATTGAATTAATCCGATCGCAGCTTTATTCCACCTTTGGAAGTCCTTCCGTTTGCTCGCGACCCGTACTCGCGCGATACGTACGCTAACAGCGCATTCATCGCGGGTATTCGAGCGTGTCTCCGCGACGGTCGTCGCCACGGTCTCGCGCTGTCCCACGAGACGGCTATCATAAAGCCATTAACTTTATTATACCGAGTCATTAACTTAAATATTACGACTCACGTGTCGCGGAGTTTCGGCCCAGCTGATTTATCGCAGCAAGGATTTCGTGACGTAACGGAACGGCGCGGGCTCTCTCCGATCGAGTAAAACGTTCACCTGGAGCGAAACATTCTTCGCGGATGGAAAGGAATCTCGATGAAACAAGGAGACCAGCGTGTCAGGGAAACTCGCAATACGTGTCCAAATGTGATTATTTCTTTTTCAAACGGCGTCACACTTTATGTCCGTGGCTTGTTTCGTTTCGTTGCTTCGAACGATTCTTTTTGTTATATAAAATGGTTTGACATTATGAGCGGAATTTAATCGAAGGATTTATTTTACTTAATGTTTATAGTCTTCGGCTCGTTTATCGTTGATTAATGGTGTCTTTCTAACTGCACGTTCCACCATCCAGTGTTCTATTCAGACCACCATATTATACTTAGCCTAAGTGGTTCTGTGACTGGTCGTTTATTCTATAAATCTCAACCCTCGTCGTGATTCGATCTTCCTTCGTATCGTCCTCTGCATGAATAACATCGTTTTACGATACATTTTGCTCATGTTTTTCCATCGTACCTATTACCAGCCAACTTGCCATTAAACGAGATTAAGTCTTCTCATCCAGCGTCGTCCCTTGAACTTTTTCTTGCCACGTTCGTTCGATTGCTCACGGCAATTCCATTCTGTCGTCGTTCCGAATCTTTCTGCTTGTTCGTTGCGATACGTTCGTCGCTCGGAGTAAAAGATCGAGCACAGTTTTCTTCGATGAGAGGCAAGGAGCCGTGCGCAAAGTAGGTACAGCGTGGCCACGTTTCACAAAAACGATATATCAAAGGAGAAACGAAGCGAAATGGACGATGGTGGTCGGAGAGAGCCGTGGAATCGGACGAAGGTCATGGCGAGGGTCGAGGAGGAAGGACTAACGGAAAGGGTTCGGACCTGGCGCAGCCAGATTTTATATGAGTTTCGGGATTTGAAATGAGGATTTACGGGCGAGTGAGGAACATTGTTTCAAATAAGATGTCTCGACCTGTGCGGCGTCTATTCGCCACGGAGGTAGCTCGCAGCTCGAGCGGAAAGGATGGCTTCCAAAAGTAAAGGAGGATACGACGAGAAGTTGCGAGGAAACAAGAGTCGGAGGAAGGAAGGCGAGAGTTAACAAAGCGTAATGAAACGTTGCTAAAGGATTGGAGAGGAGGGAATAAGCGCGCCGGTGAGATTGAGACAGTCGAAGCCACCAAGGACGAGGGAAGACTTGGAAGCAGGGAGAAAAAGAAGGCGAAGGAAATGAACAGGAAGAAGAACGGAGAAGAATATCGCGATGGTTTTGCTCGTCCGAAGGATTCTTTTTCGATTCGTGGTTATGCGGCCTCATAAACGTATGATAGAGATTAAAGACGAAATAAGACCGAGAAAAGAGCTTGCTCGGCCGAAAGAAGCGAGGATGGAGGAGGAACGAGAGGGAAGAGGCAGACGAGGAGTTCGACTCGTTTACCACGAGCAAGGGAGAATACGGCTCGAGAGTAGAATCTGGAGGGGATTCCGAGAGGGAGAAAGAAGAAAAAATGGTGGTGCAGGGTAGAGGGAGAGAAAGAGAGAGAGAGAGAGAGAGAGAGAGAGAGAGAGAGAGATCTAGGGGCAGAACACGCTGGTGAGAACGAAAAGAGACGAGGGAATGGAAGAGCAGAGTAAACCGACAGAGTAAGCTTCTCGGTAGGAGGGTTCTACTTCGATTCACGACTGTGTGAGCCTATAAGTATGTAAATGGGGAATATTATTTCGATGCGTGTGAGTGCTCTCCAAGTTCAGGCACGAAAGAACACGGTCTGCCAGGGAAAGAGAGGAAGAGAGATCGGCCGATTGCACGCGCATGCGCCTCAACATCTTTATGAACTCGTTATTATAGCAAGCAGCGGATAATCAAAGAGCGGTTCCTACGCACGGTCGCTGCTCGTTGTTACAGGCATCTTCTCGTTTCTTCGTCCCTGTTTCTTCTTTTTTCTCCGTCCTATCTATCGATTCTTCCTTACTTCAACAGCGAACTCAGTTACATATCGTAGGCATTTCTAATTTTCAGGCTCTTCCATCGTGAAACCGTAAATAAATATAGCTCGGAATCTGTCGGTTTCGAACTACGTAGATGAATATTCACGATAGGCTTCTGACGCCAGTGCGATCCAATCGCCAACTAAATTCTGTAGTCCGAGTGAAGAGCTGGCGCGTCCAAGAAACTCCGAAACTCTTGTCTTGCATTTAGCAGCAAGATGGCGAACGAACATTAAGGGGGCCCTTAACGAGGAAAGTTTTCATTACGCGAACCGTTTGAAATTAAGACGATCCGCCTTGTTTCGCCGTAGTTTCTTACCTTGCTTCTCCCCTCTGCTCCCCTCGGTTTGCTACCTTTCGCCCTGTCGACCACCCACCCCTCCACCCCTTCGTTTCCACATAGCACGTCTCGCAAGGCAACGTGGTCGTCGGTTGATGCTTCTGCGGCGGCGTTCGTGGAAGCGGTCGCCATGTTCCCGCGCGAGGTCGCGCGATGGTAGGGTGGTGGATGCTGAGGGAATTCCATTTCAAAGCAAAAAGGTCCCACGCGGGGGAACGTGCGACCAGCGTTGTTGGTATTCCGTATGCCGTGTGTTCGAAATACCATGGGGTGTCGTTGCTACGTACACGCCAGCACCCCGCCACGTCGGCCATGCATTTTTCAAGCGAACGTCGCCCACTTCGTTTCCCATCAGATACAAACCGCCTCTGGACAGATACGATCTTATTAAGGGGAGAATTTCTAGCTGCGAACGGTCGACACCAGTTCCGAACTTAAAATAAATATTTTCATTCATCGAAATGCAGGCTTGAACGAAGACGCGAGATACTGTTTGTGGAAGAATACTCTCGTTTTTAAAGCAGGGTGAGCCCGTTTCGAAGATCTTTCGGGGAAAAGTCATTTCTCGAGTTGTCTGCTCTATTCTTGCTCGTATAGACCGACGAATATTAAACAAACCACTGCTCTGCTATTTGTTATTCTACCGTTACCCTTCAACCCACTTTCGATCTATTCCTACCGCCGTCTTATCTACGACTTTACGGTCATCCCTTGGACGACGATGGTGGTATCCATTTATCGAGTGGAGGCTTAGCGAGTTGCAGTTAAATAGCGCTAAAAAAAAAAAAAAAAAAAACGAGCAGCTGCGCTTAAACAACAACGTTTCCTCGAAGCGGTACAATCTCCAGCCGAGCGAACGCATTTTAAAGTCAGCTTGCAGGCTTTCTTCCCTTCGAGACGGTTAGGAAACGACGTGGATAGTCCGTAGCGTTGCTCCGACGGCGCGTTCCGGGGGCGACGGTGGAACGGGGGTTGCAGCTCTCTATTGATCCGTCGGAGGAACGTTCCCGAGGGGTGGAGCTCCACTGGCCGTAGGGTTGTTTCAGCCCTTCTACGAAAGCAGCCAGCCGATTGGCCGAGCCGGGGGAAACATGGCCGTCGGGTGTACGTACCGGAAACGTGATCTCCTCGCCACGCTCTCGTTCCACCGCTTTCCTTCGGCTTTTCTTCGTCGTTCCTCCTTGTTCGCGCAAGAACCGTGCCCTTAGGCCGCTCTGCCGCGAAACTGGCCGACCGAGCAAACCCCTGCTCGTCCTCTCTTCCCCCTTTCGGGTTTTTGCGAAATTTATTACAGCGATATATTCGCATCCATTAGATAGCTCGGTTCCTACGCCTGCATTCTGCTCACCCTTGCCTCCCGTTTTCTTTCTACCTCGCCTTTTTTTCGCCTGTCTTCTTCTTCTTCTTCTTCTTCTTCTTCTGTCTCCACTCGTGTAATCAATTACCCTCTCGTGGATTCGGATCGTGCGGTTTTTGTACCAGCTACGTGCGTTCGATGTTCTCCTCGAGACGAGTGGTATTCTAACTTGATTCGCCGAGGACGCGAGAGAAAAAATTCGCAAGTTGTAATACGATGTTTGTCTGCCATAAGAATTTGTCATATATTGTTAGGATATGAAATACGGGCGATTAAAGTCCAGGCGCTCGCAGTTGTGAATGTAACACTTTCTTACGTGACCTGAGCGTATTTTTCTTTCGCGTATCCTTCTGTCTAGCTGCAAACATTCTCTTCAAACAAAAGCGTCATACCGTCATAAGGATAGAGCACGAGGCATTGTAATGATTATCATAATAATACGAGTATTGATTTATTTCAGGAAGATGTATCGTTTATTTTATCAAGTTTCTTTGCTAGGGTTGTTCGAATTATTTTTTTATTTCTGATACGTTTGCCTCCAAGTATTAGATATTGTCTTATTTGCTCGTTGTTACGTGAAAGATGAACGGTGTGTCGCAGTATGTAACGAACTTGATTATTCCGTGTAAAATTGAACGTCAAAGTTCAAGATTATCGATCTGATACCGTCTGATCGAAGGACTTTCATCGATCGAACCTCCGCAGTTGGCGAATTCGTTGTCGGACGAAGCATCGAACGAAAGTTCTGTGGTTGTTAACAAGCGACTGATCCGACCCGGTGAATCGTCCGCATAATTTCTGGCGGTTAAGCGTGTCCGCGGCACGGCAGGCACGCCATGCAATCGGAACTAATGGCGAAAGCATTAGCGACGAATTGTCAGAGATATACACAGACGATATAACGTTGAGAGACCATAAACTGGTCGTAGAGTCTTCTCGTTGCGTACTTAGGTACGTGTGCACGAGTGTCGTTCGTACAACGGTTTCGTGCACACGGCTGTGTCCGTGCATGTCGAATATTCGTGAACACCTGTGCACGCGTCTTATCTACTTTACAAGTTGTCACGGATTACATCGTCGTGAAGGTGTTTAACGCTTTCCCTGCGAATAACGCGTAATTTAGGATGCGACGTGCCGTTCGTTGTCTCGACACAATTAAACGCTACGTTGAAACTCTGGAAACGGCGATGAAAGTGCTAGAAAATGTGGATTCTTTTCGAATACGTAATAAAGAATCTAAAAATCGTTGCCTGTAAGTGTACGATAAGAAAGTAAGCGAATATTTTTATTGTATTTAGCGAAACCATACCTATCAGAGGAATTTCCGTGAAAATTGGTGGCAAAGATCGTGGATAAACAAACAAACGAGACTACTGTCTACAGGCAAAATGTTGCAAGTGTCTGAATGACAAGCGTTTAATTCGCTTTAATTATTCGATGGAATTCAGTCGTCTTGTTTGCCGTCGAGGCAGTAAAAGGGTGAAGGGGTCGAGGATCCTGGAGGTTGCTCAGACAGCAGAAGGAAGGAGAAACTCGGAGGTTGAGATGCTTTAGCCTTTGGGGGCCGCGGTCGATACTGCGTCTCTGCGAGGAAAGCAGTGTTGCCAACTGGCTTGCCTGGAATTTTGCACTTTCTTACCAGGCTACGTTACTCGCCACATCTATCCTTTCTCAAACTGTATAAAAAATGCGTTCGACCAAACGCCAAGATATATTTCGTTAATATGTAATTTTTCCAAATTTTATCCGACAAAAACGCGTATTGTAAAACGTAGATATCCTGTTAACGTTTACCTCCAAAATTGCCAGATAGTAGAAAATTAGAGCGCCGTATAAATCATTCGTGACGTTACTACAATAGCGATCGTTCAGGGTCGATTTTAGATAAGCAACGCATTTTATAACGTCTCGAGAGTGGTGTTCGTTCGAGGTCGGCCGCAGAAAAAACCGCGTCGTGACAAATCCAAGGCGAAACATCGTTTCGACAAAGGTAAACAATCGTAAGGGTTGAGCTTTTCCCTGTGACGTTTTTTTTTTGCATAGAGCCTCCAGACGACGAAAGTGAAAACGCATTAGTCGGGCTTTTACGAGGTGATCGTGGCCCTGTTAGCGTTCAAACGGCCTGTTTCGACCGGGACACAAGAATATGCGGATTATGGCTTTCCGAAATATCCCGGTCGACATTGAGCGAGCTTAGGGCGCGAATGACCCTGCAGCGGGGGTTGTAAAGCGATCCTTTCGTTTCACCCGACGTTGGAAACTTGCATTTCGCAGCCAACAGCGATTATACGATACTTTTGAACGATACGAAGGTTTATAATGGAAGACGATGCGATTGATCGACGAATACAGCGAGCATAAAGCAAGAAGAGAAGGGGGACGACGATGTGTTTCCTAAACATTCCGAATATCAGGAAACGAGAGAATCTTACGGTGGGAGCACGTGCTCTAGCTCGTTCACTCTCAATTTCAATGTGTTTTTATTGCGCCTCTTAAATTCACATTTATGAGCTCTTATGTTCTCCCTGTTTCTCTGGTCTGCAACAGCATGCCAGGAGTGGACCGAGTCGCGAACACCGTCTAGCGTATCCTCGT
This sequence comes from Bombus huntii, assembly GCF_024542735.1. Classification (NCBI taxonomy): domain Eukaryota; kingdom Metazoa; phylum Arthropoda; class Insecta; order Hymenoptera; family Apidae; genus Bombus; species Bombus huntii. Next base: position 3,842,177 of record NC_066255.1, on the reverse strand, counting down.
GTACCGAACAGGAATCGGTCGGCGTCGACTTAAACAGCCGATAATTGCTACGAATACCTTCCACGGTAAGCATAAATATCGTAACGCGCTAAGAACAAACCCCTGTCGACCTTTTCCGTGACTTGTAATATCGAATTGACACCTATTGACCATTGATCCATTAAACGGCCATTGATACATCGTCAACGTCCATCTCCAGCTCATTTTCAATTGCCTCGAGCGTGTTGCGCGCACGCAGACACTGTCATTTCGACGTAACGACGAGACTGTTTTCGAAACGAATTAGAAAGACATTTCTAATGTACGTTGAAATATACCGCTTAGTCTAGTTGCATTTTAATTCCGTGCTTTCGGTTGTTTCACATTTTCGAGGAATCTACGTATAACGCGGAACGTTTAACGAGGATAGCTGTTTCGGTATACGAAGAGATTAGCGATGGGTTTCTTGGGTACATGCCCGGTATTCTCGCCAGGTATACCGTGGTTTTACGATTTCCTTCCTAAGGTTGTAAATTTATCAAATCCACAGCCTCGAACTTTGTATTTGAACGGTTGCTTTGACGAACGATGATCAACGATAAATCGTGACTTTACAAACCTGCCGAGTGTCGTTATTTAAACGCGGTGGCCGTCTATTTAAGCCTAACCGTCCACAGATTACACTGCTATAAAATAATAAACATAAAACACGCGGCGGATCGACGTAAAAGCGAGTAGGCCACTTCTCGCGCACAATTAAGCGGTCAATTTTTTATCGTTTTCTGCCGTTTGTTTCTTTTAAACGTGACAAAAAAGAAGGCTGTCTACCCGATTTGCATATACATATCTTTATCGAGTCCCTGAGAGTCTTTAAATAGCACACAGTTTAAATTGTACCAAGCTCGTAACGTATTGAATTATTTATAACAGCGAACGATTGAATTTTACCTTAATTTTTTGAAAGAAAAGAGCGTGTATTGGATTTCTTGTAATCGCTCGATGTTCCACTATCCGTACGAGAGATACAAACGAGATGGATATTGAAATTTAATAGTCGCTATTATAGTCTGACAATCTTTAGGCAAATTTATTCGTTTTGCTAATACGATTGAAGACACGACGCCTGATCGCGATGATTTGTTTCGCTCGCTAAATATCATAACGAGCGGGTATCTTTACGATGCGCGAACATCCGCGATCTAGAAGAATCGCGAAAATTCGTAGAATTGTAAAATGACGACGCTCCTGTTGCAGAGTGGAGAATATTCACGCTTTATGTTTTCCAAAGTCTGAAGCAGGAATTTTCTCGATAACGACGTTATTCGGCGAAAACATTATCGCCATCGTGTTCTCGCTTTTCTTCTTGATAGCGGGAACAGATCCTCGTAGTTAATAATTTCGTTGAATAGAAGCCTTGTCGGAGAGCGAAGCAGGCGATCGAAAATAAACGAGCGGCCATCATGCGACCGGAGTAGCAGGGAACCTATTAAGATATCGTGGGTTGGACCTGAAATCTCGACACAGCCAGGGCGAGCCAATCGCTGGAATTAACATTAAAATCCGCACGCGGTCCGTGCCAGTGATTCTTTCGAAATTCCTTCTCGCAGAGAGCCCCGTTTCCCTCTTCAACCGTGTTAATTAAAGTATTCGACGTTGTACGCCGCTCTGTGAAGGGCAACACGAATATATTTGACATTTTTATCGTTTGGCCGATAGGCTCGATACGAACGAGAAGCGTTCTTGCGTGCTTTCGTCGGAGAGAAACAATTCCTCGAACTTTCCTCGAACGATTTACAAAATTCAGTGTTCCCTTCTTTCACAAATATCGGAGGAGAATGCGAGACCGACGAGGGAAACTCTACTTTACGATCCAACAGGAAAAGATCAAGTTCAATGCAAATCGAAAAATCGAATGCAAATACGAATAATCGACAAAAATTCCAGTAATCGTGAATTCGGGGATGAAAGTTGGATGATCTACAAAATTGAACGTCTCTTTCTCCTAAAATTATTAGAGCGTCGAACAGATAGAACGAATTTTTTTAATTCGAGAGAAGGACTCTCGTTTCCTACCGATCGCTGTATGTTGGCAGCTTTTGCCACCGCTGTAAGGCTATATAAAAAAAAATGAAGAATTCGGGGGTGGGAGTTAAGTAACTGACGAAAGCACGCGTAATATGCCACGAATAAGAAGAATACACGTATCCAGGATAAACGCTGACATTCCATGTGCTTTGCGGACCGTTTATGCCCGTTCGAAGCGTTCCGCAAACGGCCTCGGATATTTTTACGAGCAACGCGGAGGCATCGGAGAACGGGTGGCGCGTTCGCGGTCCGATTCGCCACGATACCGATGATGATTACGATGCCCGCGACGATGAAGAAGATGACGATGATGATAGAGATAATGAGCGGTCTCTGGGAGCCGGCATCGCGGCGAGAAAGCGCCAAAGCACCGCCAATTTCGACCGCTAAACGTTTCCGAGAGACAAGCGAGTTCAATCAATGGCGAGAGAGCCTTTGTTTCGCATTTGCGGCCTCCAGGCTGGGTAATAGGCAACGAAATAAAAGCGGCTAGTGACTCAATCAAGCGACGTTCTACGCCGCGACTCGCGCGCTGGCCACTCGTTTCCCTTCGCAATTAGTTCGATTCTCGAGATCTTCCGTCCCCGCGATCGTGGAGGTGGATTGGAAGTTTCTCGCTTTCCGAGAAACCCTGGCAAATACGATCTCCATCTTGGTCACTCCTGGTAAAAGGTTAGCGAACTCTTGGTAACGTTCAGAAGGTATTGCGATAAGGGTTAATCTTGGAACCCTTAATAAGAACCTTGTTTCGCAGATAAGTAGACGAATAATTTTAATCGTGATCAGAAGTTAATCACCGAAGAAACGCGTGACTGATAAAACGAAATAAAAACTGAGATCGACTATGGGGAAATCGCAGCGATTAATCGTGGCTCGATATTTTCTCTTTGACGTTGACACAGAGAACAGAAACATCAATAACGCGAGAGCCTTGGTAAATAGGATATAAAAGTTTTAGTAAGATTATACGAGAAAGCCAAAGGGAGAAAGGTAGAGAGGGAGAAAGGTGAAGGGCTCGGTTAGTATCGCCAGAAGGGAAAGAGACGGGCTGGGGGTTAGAGGAGGCCGAGGTGATCTGTCATCGACGGTCGCCGGCATTTTACAAAGTACCTACAAGGCCTGGCCACGTTGGCCGCAGGTGCTACACAGAAGGCAGTCCGCAGGTAGATACGGTGGCTGCCTGATTGGCCTGCTTCGACCGGGTTCCATCCTACGGTTTTGCGACGCTAGCGTGTGCGAGGCAAAGAGAGGCGGTCGTTATTACGTGTCGCTCGCAACAAATCCGCTCTCGGCCTGTGCTCTGTCGGCTTGGCGAGAGATCCGACCGCCGCGAGACGCGGCGACCAGCGAGATAAAGCGAGAGGAAAATAGAGGAGAAAGGGAGATAGAAAAGGCCGGTACAGTTGGAGCATAGTAGTAGATCCCGTTGGCCGCGGTACCTACCGGCGATCTGGCCTGGGCTGCACGCATAGTGTGTAGACCTGCCAAGCTTTGGCAGCGAGCTAACTCGTTCGCCTGGCTCGCCTCGCGTGTATTTCCGTTCCGTTACGTTCGCCAATGCGTGTATAGAGCTGTAACATCTCTTCGCTTCGCTACTCGCCGCCGCGCCGGCAGCCGCAGTCGCAACTCAGCCAACGCGATGCATCGCCAGATTCGCTAACGTCAGGTTCGAGCGTTTTCATCGCTCTTCGCCTCGATTCCAGTCTCGCGGCTCTTCGTCTCGTTCGCTTTTCTTATCGCGAATCGACGCCACGTGTGCATACGAAACGCTTCGTGCTTCGTCCCGCTTGGTTCGGCGAAGGATCGTTCGAAGGACATGGGTCGTTGGTTCGCGAGTTGCACGTTTCACGAGTATACGGTCTGCATGGACGATCCACGCGATCTACGTAACCTTTAGACGAAGCAGCGACAGCAAGGGCCGCGGTTCGCGAACCTCGATCGTGCGAGCGTTTCGCGTTACAGTGAGTGCAACGCGGAAAGCGCTATCGGCCCGACGACCGCGTACGTTATCGCGTGTAAAAAGTTGAAAACGAGTGGCCGAGTATAATCGGTGGGAAGGGGAGGAAGAAACGATGAAAGGAAGCGTTTCTCTCGGGATTGGATCGTGATTCGAGACAGAAACGCGATTCGAGGCTGGTTCTTCTGCTTTGGAGCGCGGAGAAAGAGAAAGAGAGAGAGAGAGAGAGAGAGAGAGAGAGAGAGAGAAGCATTGGTGGACGAGCAAAGCCGAGGAACGAGCGGCACTGTCCGATGTGTTTGGCCGGCGGCCACGTTGCGAATCGCTTGAACGTGCATTGGATGTTTCAGCAGCTGGAAAACGAGACGGCATGGACTAGCCGCTCGGGCCGTGGAAACCCTTGGAAGGGAAAAGGGCAGCGGCATCCCCTCCCTCGGCCCTGCAACCGTCGCGACGCTCGACGACGCTGCACCGTCGTCGCTTCGCAACCATCTCATCGCCCTTGTCGTTTCAGCCGGAAGGTGAGTCGATTTCTCATTTCGTTTCACCTTGTTTTTTCTCTCGATCGTACCGCGACAATTACAGGGATCTACGCGATACGCTTTTCTCTTCCGTTGCTCGACATTCTTAAAAGCGCCATTACTCGAATTACGCCAGCCATTACTTTCTCCTCGAGCCGGGGATTACCGATTCTCTATCCTTCTGAAAGTCGTGAAAATAACGCGAAACTCCATCGGAGAAGCAGAGTCGTAGGTACGCAGAAAAATAGTTTGGAATCTTTGTCGAATTTTTCGACTGTCTAAACGGAACCTCTGTAAGCATCGTAATCCCATCGAAACGCGAGATTTATTTCCTTGGAGGGCAAAGTACGCATCCGGAAGCTTCGAGCGATTCGTTTTTCCCGCGACAGCGCAGCGTTAAGAAGAAGAAATCCCACGTCACGTTTCTAGAAGGCGGTCGTCGTAATCCGAAGATTAACGGTCGGACACGTCCGCGTCGTCGATGTCGTGGCGTCTTTTCTTCGTCCATCCCCCGTCCTAGGATGGATTTAATGCGATCCAGCGGGGCTTTGTTTTATCATCGGCTATCAGCGGCTATATTTCAGCGAGGTTGGCCGTATGATCTTCATTAGGGGCCCGGAATTCCCGCCACGAAAAGGCAATTTCATTAAACGCGACCGAAAGAAAACCGTATGTGTAGGAACTATCAACGCGTACAGTTCGTTCCGGTCCCTCTGCTTTTACGATCGGCCGATGGTGCGCGCATGTTCAGCGTTATTTTACTCCTTTTCACGCACGCATCGCACACGCCATCCTGTTCCACGTGCACGCGCGGCCATGCCCCTGAAACTCGACGAATCAACCGTCGAACAGATAGACAGTTACGTCGAAGCCGAATTAAGGTTTGCCACTAATTATGTTCTTCTGTGTCTGCTGTTTCCACTTTACCTTCTCTTCTTGTCTTTTGAAATTTATGGAATAAACGTACAAGTACCTCGTTCATGGGTAAGAGTCCATGGTTCGAGTCGTACGACCGATGCCAGACTCGTCTATTCATTAGGAAGAATTACGCTTTAACCGTTACGCGTTAGTCGTACTATTCGCAGAGATGTCACTTATCGTGATGTCATACGTAGACCATCTTCAGATATATATTTGCAAAATAATCAAATCTGCCGAATTACAAACAATATCGACGAGTCACGAGCTTAACTTGGCTCGAATAAATCTACTTTACACTGTCTATAATTTCCAAGATAAAATCTTTCCTGCTCGACAGAATTCTGACGAACCAGAATTCTGAACTCACAGAGAACTCCGGCAATCCGTTGGTCCAAAGTCTGCTGGTGCCCGGTACGAGAATAAAGGCGCGATACAGCGACGTTGCAACCGGGTAGACTAGATAAAATACAAAATTTATGGAAAACGAGGGGGAAGAGAAAGGCGAACGTCGCAGGTCGGAGAAGCGAGATGGAATCGGAGGGAGAGGACCGGCCTGTAAACTGGCGAACCGGCCAGCACTCCCTCGACCGACGCTCGGAGGAACTCCCAGATGAATTTGAATAAAAATGGGACGCGTGACGAGATGGAATAGCCAAGGGGCGCGGGAGTAGGGGGACGAAGGTTGGAAAAGGAGACAGAGAGTGTTCCAGGGGTGGTCGAATGGTAGGCGGTTACCGCGCCTTGTGTTTCTGTTTGTACGTGAAAAATGGATATTCCGATGTCCGCGTGTACACCGTTCCCGTATATGGCTAACGTGTTTTTACAACGTTGGTTTATGTTGTCGCGATGAAAACACCGATTCGGACGAAGCTCGCGCTTCCCTTACCTTTTTGTATTATTTGCCCAAAGCAAGCTATAGATAGATAGAAGCGGCCCGAGAAGTTCGTTGAACATTCTCTGCCATCGTATCGACAGAAATTCTACATCGTTCGATTCCGTTCTCTTTTTTACGGACACCTAATTGATACACGATAGTTTCATTCGAACAGCAACGGAATAGAGCGACGCTTTCGTCGACCCGGGTGGTAGTTTAGCTTGCGCGCGGTAAAGTGGATTGGAATTTTCTATAAATTTCCAACTATCGAAGGAGAATTCGCCATTTTTTCGAAACTTTTCTAACTTTCCCTTTATTTATACGACGCTTGATCCCGGTCACCGCGAATTTCACCTATACCGGATCTGGTAAACCGCGTGCGTGCGTGCGTGCGTCGTCGCAAAAACTTATCGATTTCTGGTTTTTATACGGTCGGATAAAAGGTACGCGCTATACCGTTTCGATTTTATCGCGAACGGGTTGTCCGATCGAGGAGGTCATGGGAAACGTGTTCAAAGATGGAAACGATTTTGCGGCGCGCGTTGAGAAGCATGGCCGCCGTCGGACTATGGCGTTCTCCCGCTTTCGATCCGTTCGTTCCTCTCTCGGTTCTACCTCCTTCGGCTATTCCTTTCACTCGACATCCCCACTTCGGGGAATCACGATTTGGTGCGAACCTACGAGCGTGCACCAGGGGATCCAGAACCCAGCCCAGGCCCGACCTAACCTGATTCAACAGCCTCGTACAGCCGTACCTGTAACGCTGGATCGTGTCCAACTTATTCTTCGGCCAATTCCCTTACCAAGCTACGTGTCTTTTGAGCTTTCCGAGGGAAACTGGTTCGTTTCCCTCGGATTCGATCAAAGTTACGCGAATCGTAACGAAGTTACGTATTCGTGGAACCTGCCAAACATCTTTTTTGAAACATCGTCTACGATGGAGACTCAGGCTATGACCACGGTAGATGCGCGTTTCGACGGATACGTCGAACAGACGAAGTATTTATTATATATACTGGCCGTGGAAAGTATCGAGACGCGTCTTTACTTTCCAACGACGCGGTACGATAAAATATTTTTATTTTCGCGCTACGAAAGTCTCGTGGTCGTACGAGATCACGCGACTGAGACACCAAATCGTATGGAATGTAACACAACATATCGGGACTTAATTAATTGGTATATGCAATCGTTACAGCGTGTCGATACTTTCTGTAGCCACTGTATGGAGATTCTTACAAGTCTTCGGACGTTTCGTTGGTCGGAACACCGTATCCGCTGCAACCATAGCTTTTCACTTTATCTACGACTCTGTGTTCCATAGAACGGTGTAGTCGTATCCGGAATTGAGAAAGCAGAATCGACGCGAAGGAGGCGTTCGTGAAACGCGATGCCAACGCGGAGAAATAGAAACGTTGCAGCCAAAGGAGAGACACGTGTGCCTCGTAGCGGAGAGAACGACCACGGTGTTACCGGGTTGCCCACGCACGCTGCAACCCGAGCCAGCCATTTTGAATTCCAGCAGGCTTTCTGCAGCGGCCGAGTCGGAAAGGGAGGGAGCCTGCGGATACGGTGTCCTCGTCTTATTTTTCGGATGTCAAAGGACCGAGGCCACGAGGCAATATTGTTGATACTTGATGTTGCAGCTATATTCGAGGGCTCGACTGCTGCGCGCTCTTCTTGGCGGGAGAGCCGTTTCCTTTTCTCCCGTCGATTCTTTTTCTACCAGCTTGCTTCGCGCTTTCCTCCGATCTCCTTCCCACGCTTCTCCGCTCTTTGTCCTCCCGCCATTCCTCGAATCGTGACTTTAAAATCCAACTTCTACCGAAAGCGTCGACTAAGTAGCTACTAGCTCGAAGAAGATGCGTCAACTCGTCACTCGATCGCCGATATCGTATCGACAGGAGCAGAAATCAAAGCCCATCTGACCCGAAACTGTGCTTTGTCTATGTATAAATTCGGTTATTCCGAGCAAAGTTCAAGATCGAATCTTAAGACGCGAAAGTCTATCTCGACCTCTTAACTTCTGATTCCGTAATTACACGAAATAAATGATAAGATCGACGCGGTTAATAGGTCGATGGAAGCCGCCTGGTCTACCGAGTCCCTAAATATCTGTTGTTTTACGATCGAGAAAACGCTGCTAGACGATAGAGATTCGGAGACGAGCATAAACGTAGAGACGCGTTTAATCGTGCTGCATACGGAGGATGCTAGATGGTTTGCCGTTAGCCCGGATAACGTAATGGCGGCTAGATGCACGGGCGTGAGAAAGAGAGAGCTTTGGACGCGTCTAGAGCACAGCGTCGCCAGAGGTGTCGGATATCTTCCACTTAATGGCGGCTGCGATTTGGCGGAGATAGAGAGCAGCCCGAGTACGAAAGCTTCCCGGTCGCGCTCGTCCACTTAATCAACCGTACGAGCCGCAATATTCATAACTTACGGGGTATAATGTCGTAAAGTTTATCCCGTGTCCGTGTTTTTACGCAACGACCTCGAATTTATTTGAATTCCCCGTGCCTCTTCGGCCACCATTTTCTACGCGAACCGCGCGCGTATTCCGCCTCGACGCAGCGAGTCTTTATCGCGAGCTGGCCTCCTGCGCTCTCCACGGCACGATTGGTTCGTCCTTCTTCTCCTTTTCTTTTCCCCTTCGCTCCTTAATGTCGTTTCTCTTGTTTCTTCCATGGTTTCGTGTCTAATAAGCTGGAGAATTTATTTTCCTCGCGACGAACCTTCCTCGCCGTGCTGTGCTTATTACGCGTCTCGCGTGTTCCACCGGTTCGTTTTATCAGACCCGTTCGAATTTTTCCTCCTCCGGCTTCGTCCGTCCACGACCTCACTCGATGCTCGATACTCGTAATTTTTCGTTCGCGTAATTTATCGTCGTTACGATATTAATATCGCTCGAACCTGTGCCTGAAACAGATCCTCGGAAATCGATCGACCGAAGCGTCAAGTTTATCTCCATATCGATGTACCGTACAGGGTAGTTTTTCCAATCTGCTGCCTCCCCCTCTCTTCTTCTTTCTTCTTCAGAACGACCGCACTTCGTGGAAGTTTCCTATTTCGTCCTCGGAGAGATCCTCGCAAATAGAGCACCCTTTTAGATAGCAATAGATGCTCGTAGCGAAAACAGACAATTCTTCCCGTTCTTTTCTGCGAACTCGCTGCCAGAATAACGAATTCTGGTCCATCTAGTAAAAAAATTACTCTACCTACGAGAGCAACGAAGCCGTGAACGAAGAGGAATCTTTAAACACACCTCTATATCTTAACGCTGTTTCTCGAATATTTTTTAATAATACTTTTCGCACTTGTCGCTAACGATTCTTTCGTTTCTCCCAATTTCTTTGAAACTAAAATGATCGGCGGGGAGGAGGAAATTGAGTCGAGGATGGACCAAAGAACGTAGGATTAATACGTGCACATTGTTATCGCGCGGTATCTCTTTTTTTCGATATCGAACAACGCCTTGTTGGGATCGTCTTGAAAGAAAAATTCCTGCAACCAGACTCATCGTCAGCGGTCGTCCATAGTTCCGTTCATCCTCCATGAGGTGGAGGATGTTCCGAAGAAACGGGGGCGGTGCGAAGATCGTCGGAGAGGCTTGGGGTCTGGTGGAAATCGCACGGCTGCCACGAGGGGCCGTGTGTTCCCGAGCGTCGACTGATTATTTACTCAACGAGAATAGACTTCTATATCAACTTCCTATGTTTGGGATGGCGCGCGCGCGCGCGCATAAAACCGGCGGATCGACCGGCCGATCTGTAAACGTTGAATTTTACGAGCGACGACAAGTTTACGCGAATCGCTCGTTACCCGACTCATCCTCGCGATACGATCGAAGGAAAACGCCGACTATCTCTTTACCTGACAAACTTCGCAGATCTCCAATCGATATCGTTCGTTCGCGCGTTCTATCGTACAGCTGCAGCAACTAATTCGACGTGTCTCCGATTGATTTCACATATAAATCTTATCAGCTGCTTACGAGTTGGTGATTGGTAACTGGTGGTACAAGCGGAAAGGGGGTGATTCTAGACGAAAAAAGAAGTCGAAAATGTAGAATAAAAATTGTTCGTTCGAGGCTTTGTTTTTGAGAAAATCGACTTTGAATCTTCGCTCGGTACGCCTGCACTTTATCGCGTTTCGTTGGAACGGACCTCACCGTAGATCGTTGTCTCGATCGACGTTATTTTGTTAATTTTTTCAATTTTTATTCTATATAGTTTCGACTTCTTTTTTCGCCTAGAATCACCCCCTTTCCGCTTGTACCACCAGTTACCAACCCACCCTGTATAACATTTTCAGATTGATATCGTTACGATATCCACGGTATAGCGAATAAATGAAATTAAACTGGACGCGAATTCGCGCAAAGGGATCGATTTAATTTCTACATCGAATAGAATGGTAGGGTTACGCGTGGATTAGAGAGGATCGCGGAGGATCCGCTTGGAATTACAAATGAGATAAACGGGGGGTAGAAAGCTTTCCGCGTGCACGTTGTAAATATACAGAATTTACGTTCATGCAGCGTGCTTAAGGTTGATTTACACTGGACAGGGTATAAGGCAGAGCGCAGCGTGTATACTCTACCATCGTTGCTGGACACGTTGCGAAGGAGATTAGAAATATTTGGGAGCGTTCCATTTAAACGGAGAGCTTACCGATGGCTGACCGAAAAAACACCAGAGTGTCGTGCATTGGACAGTTAGTTACGAGGTCAATTAACGGGGGAATACCAACGTTTAACGATCGCAGGGATTTTAGATGCTTGACATTAGCTTGATTAATGTCGACGTTCGATTTAAGCGTGCGGAGAACGACGAGGGAGGCCAACGTGGAAATGCCGGTCTCTCACGGAGTTGTAAAACAAAATTCAACGAGGCTGTAGCTGTGAGATGTTCGGAGGAACAGAAGTTGGCGCGACAGCTTGAAAACCACTGTTTCAGCTGGTCGAGCGCTGGATGCTTCTAACTCGAAGCCGCGTCTTGTACTCGGCCGTAATTGATCGCGAAATTAGCTCCGAGCCAGATGCCAGTTCCTCGAAAGAGCCAACCGCATTATCAGCGACAATTATCGCGCTGAGAATTCTTGCACCTGTTTTTCTTACCGTGTTAAGGGAGCATTCTATCGCCGAGTTTCAAACTTTCCAGCTCTAATCATGATTCTTCTGGCGTGTAATTTTGCAGTTTCGATACGACGGTATAAATTAGCAATGTTTTTCCTAATGTTGCGAATTTCGTAATCCAGTTAGCAGTTTGACTTTGACGAATTATAATTTAACGCAAGAATAAAAAGAATATTATATAAATACGTAAAAGCACAGATTCGATCGCATTTTTGTCTATAACGTTTCGAGCGATGTCCGAACGTTGTCTCGATACAACGCGAAAATTTTATTTCCTTCCTTCTTCGCCTCTTTTGTTTGTCTTTTCTAGAAGCCTCGTTTATTTGCTTCTCTCAAAGAACATTTATGTGTCCGCCTATTTTCTTCGCCGGGAAAATAACTTTTCATCTTCGTGGAACAGGCCTTTTATTTATATTACCTCACCCTTTGCCGTCGCAATACGGGTAATGAAATGGGGTTGTTTTCTTTCGGCCGACCTTATCGACCCACCTTTCCCTGCCTTATCGATTCTTGGCTAATGACCTTTCACGTGCTTCGTACGATGGCGCTACGATCGAATCCCAGCTTCGAACCCTCCCTTTCACTTTGCTTTCGCCACCCCGTAACATGGAAAGTATACAGTCCGATAATTTACTTTTTTTTTCATTTACCTCAAAAAACACAAACGTTTATAGTTTATTGGAATCTTTGGTCCATGTTCTTCAAACGCAGAAAGAATACAAAGAATACAAAAGTTATAGATAAAATACACTTCCTAAAAATACCTCCATTTACTTGATCTATCGTCTCTCGAAGGGACTATCCGTTCAGGGCGACGAGTCTAGCACTCTAATCTCGATAAAATATCTTTGCAAGGTATCAAGAACGTAATGATATAATAATGATATCAAGGTATGAAATATATTTGGAAGGTGACAAGAGTATAACCCCGCAAAGAGGACAAGAAATAGATCGCCCCGTATTAGACGAACAACCTGATCGATGAATTTGAACGTCAATCGACCAGTTTCACCGCGCTCGTAATCTGAGTATCCTTATATTTTATTAAAACGAGACGTAAGGAAGAAAACGAAGTAAGATCGAGGATATCGTACGATCAAGCTGCCCTCGCGAGATTCCATCGACGTCGAACGAATCGTAATTCGAGCGAACGCACGTCGACACGGTTGAGATTCAGCGGTGCATATAGGTACACGCGGTTCGCAATCGCGTCGTTCATCTTTTATGCCCCGACTTCCATCTCCGTTCCATTTACCTTTCGCAAAAGATTTCATCGCGGATCTCCATCCATTTTCCGTAACAATGATTCCGCCCTTTGCCCCTTCTCGTCCAACCGATCCCTTCTTTCGTCCCGTAGCCGCTTCCAATGACTCAGCTACGTTCCCATCTTCCTCGCTTCGACTAACTTACTGGCGGAAAAAATGCAAAGTAGCCGATCTCGAGGTTATTTATCGCCTGCCCTATCCTTCTCTGGTTCTGCTTTGAATCTTAACCCCTTACCACGCTTTCACGTAATTACGTCGTTCCAGACGAGGCACGTTTTTCCCATTTAAATCTGCTTGCGTTTGACGGCGGATTTTTGTCGTTACGTCGCCAAGCGAAATACGTAGTTGTATTGTTCTATAAAGTTCTCAATTATTTGGTAAATATAGAAAAAAAAAACAGAGTTCTTTCGGATCTATCGTGATTATTAATTCAAGCTAATATTAAAAATTAATGTTAATGTTAATGTTTCATCCTGCGAGCCTTTTTTCCTCGGAAGCTCCTCGATCGTTTGTTGAACGCTTAAATGTATCGCCTATATAGTCACGATGTATCGTAATTTATTTGCTTTGACAATCGGTATCGTATAGAAACGTTTGTTTATGGAAAACCGTAGCGATAAACAAATTGTCGCGGCTAAGGTAAAATATAGCCAGACGTTGCCTATTTTGCGATAAAGTCGAAGGGCATTGAATGCAACAAGTGCTAAGATACGACACTCCTTGCGCTCGTGATGTTTCCCGATGATCCTGCAAACATTTCATCGACCACGCAGCCTCGCAAAAGCGATAGCGTCTCGAAGAACCAGATACTCTGCGGAGTACCTTCGTAAGAATTCTTCTCGGCGTGCATATTGTACACAGCAAGCGCGCGATGATGTTTCTTCGCTCGACCAAACCTTATTCTGTCAGCGAGAGATAAGTTTGCCTAGATAATTTGGTATTTTCTGAACTACATAAATCACACGTGTACTTTACAAGGAACCCGCGTTCTGCCTGGCCATCTTTTTTTTTTTTTTTTAAGAGTTAGGGTTTCGTTTTACGACGAATGATCTCTCGAAGGATACAAAACGGGCGGTCGAGTGGTTGAAGAGCTGCTCCTTCTCCGCGTTTCGTAGTCGCGTCTGGAGTTTTATCGAATATAGTCGATCGAATATAGGCGAGCAGAGACGAATAACGCGAGACGTTTTCAAGCGGTCGACAGCCGAATTGGAGGAGTCGCGCGTTTCCCTTCGTCTTGGACTTTTCACACCCTTCGGAAATCCAGCTAATCGTCTCTGTTCCTGTCGTGGCAGTTATTTCCAACCTCGGAATTCGTTTACGCAACGAAAGAACGTTTACGCTGTTCCTCGTTATACGAACCCGTTATACGAGAGCGAAGAACGTCTCGTGCGAGATTAACGTCGAATTGATTAAGATGTTTCAAATTTAAGAATCGAAATTAACGTCAACGAATGGAATTTCTCGATATCTTCCGTATAATAATGAACTCTGCTTAATATTTATGAGATTAGATCGCGTGATTTCTCCGCACCGGTGTACATATTTTCGACAACCATAGATCTGCTAGCATGGACTCTTCGGTAAGGCTCTCGCCTAACAGACCTATACCTTAGACGCAAGGAGAGAGGAGAGAAAGCGAGTGTTTCGTCCAAGATCGTTTTCAACGACCATAGATACGTACGTATTTTCGTCGAGATTTAGAATTCGACGCTTCGTTCGACGGTTCCTCGTAAGTTTCACTTTCGTCGATTAAATTCGATGGAAAATTAAACGAGTTCCCTGTTTCTTGGCGGCTGGACGTTCGTATTTCGTATTTCAGGCGCACTATCTATTCTCTGATCTGTCTGCGGCGACTACGATCGAGTAAACTTTCGCGAGCGGTACAGCTGAACGGCAAATGTAGCGATCTAAACACAAATTCCTGGTATGTAAACGCAGGCTTTCCTACGGTCTGATGCAACCGATTCTGTATATAAAAAGCCTACCGTCGAATTGTCGAGGATCGAGCGTTTACCGTAGCCCGAAAAGAGTTTCTCCAAGATTTTGCTACGACGAAGCTTGTATTTTGGAAGAGGAAAATTAATCGCAACTCCTCGGTTTAAAAAATTGTACAACGAAATTCATAAATGCGCTTTGCGCGATAATTTGCAGTAACCGCGGTAACGCGACAAATTGGAAATTTCGAGGAAAAGTTTGTCCTTCGTTGTCCGATCCAATCTTTGTATCTAAAATGATTAAAACCGACCGATTAAAACTGTATAAGTAAATTGTACGTATCGGACGTCGTATCCGATTCTCCGCGTAAATGGAAACGGTGGAACGAAGAAACGGAAGAGAAGCGAAGTAGCTGGCGTGCTGGTATAAAATAAAGTCTTATCTAAATTCTTGGACGGATTGCGAGGTGAGATACAGAGAGGAAAAAAGAAAAAGGGGCGGACGTCTGGAAAGTAGACATTTTACTTCCAAGATGGACGAGCGTCGGAAGGGGGAAACTACGAACGAGAAAACAGAGGGTAAAGCTAGATGGATCGAGATGGAATAAGAGAAAGAGATAGAGAGGGGATGGAGGATGGAAAGAGATGTGCGGGAGTTGGCAGAGATAGCTAGGGTGGAACTGGCTGACTCTCATTAAGTTAAATTGTCTCTGAGGATGAGCTTCCTTAATTACTTAGCCCGGCTCGCCATCCTGCTGCCTCCCCTCGTCCGATGTCTCGCCTTTTATTCGCGCATACCGGCGCGGATACAAATTTTATTCGCGAGACTGGATCCTCGTACGCGCTCTTCGTCGGATGCCTTCTCGCTGGTCCGCAAATACCTGAGGTCGAATCGCAATTAAGAAGGAACGAAAATTCACAGACGTGCTTTTTGGCAGGTCGTTCCTCCTTCGTGTTTTTTCTCTTTTTTTTTTTTTTTGCTTACAATTTATGCTCGTTATATTCTGTAGAATTTATTTGAAAAAAAACTCCTTATTACGATAATCTAAAAAAAAAGAAAAAAAAAAGGAAAGGACAAAGAAGATAGAAAAACGAAGTTCGGATAATTTGGTAATAATAAATTGAAGAAGATGCTAGAATTATTCTTTGTTATTTTTTGGTCGATGAGATTGGATGCACCGGGTCTGAGTTTCGACGCGAAGGAAAGGGGATACAGCAGGGCGAGGCAAAAGAGGAGAAGAAAGAGCCGGAGGATGGGGAATGAGCAGCAGACGGGGGTAGGGAGGTTTGATAAGAGGTGGAAACGCGGAGACGAGGAAGGAGAGCTGCCTCTAAATATGCTAATACCCTCGACGTAGGGTAATGAGTTCCTCGCGCCACCACGATTCGCCGGACTGCTATGCATATATATTCAGCCATAAACACAACTTAGATTACTATATGTAACGTACCAACCGCCGTAGGGTGCACGACTTATTGGTTGCTCGACGGTATTTTCTCTTTCTTCTTTGTTGCCGCGACAAAGCGTCGTGGAATCCTCTTTGCGATTTGCCTTTGACAGCGAAGGGGAGCGGCGAAATACTCGTTTTGTTACGATACCGAGAATCGTGTTTTATCCAAGGTGTTAGGTCATAACTCCGTCATTGGGTAGGTTGCAGCAGACGTTGACACTGAAATCGAAGAACAATTTAACGATTAACGCAATCGAAATTGACTCTCGATCGAAAACTAATCCTGCAGTTGCTTACCGAAGTCTCTGCCATGCGATCGATCTTTTGGTCAACTTTTTGAAAAGTATTTCACGAAAAAATGGAAATCTGCTTCGAAGAAATCACAGGTGAGATATCGAGGAGCATAAACGGACTCGGCTTGCCTACGGAGGGTTAAAAATTCGTTCGAATCGTAAAGGAATTATTACGCGATACGTTACATACAGAAATCGTTAGATACCGGTCTTACGATGTTCGCGTACGTAGCCAGTTAATTAACGTCCGTGCGATCGATTTCGGAAATAAATCCGTGGGTCACGTCCACGAAAATTGTAGGGGCTTGAAAGCGGATCACGTAATTTCCGCAGACTTTTAGTTCTGTTCCTATATCCGGGCCGCCATCTGTCCCTCATGCCTAGTCGTCCATCCCATTTTCAATTTCCACCACGTTCCTCGTTTCCTGCTTCTGGCCTAGCCGAACTCGCTTTCATCATAGTGGAAGCTCGTTCTATTGGCTCTGTCGGAGATAACTGCTTTACGGTCGTTTATACAGTCTCCTAGGGCGTACAAGGAACACTCCGTTCACGGAAAGGAAAAATCGTCGCTTGATCGTCCTCCATTCGTCGATCCTGTCCTTTTAGTCCTGTCGAACGATTAAAATTTCTAAAATTTGTAAAAGTGTACAGGAACAAACGGCATTAGAAGAAGGAAATCTTTCGTTTCGTTTCTTTGAAACTGATCGTACTCGTCTAGCAAGACACGAGCGTATGTATCGTCGTTTTGACTAAATTTCGATCTAGGAACTCCACATCCAAGCGCTTCCATGTTTCAATTTGAGAGTTAGTCGGTCGAAAGCGACGCGATCCTCGATCGCCCGGTTCGCCCACTACAAAGAGATTCCATTTCCAAAGCGTACGAGAGAAGATCCGAAGCGATCGTAAATTCGAAACGTCGCCCGGATTTTCAACGCGAAACGCAGTTGACTAGGACGAAAGCGAATCGCAAACCGAAGTCCGCGATCGAGAGAAGGTTGGCGCTGAAACGAGGATCGAGTAATCTAGGCCACGCATCTACCGGCTTAATGGAGGTTAAGGAGGAATAAATCCGTGAGCGACGGAACGAAGAAGTCAGGGACACGAGGTGGCGCGTGGCCCGTGCCACGACGATGGATCACGATGCCCCGGGAAAAACTAGACTAGGCGTTTTTATGGGCCATCAAATTACGCCGACCACCTCATAAAATGTTTAAGCGGGCTTCTGTGCAAGACGTTCAACCAGTGCCTGGGCTAATGTCCTTTGGCAAAAGTGCATCTTTCCGTTTTCTACCTGCACGTGTCCTTTCGTTTTTGTCCCGCGATTTTCTTCCATCGCTTTGACATTTTCTACTGTTTCTGTGTACTTTGATGATTAACAGTCTGAAACATCGAGACCTACGGGTACTATTACGGAAGATTAAGAAAGGTATATAGGCATAGGACGCCGACCAAGGAAACGGACAATCGGTTTCCCAAACATCCTGCAGGCGAGACGTAAACGGACAACGAATCTATTGTATCGCGAAGCTGTTGACAGAAACACGTCATAAAAGCAGAATTGACCCGTAACGATCCCAACACGAAAGAATATGTAAATTTTGTATTAGAGGAAGAGAATCAGTTCCATGACAGTAGACAAGAGGTGAACTCGTGTATCGCTATAACAAATAATACAGATCATCTCTAAACAGAGAGCACCTCGACACGTATTACAATTAGTATCGCAACTTCTTCCCTTACTCGTTCAACGTGCTTATCGCCTGACTCACGAACTCGAGTCTCTTTTCAAGGTACGCGTTGCATCGATAATCGACGACACAGCGAGAACGGACGAAGGGACGAGGCGGCAGACGCTTTTACGAACTGCTACGTGATGGTCGAGGGCCATCGCTGGCAACGCGCCGCCATTAAACGAGCCAGAAGAAATCGGGAAGTCGTTCCGCGAAGCGGTACCAGTTTGTCAAGTTCCGTGGACATTGAAATAGAGACATCAGCGCGGCCAATGAATCCGGCAGTAACAAAGAGAACCAACGACGAGAAGAAGGGACAGAAACGGTGGAAGAAAGATAGAAACGAGTGAATGGCCGGGAAAAGAGGGGCTTGTGGGTGGAAGACAAGTCTCTCACTTGACTTTTGCTAATCCAGTGTCCGCGAGGTTGTGAATGAACGCATAAACGACAACGGCCTGCGTGAGCAACGGCGCCGTTAATATCGCGTGACAAGAATAAACGTCGGCCATAATTCAATATTGTAATTATACCCTCGTAACAGGCTTTATTGTGCCGATTAATATGCGTCGTTAAAGTAATTGCCGGTAGCGCGGACTACTCTCGCACCTATAACAGCCCGTTTAGCCATCTTAGACGCGGACATAGAGGATCGTGACACGCGATTCCCAATTTGCGCACGTTCTTCGCGGTTGTAACGCCGATTGATCGATTCGGGCGAAGAGGCATTCGTGCGTGCTGCACGCACCCGCGACGTCTTTATTTACAGCCAGTTGTGTATTTCGTTCGTCGCCTTCTTGACGTTCTCTTGTACGTACGCAGACTCGCGAAGGCATTTGGCCGCTTGTAGAAAACTTTTCTGCGAATATCTACAGCAGGATATAACGCGAGACGCGAATTTTTTTCAGCTTCGGAATTTCCGTGTTCTTTATTCGCGGAAGATCGAGGCGAATCCCGTCGCAAAGCGAATCGGATCGAAATAAGAATTCCAATTTATAGTTGTTACGTCGCTGCCGAGGTCCACCCTGTTTCTTTCGATACGCATGTTTCATGAACGTAAGTTGCAAACGAGTATTACGTAGCTGACTGTGTCTAGAGGTTGAAAGAATCTCGGCACTTTTGATAATTTTATATAGTATCGTTTGAATCGAACTACAGGCGACGATTGTTGACGATTGTTTCGAAAATCGGGAGGTCTTCAGAGACACGAGATCTTAATAATTCCGCGGTTTTTCCAAGGCAAACAAAAGATTTCCGAAAGAGAGAGAAAAAGGACGCTTATCGTCGATTAATCGCGATCGTCGACTCGTTACCTTGTTACTCGTGAAATCGACTACTTTGTCGGACGGCTAATGGGATACCGTGGCAATTTCTCGCCTGTTCGTGGAAAAGGCGGTCGTGGAGCGAAGAAGGCTGGGCGGATCGCCGTTTCGGAAACGTTGCATCGAAAGAAATTTATCTTTATAGAAATTCTTTTCAGCTCGTCGACAAATGGAAATTAATCGGCCGCGAACGGTTCGAGAAATGTTCTTTTAATCTTACTGCGCGTTGTAAATAATAAACTTTATCGCTTCGATAAAGGTAGTTAAAGTTAGCGTGGTCCGACCGACTACGGTTACAATGATTTCTTTAACTCTCGCAGGATGATTATGGAACATGGTAGAACCTTTCGAACACGCTTAAAATAGAGATTGTTGGATAGAGCAAACCATATAACGTCAAAATTAGTATACCAGACAGTTTCCGAACCTCTGTTACATAATTCTCCTAGAACCCTTCCATCCTTCGACGATCGTCGTCCGCTCCGTGTGGTTAAAGAAAAATCGAAGAACCGACTAAAGATGGGATACAGGAAGATACAGGAGAAATTCGCGGCGTTGAACATCCGCAATTATCGACTCCCCCCCGAAGACACGCGGCACGGAAAAGGCAAGAAAGCAGAAGAGGAAGAGGTCGGTGCGGATCCTCTTCACGTTCTCATGACGCGGCGGTCATTTTAAACGAGGTTCGCGCGTCGGGACCACCCACCTCATGGAGCTGGCTGATTATATATACCTCAATTTCGGTCGTTCTCGACGTTCCAACTTCGTGGCTCTCGCGGCATTTCATCGGGTAAAAATCCGAAAAGCGAGAACGGTCGTGAGACTTTGGGCTTGGAACGCGTTTTAAGAGATTACCACAAACTTCTTCCCCTTCTACCTTTCCCTGGCTGTTCATCTTCCTCGTTTTTTTTTCTCCCTCCTCGGCCATCGAATGGCGTAGATGTGTTTCTGGATCTACTAATTGGTCGTAAAGGAAATTATGTTCCGGCCTCGTCCTTTCGGGCGAACTGCGCTACTCGCTGCGCGGGAATCGCTTCGACCGGATCCACGAATTAGATTCTTTGTCGAGATTTCTTCGCGTTCGACGATCTCGCGAGTTCGTTTAAGTATTGTTCGCTAAACGAAGGTTCCTTGGTTCCTATTTCGACCAATAATTTGAAATCTGGCTGTTTCATTTTATAGAATCGGTCAAGCAATTAAGATCGCTGTCAAGATTATGAATTAACGCCAAGACCTTTCTTGTCGTCGAGTTGAATTTAGGTAAAAGACACGAGACTATAATTTGAAGTTTCTAGATCTTGAAATCCAGTGATAAAATAAAGTCAAAGAAAACAGAATACGAGATGAAATTTCTTCTAAGCAAGCTCGAAGAAACTGTCTGACCTCGATGGGACTTTCAAGGGGATCTTCAAACTCTTCGCCGTGACTTGTGGAAAGAGGTTTCTCGTGTTACAGAAAAAATCACTTGCTTCGAAGAATTCCGTGGAATTGGTCGCGCGTGCCGCGAGTTCGTCTACGAAATTCTACCCCGGCGCTGGTTAAACGTTTGTTGTTGGGCGGCTATGGTGCTGCTGGTGGTGGCGGCGACGGCGCTGGTGGTGGCAAATATATTATGCCTCTCGTAAAATTAAGTTTTTACGATCATTTTATGGTCGCGCGCGGTCCGTCGATGCTTAGTACCTATAGGTGTGCATTTCTCGCAGCTGTGCTTTGCGCGACTCGGCTCGTGTCGACTCGTCACAGACCTCTTTCATCATACGCGTCACCGAAACATTGTAATCGTTTTCGGAAACTCGGTTGCCTTGTCCCGCCAAATCCTCGGTCTATTCCATGCCGAAAATACCATTCTCATAGTCAGCTAGATCGTGATTGTTTATCTGGGCGCGAACTTGATGCAGAATTAGAGCAAGCGAGCTTAACACTATGACGGCTAGTTTCCCACCAAGAATTAAAAAGATACGATTTCCGTCACGTTCTTGGAAAAACTCGATTTCTAAAAATTCGATATCTCCGAATATTTAGAAAAGAAACGTCTAAAACGTTCGTTAACAGATACAGCCTTCGATGGTCGTCGTAGCGTTAGTAAAAACGCTGTATCTCTTTCTGCGTGCGATATTCGAAATATTGTAAAATTACGTAACGCCGGAAGCTTCGAAACGTCGAAATATTCCATACTTGTATTACGGGATAAGACAATTTTCAAGAAAGAATTACTATCCACTGCACTATTCGAGCCAATACTAAGGCTTTTCAACGAGTTCTTCTATAAAATTGAGAACACACGAGCCACCTTTATCCCGTAGCAATCTTCCAGTTCAGCTTTTATCGTCGAACGTTGAAAGATGCGAGCTACCGTTTAACGAACGAACGTGTCGTCGAGAAACACGGTAAACTGTTTGATCGGGCAAACGGTCCGAGCGACTAGGGTCGAATGAAGCCGGTGGAAAGCGTCGGGCTCTCTCTCTCGAGGTTTTGGGGTTGCAGCTTTCTCTTCGTATGAAAAAATTCTTGGGTCCCGATCGGAGAGGACGTCACTGAAAATTCGGGTCACCATCGGTACGTCCGAGTCTTGGATCAATGGAAATTCCTCGTTTGTGAAAGTTTCGAACGACTGCCGATCGACGGTGAAGCAAAGGGAGGAACGTACTTATAGTTTGTCCGTTCTAAGAGCCGAGCTTCGGAACTCTTGGTCGAAGTTATGCAACGCTTCCAGACGAATGTTCAACAATATAACGATAATAGGAAATAATTTTGGATTGCAACAAAATTGATTTATGAAGTAATAAGTGCTATCGTAAAATGTTACGTACGAACTGCTCGAAACAATTAGGCGATCTTCTCTTCCAATTATTATCTTAAAGTCGTACAAATAATAATTTTAGGATATTTCGTTGCTGTTATTCCTTTAATTTCTGTAACAAAATTCTCTAATTGCCTCGGGCAATTTAGTCTTCTATGTCTTTTGTTTTTCTTGCAACGGACTGACAGTTGTTATCTGATATTTAACACTTTGAAGACCGGAGACGCGAATTCGCGTCTTTCATTTTCCATTCATGCGGTATCCTATGAAACTGTTAACTAGCGTTAAATAAAACAGTAAAAAGAGCGATACATGCCGCAAACAAAACGTTACGAATGTGTCTTTAAAATAATAATACGAATAATATGAAATCGTGATCAATATATCGGATGTAATATTGGTCGCTTTGAATCATTTCAATCGCTCGGAAAACACGCCGGAGTTCAAGCTACAAGCCGGTCGTCGGGGCGTTAAGAAAGCAGTAATGTCAACGAAATGTCAAGTGAACTTTTGACAAAGATGAACGACACCTGAGTATCCGAAGATAATAAAAATTTCACGTTTTATAATGTCCTTTATCGTGTCGGAAAGAATTATTTTCCAAAATTTGAATAAATAGATCTTCTTCGCATCGGAAGAGAAAATAAAAGGAATAAGAACGACTAAACTTGGAAGGATAAAGCGGCCACGTTTTCCCCGCGTGCAGCTTTCGAGTAATTCCACGACGGTTATGGTGTTTACGCACGGCGGTGAAAGCCAGGATTGAATGCTAAAGAAAGGCTAGGACCAAGCGAGGGGATCGTATTATTTTAGTTGAATTATTTATAGAACGTTGCAGGAAAAAGGCACGCGCTTCGTTGCCCGGGAAGATTTCACCTGAAGAAAAATATACTCGCGCGAAGGGGGTGAAATAAGAAAGAGAGGAAGAAAGCGGAAATCGACGTGTCCTCGCGAAACGAGAATAGAAGTTCGGAGAAAATTGTGGCTGATCCAACCTTCAGATTTAAGGAAATACTCTCGGAGAGACGCGAGGGCCGTTACGAAATCTCGAGGGTTCTTCTCCCGCAGGATAAACGTTCGTTCGATCGGTGGCCGAGTTTCCCAGTGTTGCGGTATTTTCGCGTATCGCTCGAAAAGCTGGCTGAGACACGAAGGAATTCGCCGATAAATTCGAGCGAAAGGGTGGAGAAAACCGGTCGGGGCTGGAAGCGAGATCGAAGGCTTGGCATCTGGATATCTTTCGAGGCGTGGTTGTGATATAACCTCCTTCTCCATCTATGGCATCGCTTCCGTGCCTGATCCTACGATAGCGATATCAGTCTGAAAGTGTCTGGAAATCTTTCTCGTCCGATATACGACTTAATCTTATTTAACGCTGTATCGGCTATCCGTAAGATAAGCTTCATTTATTTTTGTATAACGAAAGTGAGTAAGAAGATGAAATATCTGACATAAGAATCTGAAGAAATATCTAGAAGAATATCAGAATTCTGGAATGCAAATTCCGCGATGTTCGAAAGGTTGTCCTAACCGAACAAAGTCTAAATATAGCGTGCCCGAATAAAGATAAAAACCAAGACGCCAAGAGTTTAAAACTCGGACGATTAGGTTGCAAGAACGCGATACATTGTAAAGTTGACGGTCGGAGCAACCCTTGTTTCCATCAGCGTTATCATTGGGTCTTCGTCCGAGTCTGGGAACATCGAGGCGGTTTCTCCATCACGGAGGACTTTATCTCGGGCCAGCCGACGATAGAATGCAAAACAGTGTCGCAAAAACAAGCTGCAGGGGAAGTCGACGAGTAGCCTGAGGAGGAGTTAAAGGTGGAGAAGAAGGAGACGGAGCAAGGTAAAGGCAAGTTGGCGGACGGAAGAGGGAAGAAAGATCTTGGGAGACATTGCCTGATGAGGACGGTTCCCATGACGACGCAACCCCAGGAACACGAAACGGTCTAGCCATCCTTGACTCAATACCGGCTCGCCATATACTCACGTAGCTCGCATCGAACCTCACCACCACTTCTTCGGTCTTCAAACCCTCTTAAGCTCTGGCTGGTCCCCTGTCCCCGTCCCTCGCCCCCTGCCCCCTCCGCCCACTTTCACCGCCACCGTCCCTGGCCAAATGGAATATCCCACGCTTATACTTTGTTCCATCTGCGGGTCCATATCGTCCGTTCGCGTGTACAGTGTACACGTGTGTACGTGGTTTACTCGTGTGAGCGACGGGCCGAGCGCGGAATACAAACGATCGAGCGTGCTAACGGAAAAAGAAAAAAGAAAAGGAAAAGCGCGAGCAGACTCGGAATTGCGGCATTAAGGGAGTCGCCGAACTTGGACGTGTTCGCCTTTTGTCGATTCGAACACGTTTCCTGGGAAAAGAGTGAACGTGAGCGAGATAAATCGGCCATCACTGGGATAATTAGCTTCTGGTTCTTTGTTATTCCTTTCGGAATTTGCGAGTAGCGATTGCCTCCGTTTGTAAGGTTCGATTTAGGAGAAACGCATCAGTCGTTTCTCGAACATCGTCGTGCTTAGATCGCATGCTTTATGGCTCTATTTCTCTTTGCTTCGTCTTATCTCGATAAACTTCGTTGACTTTTCACTGAGAATCGATATCGAGTAATCCATCGTTTTATCACTTTGTTTCAAATATCCTGTGACTTTTCACCGTCGAAAATATCACACAACGGCGTAAAAAAGTTTCTTATCTCGAGAGGGCGGTTCCTTTCCAAGGTATTCGGGAAAAAGTTCTACGACGAGGGTAGATATTTCGATCGATATTAAAGAAACATGCCGTTTCGAAATCTCTTTCTAAGATTTCGAAATACCAACCTACGAATGCTCCACCCTCTAATATATCTTCAACCCAGAAACCGTTCGAGCATAGAGAAATTATCGAACAAAATCACCAATGATATTGGTCTCTCGAACGATTTGAAAAAGAGCTCGAGACTATTCTTGACTCGCATCGAATATTTTTCCCTTGGAAAATTCGAAAATCTAGATTCCATCTTCGAAAACATCGATTCGCGAGTATATGACGGATCCTGGAGATAATTGAGCACGAGAAGGTCAGTCGACGGTAACTCGGGTCAGCGTGGCTCGGCTAGTGAATCGCAGGGAGAAACCCAGACTGGGAATTGGAGGTCTGACCGGTCTCGTAGAGCGCACGCCACTGCCATGTTGGAGGCGAATGTCGGAAGCGGCGTTCGGGATTGGTCGCGCGGCCATATCGTCTGCCTGTGGAAACGAGAGGGCGTCCCGGTGCTGGCGGCGTTCCACGCGGAAGGCGTCCCGACGCCCTGCTAAAAACGGCACGCGTCACGTCACATGGTTATGGGACTCAACCCCTTTTCCGCCCCTCCTGCCAGACGACCGCCAGAACCAGTTCACCGAGTCGCGGAGACGACGGGTTTCGACCCCTCGCGGCCAACGCGATATATTCCAATTCTCTCGACAGCGATTAACGAGCATTTTGCACGCTGCACCTTATGGAACAGTTGACTTCCATAAACGATCTATGTCGAGTTTCAGATTGCAATTTTTGAAGAGGGAAACAGGCGATTTTAGGGGTAGTAGAAGGGAGAGTAACTGTACGTACGATCGATGAACATTTGCACGTTTGTTAGCATTCGTGGAAGGGTGGATTTTTATGGATAATCTCAGCCTTGAATTTTTGAAGGAAAGCGAGGATGCTAGCATAAAGGGGTAGACGGGGGTGGATTATCGTATTGTAAATACGATGAAAAATACGACGAAGTGCGATATTTTGGAGGTCGTAGAGGCGATAAGAAAGCACATGTTTAACGCGAGATACAATTGAATCTAAAAGTTGCTTTCTTGCAAGAGAGAAAAAAGAAAATAGAAAATATGATTTCTTCCCCTATAGTCCTCGTAAGATATGTCGAGGTCGTTTAATGCGAAACGAGGTCGAAGAATGTTCGAGCAGAGAAAAGAGAATATATTTTGCGGATGAGTTACTATTAAAATGTATACGACCGAGGGATTGCTGCTTGAATGATTTAATATATAATACATATTAAGAACATGTCGATGTCTATTGGAGTTTTCAGTCATATAATCCAGTGGAATTGGATTAAGTAAATAAAAGTTGAAGCGTAATCTCCGTCATTTTCAAGATACCCTTCTAAAAGCCAGAGTTTCCCCGTCGAGTGTAATTTTGCAAGAAACTTTTTTCACGATTCGAGTTTCGTAATCTCTCGTAAGGGGTTTCCGCGTAATGAGTGCAACCCTTTCTGCTGAACTTTTAGTACCGTTGCCTGGCGTGAATTAAGACTGCCATTGGCTCCTTTGGGATCGGATTTTTTTTAATTATCTCAGCTGCGTTATGCCTCTTTTTTTTTTTGAGTGGTGCCTCGGCTCCCACCGTCTCGCAACGATAAATAACACGCAGCTGGTACTAATCGTTCGAATAATCCTTTCCCTGGAATGTTTAAGATTCGATAAAAAGAAATTTTTGTATACGTTTTGAATCGGCATGAAAGCGTTGTATCTGCACAAGTCTGTATTTATTGGAAAATCTATCTGCTCCATATAAAACACCCCTATAGGATAACGAGGCGATAAATATCGACCCATTACAGCGACAGAGGGTGTTATCGAAAACGTGCGTTTGAGAGCAATAAACTTTGAGGGTAATAAATTTCATTGTAATCCACCGGTCAAGGTTAAGAATGCTATATTTTTAACAGCCGCTCGATAGTTAAGAAACTATCATCGCACCAAAGGACGTAAATTTTACGAGGGTTTGTTTAGCTTTCTGTCCGTAGACCTTAAAAAATAATTATCATAAACTTTTTTATGAATTTCGGGGCACAAATCTGACAAACCTATTTCCAACTAAATATCCGAAGAACCATCTTACACCCTCGTCACATAATTAAAATATGCTCTGTCTTTTGACTTTCTCGATTTCGTTTAAGCTTCTCGCATGGACTACTCTAAAATTTGCATAAAGCCAGCAACATTTCGTTCGACTTGCGATCGTTGTGACAGCGATGGCGCGTAATCGTCGAGAATCATGGGATTTTTAATTCGATTATACGGCGAAATGCGTGCTCAGGGCCGAACTGGACGACGTAAATGGTAAATGGACGGCTTCTGCGAAGCGTTTCATAGGAATGGCATAACACAGCTACCCCTCGCTGGGGTTAGATACGGCAGGGAATCAAGAGGTTTCTCGTGTCCGGCTGTTGCGCACCCTCGACCAATCTCTTCTGTACACACCGATGTTGGCTAGCGTGTTTTTCACGCGACCAGCCCTTCTCTTAGCCCTTACTTCGCTCCACGACGATAATATTCCTCGTGGCACGTCCTGCCGACATTTCGCCAAGCTTCACCATTACCGTCTCTCTCGCTTTCTCCGTAGGTCTGTGCCGTTCTACCTATCGTCCCAAGAAACTGGCCGACCTTTTGTGTCGCATAAATCGTCAGGATTTGTGTATTATCCATTGGGATAAGATGTTTTGTTTTCCAGAAGAAAGATCGTGACACGGTAGTTTGTTGAGTATCATTGTGTACATACGCGTCGAACAGCTCGTTTAAGGAATATGTATATATAATTATGTACAGAGGAATTTCCTTTATCCGAATTTGTCGGGAAATAAACAATTCGTACAATAAGAATTCAATGGTTTTCCCTGTTATGTACTGTTCTACTATCTCTGTGACTATCTAGTTGAATCTTCAATTCCAGTTTGACCAGGCACTAGCTGTAATCTGGTTCCAATTTTTATGTGGAAATTTAGATATCTATTAATTTATTGAACGGTATCTGATTAAGATTCAAAACATACGGACTTGTTTTGATTTCAAACGATAAAGATTGAATCGATATGAAAATTCTTAAAGTACTTCGTTGCGAAAATATTTTCCTTTGCGTCTCACGGTCTCTCTCTTACACGCTGAATCGACACGTTTCCTCTCTTTCTCTCTTCAAGCGTCGTTCACCGGTTCGCCGTAAACTCACCCCCAGAGATTTGGCTTCGCAGACACCTCCAGAGAGCATTTCCACGTTTTCCACCTGCAGTCTCGATTTCGATATTTACGTTCAGCGCGGCGAATCGAAATTCATAGGCACGCCCATGATTGAATTTGCCGACCTTAGAAGAGAACCGTGATGGACTGGATCTCTTCAAAACGTTTCCGTGCGTTCGACTTTTTCCGTATCGTTCCAACAGGAAAAATTCGTAAAAAATGATTTTAATAATAAAGACATCACCATGGTCCCAGTTGCATTGGCCAAAGTGGCGAGAAACGTCATCGATATAGGAACGGAAACATGTTTTCGAAAGTAATAAGCTAAGAGGCCATATTATAGGTCGATTAACGGCTGTACAAGCTACCGAACTTTATACCTGGAGCGATATATATAAAAATATTTTTACATACAGTCACGTTAACGGGATATAGGTATGACAATGTCAATGATTGTTCCCTTTTTTTCCGTTTCAGGCTGATGTTTTTCTTTATAAACCTGTAAATAAAAGGCCTCAAAGTGTACGGCGCCGTGGAGAAGACGTTTCACCCGTTCGAGCTGTGCAGCAGGTGAGTCAAATCTTTCTGAAAGCGTCCATTGTTTCGTATAATTTCGATCCTAAAAGAAAGTGGACGATTTATTAAAAAATGTTCTGTACATTTAAAACATATATATCATACGTAGTCACGTGTAATACTTCGACGAAGTTGATCGAATCCCTCATTCGATCGCAGTTGTACAATTTAGAAGCGCGTGTTTGATTTAAATTGAGTCTACGATACTAGCCATAAAATTATAAGATTGTCGCGAAATATTATTGTTGAAATTTGCGAGAAGAAAGTGGCACGGATAACGCGCCTAGGACGAAAGTAAGACGCGTGGGAGTAACGTAACGTGGCGATCGATCCGAGAAACGCGATATCTATAAAACACTTTCGATTGGATGTGTCACCCTTTCATGGTGTTTGCTAATGTTTCAGGCTTTCCCGCGTGTTCCAGCCGGGAACACTGGCCGGTATACAAGGTGAGTTGCGCACCCGTCTATTTCTGTTATATTCCTTTCTTTTCTTCTTGTTCAAATGAAACCATTACTCGCCCACGGTACGTTCGATAAACGTTTCAATCCTCTTAACACCGATCCCTAAAATTCATTTTATCGAATTTACGAACTCGTTGCACCTGGAAAATGTCCGATCGCAGTGACACTTGGCAATCGACTATGAAACGATTTCTAAACGAAGCGACAGATGCACTTGGATATTAAAAAAGAAAGAGGAGAATCGGCGCGCGAAACGATGAAAAGAAGCGGGGAACACGAAGAAAACAGTGACATCGTGAATTTTTAAGGCGATACGATCACCCCCGACGTCTCGTTCGGACTAGACGAGTTAATTCGCTGCTTGTAGCCGACCTCGAAACCTCGAGCTAAAAAGTCGACGATAACGTACTGTTTCCTAGGTACGTACTTGCCGTAAACAGAGGATTGTATACAACTGCATCGCACTAAAAGCTACTAAACCGCGCATACTACCTATAAATGGGCGGGTTGCTATAAAGCCCATTCATGATCGCGTCGTCTGTACAACGAACGTCAGGTGGCTCGCGCCTCCCCCGCGATTTATCGCACTTCTATTCGAACAAGAGTCTCGTGCCTCCCATGTACTTCCTACGCAAGCACAATAGCACACGACCCCGATATCGGTGCAGACAGTGATTCGATATATTCTACTTCAATTGCGTTATTTAAGAATAAGCAAAGCAACGATATATTATCGACTGTTATACGAAGGGAATCGATTTTGTTGGTAATCTTATAAAATGAGATTCGCTAACTGGTTAGTTCCGATAGCGAAAATTTTAATTTTCTAATAGATATTAATGCAAGGAGAAGAATAAAATCCTAATTGCACGACTTAATATTTAAATTATTTAGGACGATATTATTCGTCTATTTCTCTCAGTTTACCTATTACGAAACAGGAAACAATGGTTAAATAACAGGAATTTAGGACAGTGATATACAACATACACAGCTTACAGTGTTTTCTTCCTCTTTTGTTACCGCTCTGGGTACAATTCTCAACGCTATTCGTAAAGTAACACAAACTTAAGGCAATGATATACAACTTATACGGTTTATAATGGTCTCTTCGACCCTAGTTACCGTGTTTCGGTACAATTCTCGATGCTACTTTCTACAGTACTCTAATCCGCTGGAATTACTCATTTTACAACAAATTACAACCCTCGCAATAACTTTTTTTGCTATGTTTTTATGTGCAAACGGTAAGGACGTCTCGTAGGCAAATATACCTCTCTTAATTACCCCTACATCGTAAAGGTCCCGTTATATTAAGCCTATTATCCTTTTTCCTTAGAATACATCAGGGTATACCCTAGGAATGCTATCCTCAGAAATTTTGCCTGCATTTTAAATACCGCCTATTGTAAACAAGATTTCTTTCTTAAATTTACTTCAGTGAGGTTTGTTGACGGAATGGCTTGAAAAGTAGAGAAAACTTGGAAAATTCTGTTCCACCATTCCTTTATGTAATCTTCTCGCAAAGTCGAGATATTTGACGTTAATTGTTAGAGACTCGTGATTACGAGGGACGATCGTGACCGTTTAGAAACGAAATCAGCGCGAACGTCGTAGTCGTGTGGACCTTGGAACTCAAAAGAGAAATTTATAGATTTCTCGCGAGTTATTGCACCAATAATAAATTCTCGCTAATGGATCAATTACGTAACCGAAGGCTATCATCCATTTGCAGGTGTGCTCCATCCATGTGCAGGTTCGATCACCTTTTAACGCCATCGTTTATTACTAGTTTCAAGTTCAATCTGTTCATAAATAGTCGGAAGAAGCTTCTAATGTCAAGTTTACTCACGTCGAGTATCTTATTCAAATATACTCATATGCCTTCTGTTGCACAATTTCACTCAGGACTTTTTTATCTGCACTTTTGTTGCTACGTAGTGTTAAGGCCTTTGCCCTTCCGTCGAAAAAAGATGCAAATCGTACAGTTTAGTATACACAAAGTGTCAAGTCGTGAGAACTAGCCAAATATGGACTATGCACGGTAAATCTTCATTTATTGCAATGAAATTTTAGTTTTCGCAAGGTTGAATCGACTCTTGCTCATTGACTCTGCTTATCTGAACACTGGCCATATATATTCTAGTTACCTGAACAGTTTACTCCTCGATAGATTCAGATAGACGAATAGGTTCTAAAGTCCAAAGTTTTACTCGGTCGCAACTTAAAATTGACTCGGTTGCTTTAAAAAAGCTCGACGATGGACATCAGCGTTGTATAGATTTGCCGATAAACCTAACGGGCGTTCGAATAATTTGATAATTCGTTTGCCGATTAAGAAGCATCCCACGTCGAGGCGCGATCTAGTGGCGCGCGAGCCTGATGGACAGATGGAAGGCGTATGTGCCACCGGAGTTGTTGTCAGATCGTTTTACTTTACTGCCCCATAAAAGTACCGAGATTTAGACTGCAATACTGCCATGACGTATTGTCGGCACTTGTGTGCGTGTGCACGTACACGCGTCGTTACAACGTGCGCGTCGATTCACGCACCGTAGTGAGATCGTGGCGGTCGCGAGACATCATCCGTTCCTCCTTTCGCGCGTGACGTCACGCGTGCAGAACAGCGGAAAACGGTCGAGGACTCGGTCATTCGTTCGCGCGACTCCTTCGATCAATTCTCTGTGTTGTTACGTCGGAGAACGTGGCCATTAGGATAATTATGTTCGCGCGTCTACGAGGAATTGGTGGACATTGATTTAGCGATATGGAACTGTAACGTATTACGATCACGATATTTTCGCTACTTTTTGCGTCTTATCACGGTAATTCTGTCGTTGTTGTTGTTGTTGTTGTTGTTGTTGTTGAGTCTGGACTCGATGGATTGAAAAATATAAGGTTTGAACTAAAACGAATAGGTGTAGCGACTATTTGGAGTAAAAATCAAGGCGATAGATAACTCGGCCAATTCGAACGATTACTCGGTGTTGAAGCCACATGATTGTAAACAAATAATTTAGCAACGATAACGGCTAGTCGTTATTCCGCGAGATAATGGGTATCGTAAAAGACGCGGTGTTCGATGACGGAACTGGCCGAGGATCGACAAAAGTTGCGACCACGCGTTCGTAAATATAACAATCGAAATCGTTAGTCTTGGAAAATTGAATTACTTCGACTTAAAATATCGGACAGAAGCAAACGATCGAGAAAGAGAAAGACGCGAAACCTACTTCTTTGGTTAAGGACGAAATTTTACGAGCTCCCGTGTCTTATTTATCGCGCGTTGGAGGCGCGAAAAAAGTGGAAAGGCTACCGACGCGAAAATTTTGATTCGTGGTAACCCAAGGGACGCGAAAATTGTACGCGGGATAGTCGAAGAGGCACCTGCTGTTCGACGATTGGATTACGACCCGGTTCAAATCGTTCCTTTCGTTTTATTTTCATCTCTTTCTTTAGCCAAGAGTCGTGCTCGCAGTGGAGAAAACGCTTGCAAGCACGAAAGAAGTCGCTCGAGCGCTATCGAGATTTTCGTGAAGAGGCCCGCGCGTATACATGTTTCGCTGCGTTTATGCAGGCTAATTCTCGTGCAGAGAAGGGACAGAGGCAGACTAGAGTGCGATGGACGAGGGTAGGGAAGGGGTTCGGGGCTAACGGCTTGGCAGAGCGCAAAGTGGTAGGGGGAAGAGAGACGTGTCCGTCCAGGGTTTAGTTATCAAACGATCCGAGAGATCGCGCTCGTGTCGCCTTCAGCTCGTTTGCGCGTCGAGCCGCGGGCAGAGCTCTCAGTTGACGCTCAGTTCGGCTCAGCGAGGCCAGAGAGAAGAAAGGGAGTCTTTTCGTGTGTGTAAACACCGCGCGTGTGTGTATCGTCATTGCCTGCCAGGATTCCACGGCGACTGTGTAGCTCTCTACTTGAGGTATCTAAGGCCGCGTGCACCCCACGATACTTCTTCGGGGATCTGTTACCTGACTTTTCAGAACAGAGCAAAAAAAAGAAAAAAAGGGAAGAGCGCTGAGAGAGCCACTCGGTCCGATCACGAACGTACCGTTTCTCCTGCCCGTGGTGATCCTTGACGCGAGTACGTCTACTGGGATTTCTGCGATTCGTGGATAGCGCGCCTCTCGCCTCGAGAACGGTCGGATAGAAGGAGAAAAGACGTCGAATCGAAATCGAAGGATATTTAAGGAGGATAGGGTGAAAAGGCGAGAAAAAGTGACCGGTGGAGACGAAGTGCGCGCTGAAGTGGACGTCGCGTGTGTATTCGAAGAGAGTAATGAGCAGCGTGACAGTTTCCTTTGAGGAAGGAGACGGGACGACATGCAGCTCGAGCATGGTCCGGACCGGGACGACGATAGCAAGATCGGTCGAGCAGTGAAAGAAACGTGCTCGTGCCGTACGGACGACGTGACGTGCTCGGTCCCGAGAAGACCACGATTGCCAAGTGTCCTGATCGCCGTGACATGTTTCAGCCGCGTACCGCTCGTTGATCGTTTCGAGCATCCATCGTCGCCGGTGACGTCCGGCGATCGCGAAATTACGTGGAACGCGCGAAACGAGATCGACTGATCGCAAGAAGAAGAGACCGAATTAAAATCGCAGTTTCTCGCCCGTTACGCATATCGTTACGCGTTGATAAAATAACAAAGCTGCAACGACCTATATCGGCTAGATATTCCCGAACGATCGTTTCTAAAGGAGTGCTGTGTCATTTTTTGTTTTTGTTCGTTCCAACGTCGCGCGTGGCGCATCATCGTTGGACCTGATCATCGTCATCGTCATCGCTGTTCGATCGCTGGATCGTTTGAACATCGATATCGGAATTCGACCCGCTGACCGATCCTCATCGACGACGTTTCTGCACGTGGCTCGACCTGCTTGCCGCCCGTCAACCTCGATCAACCTCGGTCGTCGTCTTGGACGCGTTGTCGCGGTGGTGGTGGTGGTGGTGGTGGTGGTGCATGCACCTTTTCTCGACGGATTTGCTACGCATTTTATCGCGCCCCTGGGCGCCTCCTTCTCTGTCTATCCCTGTCTCGCTCCGTCTTCTTCTCTCGTCGCTCTCGCTCTCGCTCTCGCTCTCGCGCGTTCTCTTCGTCTCTCCTTTACTCGGTTTCTCTCTTTCTGGATTGCCGTGTGCCGTCTCCCTCCACCCCACGCTTACCTACCCCTCCACCTGTCTGCCGCGTCGCTGCACACCCTCTCTACCCTCTGCCAACCCTACTCACACGATCACGTACACCCGTACAATTTTCCCTATCCCCACCTACCGCGCGCCTTCTCTACCTTCCGCACGCGTTTTCTTTATTTATTCCGCGATTCCACGGAGCAACGCAACGCTTCGCACACGATGAAACGCGCGGCTTTTCCGTCCTCGCCTTTTTGAAATCGTCGTCTCGCGTGCCAATTTGTGCACGGGACTCGCCGCGGTATTTCCAACTGGTCTCGCTCCCTGACCATTGGTTACATTTGCTGCCGATTTCGTCGGCCACGCTCGACGAGACCGTCTCGTAAAATCGACGCGAATAACTACCGCTCTGCTGCTTCTCTCGCTCCCCCACCTCCCCGCGTCGCCGTCATTCTCGCGGCCTCTGCCGTTTTCTTCTCTTTCTTCCCCTCGTTCGCCTCCTACTCCTCTTCCTCCGCCCTCTCCCCTCCCCCCTGCCTCCTCTACCTGCTGCTCTTTCATCGCGTACGGTGTCTCGTTTTGTCGGACTAACGTTACTCGCGACGTTATATCGGCTCGCTCGTGTCCGTCCTTGGATCGCATATGCACGTCGTAAACGCGACCGCGTGAAACGACGATGCGATCGCGTTTGCCGGTCGACTGGTGAAAAATCGATCCGGTATTCCCGCGCTTGGTCCGCCGCTGCAACCGTCTCCCGGACAACGCCGACGATCGCGGCCGGATCGGCCACGGAATCGGCCGCGTCGCGACCCTCGTTCCACGTCGACATCGCCACCGTCCCGGGCGTCGTCGTTATAACACCGGCAATCACCTGTCACCATCTGCACCATCGCCGATCACGTGGCTTGCTCGACGGCGACGCTGTACGACAATGTTCACGCCGCGCCGCTATGCGGCTCCGGCGTGGGCCACCCTGGCTCCGTCACGCCGATGGGGTCAGCCACCGGAGCGGGGAATTCCACCGGGGTAACCTGGTGGGCCATGATGAACGGTTCCCTCTACGAGGACAGCCCGCCACCGGTCCCGCCAACAGCCTCGAGCCTCGTATCGATCCAGCAACAACAGCAAGCTACATCGACACCGGCTTCCCATCAACAAGCCACTACACCGACCTCGCCAGCTGCACCGGCTTCCTCGGCTACGAGCGCGCCTTCGGCGCCCACAGCCAGCGCCAGCTCGACATCGCCGAGCGCCTCCTCGGTGGCGAGCAACAGCGCGCCAGGCCCGCTCCATATACCCGCCAAGAGATTGACCGCCACACCAGCCGCTTCCTCTTACGGCGAAGTCGGCTGCGTCGAGTCCACCGCCGCGCCCGCCGCTGGACCAGCGGGTGTCATTCGTCATTCCCATTCGTCCTCGGCTGGCTCCCAAGGAGGTTGGAGTTACAGTCCCCATCATCCCCAGGACTCTCACTACTCGTCTGCCGCAGCCGCGGCTGACTCCCTCAATCATCACCAAACCTACGGGGGTAACAATCCCCCGACCTATTACAATCTGGCGGCCGACCCTACCTCCACTTCCGGATCCTCCAGGGACAACCGGAAAGCCAGCACGCTCAGCTTCTGGTCGCCAGCCGCGGCGACAGCGGGTTCCGCCGCCACCGCCGGCTCCACTTCCGACTACAAGTCCTATAACTCGGCCGGTGTCGCCACCACCAGCTCCTCGACCGGGGCTGGCTCTTCCTCCGCCGCTACGGGTGCCACGGATCCGGCCGTTTCTTCCTGTCATCAGAGCTTCTCTCAGAGCTGGTGCAACTACGCGCCGTACACCACGGCTAGGCATCACCATCCGGTCGACACGGCTGGCCATCATCATCCTCACTCGCAAGCCGGGGTTCCGTATTTGGCGCCGTCCACGGCGGACGACCGAGGAAGGGTCACTGCCGCGATGGTAGCCGCCGAAGGCGCATTCCCACATGACGGATACGGTGGCCTTAGGAATTACGGGGCGCCCGAACCTGTTACCTCCAGTCCGTACCCACCTCCAGGTAAGCATCGACTCTGTCTTCT
This sequence comes from Bombus huntii, assembly GCF_024542735.1. Classification (NCBI taxonomy): domain Eukaryota; kingdom Metazoa; phylum Arthropoda; class Insecta; order Hymenoptera; family Apidae; genus Bombus; species Bombus huntii. The sequence continues at coordinate 3,805,677 of NC_066255.1, read as the reverse complement.
TTTTCATCTTTAATCTATCTTCTTTCCTTCCAGTAGGATCTGCCACTAAGGTAACGTATACCACGTACGTTCTCTACATACGCGCTTGATTTTACTGTTCTTCGTTCGATGGAATAGGTTCTAACGTAACTCGTGAACCGCGCAAAATTTGTTTGCTCGTAAACGCAAGGTCATCCACTGTACGTGCTCCGGCGAGTCCGCAGGGAAACGAAACGTCGTCCAAAAGTCACGAGATCGTGCTTCGAATCTCTTCTAGCTCGGCCTTGAAACGAGTTGAAACAGAGAGAGAGAGAGAGAGAGAGAGAGAAACGAAAAGAGTAAGATCGTGAGGGATGTAGAGAAAATTTAAATGGTCGAAATTCGCGAAGATCCTGACCTGTCGCACTAGCGATTCAGTCATCGTTCATTCACGTATTTGGTCATTCTCTTTCGTCCCCACTCGACGTCCTTTCCTCGGGATCCTGGAACCCATGAAACGTCGCATGAGCAACAACGAACCACGGCAGGTTTATTGGCGGCCGTAACTCGTAAACTCTGGCGTGCGCCTCCGATCAGCTGATCCGTTCCATGACCCGTGCAGCCGTTCATTCTTCTCCTACTAACGGCCATTCTTGCTTTCCTTCTCGCAAACGCTGTCGTCAATTTCTTTTCGCGTATCCATCCATCATTCGGTTCGCCCTGTTTCGGCTTTTAATCCGTTTGGATATCTTTTTACCCGTTGTACGTCTACGGAACGTCCGTAGGTCCTTGCTCGGCTACTTGCATAACCAGTTGGAACTCTGTCGGCGTTGAAAACATATGCAAACGTACTGCTGACATATTCAATGCCACGACCGAATCGTATTTTCCTCGTCGCCAAAGAGTCGTAGCAGAACGGAAAGATTGGCTCGGTTTAGAGCTACGAGCTGGAGATTTTGATCGGGCAATAGGATATTATAGAGGCCGGTGGAATGTACGCGCGTGGCTCTTCGAAATCGTAAAGAATAGGAAAATACGAGACACGGTAGTTGCTCATACGACCAAGCTCGGCCCGATAAACGAGATAACGTTCGCGTGATCCTCTCGACTCTCGGCCCCGAAGTTAATCGTATGCGTGGTAGGGAGGTGCACGCGCAGGCGTGCGATCCATACAAAGTAACAGAATACGAGCGCCGCGTATAGTTTAACCGTCCCCCAATAGATGGCAGCTCCATTATCTTTGTTCGTCTGTCTGGTATACGAGACCGCGTCGTCGCGGCATCGTCTTCAACGCGTAGCTTTTGCCGAATGCTTCCGACCAAACGGTAGCGCGGTTTTTGGACAAGTCGCGCAGACCGCGACAGCTACCGCTGTTCACGATCCATCGTTCGCAACCGATCAGATAACATCTTCCTGGTTGGGTAACGTTATCGTCACAAGAAGACCGGTTGCAACGAAACGACGCGCGCTCGTCGTTTAAAAGCCACTTTGCAACTTTAAACGACCTCCTATGTTTCGCTTTTTAATTTATCGCGCGCTTTTCGATCCCCTTGGTCGTGTCTAATTAGGGATATTTCGAGTTACGATCTAATCGCGCGAGCCATCGTTGATCGTACACCGTCCCCGATGTTTTATCTTTTCAGTTACTGTACTCGGTTAGTTTCTGATCGAAAACTCGATTCGTCCTCCTTCGAAATTAACGCTTCGTCTTTCGCGTTAAACCGTTCTGCTAAATTGAAATTACAATAGATAGTCGTATCTAGATGGTCGGAGAGGGAAAAGCTTTCGTCGCGTTGATATCAGTAAATCGTGGACAGTGGTTGTTTCGAGGGTTGGCGCGATAACCGTAACACGCTCGTTGCTGGTAGCACGCCTGCCGCAAATCGATACGTCATTTATCCCGCAGCTCCGTGTGCCCCTTTACACGTCCCTATCGCGCATTCACATTCGTAAGAATTCCGACCTTCGTTAGAACGATCGGGCGTATTTCAACGTTTTATTCGGCGATACATCTTTTTCTCTCGCTTGTGCAATCGGGTTCGCGTAGCAAAACGAACGAAAGCAAAAGTACGTTAAACGAAATAGAAGAAAACGGGAGGAAACGGAAGGAACTGGCATCGAGAAACGATAGAAACTACGGGGTGCGGGAAAATAAGAATTAGAACGGGAGAAACGTATATAGAAGAGGATAGGCGGATGACCAGAGGGAGGATGTTACGTGCTCTAATACGATAGGAAGAAAAGACGTAACTCGAATCAGCCTCTATAAAAAAAGAGAGTGGGAAATGTTTGGTACATTTTTCCCGATCTTGCTATGTTTTAATCGACCGTTTACGATAAGAAGACATTTCTAAAGTTATGGCCGAGGAGAAGGATGGAAGATTTTCTCAAAAAACGATAACAAAGAGCAAGTCTTTAAGTTCGACCGCCGCACGTTAAAATTTATTCGTCTCTCGACGATCGCGCTATTTCGGTTGTAAATAAACTCACCTATTTTCGGTTGCTTTAATAAAATTCCTCGTTGGAACGTGTTTGTTAGGAAATAACAATCCCGAGGAGGACATAGGAGCGTTTTGAGAATCGAGACACGGTTGTGAATAACGTCGATGAGATTCAACGAGGGGAATAGCAGGTGGGAAAGTGCAATTTAGTTGGGCTGACGAGCGTGTAACGTTGCCAAGCTCGCGAGGCTGTTGCATTCGTAGCTTTGAAACGATTACTCGCCATCGTTGTCCGTACTTGGGTTAAAGATAGACGGACAGGCGGACCGCTTTCGTAATCCCTTCGTTTCAAGCACGCTACGTTCGAGCATTGGGCGACCTCTTCCAAAAAGACGTTATTTATATCTCACCTTTACTACGCACCTAATTTACAAGGACTTGTACTATCGGCAATCTTTTTTTATAATAGTTCTACGTCGAACAACGAACGATAAGACAATGTTTCGATCGTACAGTACCTTTTGTACCGCGAATCAAGAAAGACGGAACGTATAATACGAACGAGATTGACCTCTCACGACCGTAAATAAATTTTTAGATTACACGACTTATTACTTTTGACTAGAATCATAAAATTAAAAAAAAAAAAATTATTTACGAGAGAAACGAAACTCTTTTTTTAAAATTGCTGGAAGTCGTTGGACGTTGTTATCGTCGTCGAACGTTTTAATTGGCAAATAGAAAAATTCGCGAGGCGAACGATCGCGCGATTCGTGCACGGTCTTGAACCACCGCTGCACCGGCTACGACGGGAAATGTACTAACAGTACCGTGTTTCGCGTTTCCATTTCATGTTTTCCGGCCGGTTAGTACGCCCGGTCCAATTATATCGGCTCCTCGGCCCGTCGCGTCGCGTCGCGTCGCGGCGAACCCTTTGTGTAAGTATGTGCCTCACGTATTTACACAATACACGCATTCGTCAAACGCACGCTGTAGCGCCAGGAAACGCTTTGGGTGTGAATTTCACGATTTCCTGACCTCGCATTCCCCTTAATCAGCGAAATTTTAATTGAAGAAACTTCGTTATTTCAGGGATCCTTTTATCTCTTGGAATTATTATATTCGTTATGTCGATATTCATCGTACGAATTTGAAATCACGATTTTCTTTCTTCTTCCGTTTTCGATATTTTAAAGATCGAATTAGCCTCACTTGCACGTTTACGATGCTGTACTGAGAAACCAGTTTAAAACTCGTACCTAGTAAATGCAATTATTAACCTCTCACGGAAAATTTAATATCCACTATAACTGTACCAGTTTTCCCTCTCCTCGACCGGAGCACGATCGCGAAGAGATAATTTTAAATTAATTAACCCCTTCGAGACTATCGGAAAAATACGTGCCAACGCAAACTTCAGTTCTTTCCGAATAAGTTGTTTACGACCGCTATTCGCAACGTATTTCGCGTAGATAGCGTCAGGTTCATAACATAACGTGAAAAATTGTGTAAACAGTGTGTACTATAAAAGACACGTGGGATTATATATCCCCATTTCAAAAATATGCTTGGCCTTATCTTTTTTAATCGTTAAATATCATTGTATCGCGTTTGTTGTTGGTTATTGACGGGAAAAAGGTTCGTTTCGAAAGGGTTAATTCCGAAAGCCTATATAAATATCAATAAAGCGTCGCTCACGATATTGGGATATACATACGTCGATTAATACGATCACTCGAGTATTACGCTTATCGACTTTTAAATGAGATTTTTTTCTCTCTTGTTAATGTCAGCGGGATATGTTGTCGTATTCAGAGTACTAATTCCAAATGGTAAACAGATCGGTTCATCTGTCGGGAAATCGGGAGACGGTATCACAGTATCGATCGGTTTGTTTGGTTCGGTTTATAACACGTAACCAGTGTCAATAGAGATTTCATTCGGAACAAAGACTAACGGTATTATATAGTTACGCGCCGATACGTCGACCAACGAACCGATGTATTTGCTCTCGTTTCTGTCGACTTGTACGGATCTGATAATTGGACGAGCCGCGGAAAAAAGGAACGGGTATGGTGATTTTCTTTGTCCGGGGCACGTTGGGACGCAAGATCGAGAATATGGTAATTGCTATCGAGTAGCAACGGATCGAGCGGAAGTTATTTTTTAATCTCGTATGAATATATTATTCTGAAAATTTGATTACTTTCGATGAGCGCAATCTCAATATCGAAGCAAATTTATTTATCGGCTATATTCCTAGCTAGCAACTAGGTTGTTTGTTACCGGCAAACTAATTGTGTTAAGTGATGTGGGGTTCCTCCCCATCTTCGTTGTTTCCCGCAGGTTCCCTGGCGGGAGTCGGCGTCGGTGTCGGCGTACCCGGGATGGGCGTTGGTTGCGGAAGCTCGAACCCTCTGGAATGGACCGGTCAAGTGACGGTACGAAAGAAACGCAAGCCGTACTCCAAGTTCCAGACGCTCGAGCTTGAGAAGGAGTTCCTGTTCAACGCGTACGTGTCGAAGCAGAAGCGATGGGAGCTCGCGCGCAACCTAAATCTAACCGAGCGACAGGTGAAGATTTGGTTCCAGAACCGACGAATGAAGAATAAGAAGAACAGTCAACGGCAGTCGCAGCAGCAGAATAACAACAACAACAGTAACGCCAACAACGCGAATCATCACGCGGCGACCGGTAGCCACCACCATCCGAGCGCCGCACACGCGCCACCCTCGAGTCACCACGTGGTCGCGCAGGCGCACCACGCAAACGGTTCCGCGAAGCATCATCAGTGACCCGTGGCCTTCTCTGGGGTCGTCTTCGGCCATCATCATCATAGCCATGGCTCAACGAACGGTTGCGTCGGAAACGGGACTGGAACCGCGACCGGGACCACGACCGGGACCGGAACCGGGACTGGAAACGGCACTGGTCACTCCGGCGGCCACGCGAGTCTGGTTACAGGTCACAGCCACACGCTTCACGCGCCCCAACCTCAAACGCCTCTGCCGACCCACGCCGCCGGTGCCTCCAACACCGTCACGCCCCCCACCGCTGTCGTTCATCCTCACATTCACGCACATGCTCATCATCATCAGTTGGCGCACGTGGCTCAGCAGTATCCTGCGCTTCTTCATCAGACGCCTCATGGCCTGGCTGCCTGAACGCGAGATCATCCTTCAGGTTTTGACGCCCCCAGAGAAATCGTGGATGAGTCGTGCCATCGTACACGGCTCGACCTTGCAACGCAACTTCTTCATGACCGCCGTCGTCGTCGTCGTCGTCGTCGTCGTCGTCGTCGTCGTCGTCGTCGTCGTCGTCGTCGTCGTCGTTACTGGAAATCGGCATCCACGATAACGTCGGATAGATAGATATGCACCCGCACACTTATCGAAATTTGTTCAGCAGCTGTTCAAAGACTGCCTATCACTTGTAAGGAAAAATAATGTTTCGCGAGTAGTATATTATTATTATAATATTATTTTATTATTATTATTATTATTATTATTAATATTATTATTGCCAATCATCGTCATCTTTATCGTCACCCATGTTTATTATCCAACGGAAGGAATACTGTTGTATAGAAGAGCGTGATTAATTAGGGCGTCCTTGAAACGTCAACCATCAGACTCCTTTCCCGCGTGTCGGTATCAGGTGTCGGTCTTCTTCGAATAGTGCGCATTACGATATGCGGCACCAAGCAATCTGTCCAATTCGTAATTCGGTAGTACTTCCTCCAGTATATATATACTATATATATAGTAAAGCAAATTAGTGTCACTTAGTGTCTGTCCTTCCCCATCTCATCAACCTTTACCCCTAACTGGATGAACACCTTCTGTCCTCCTTACTCCCAAGAAGCTCCTCCTCCTTCAACACCGGTCTGTACCACTTGCTCGAAACTCTCGATCGTACGTTTGCTTTGTCTTGTACTGTTCAGCTCGCGCGGTCCATCGGGAACGATTTAAAGAAAACATCGATCGGTGACAATTACGCAAGGACGGTTCAAGAAACGACGACATTGGATCCCGTGGTTACGACACTGCGATTCGCCTAGGATCACGGCTGGGAAAGGTCTCTTCCTAGGGGTAAGTCTATCTCAAGATGTATCGCAAGATGTATCGAAGAAGAAGCGCGATCTTTAAAAATTCGATCGATAGCGTACGTTTCGAATTATTATCGGATATAGAGAAAGTCGCGGTGTTGTTAAGAAATTCGAATATTTCGTTTTGTTAAATTTTACATTTATTTGTTCGACACGCGAAACGTTGATCGCTACTGTCTGTGATCTCGCGGTAGATACTAATATTTGCAGAGACGATCTTGATCGAACTATGATTATCGTGTCTCTCCAGCGTTGTCCGGTATGAGCTTAATTTCCCAGTGTACTTTGTCGTTTCGTGGGATCCAATGCGCTTTCCTTTTTCGACATTTCAACCGAACAGTGGGACGTAGGCCGATTTCCGATTCTGTACTATCCCGATAAACATTAGCGAATTCGATTTGCGCATGTTCGTTCGATCGCTGACGGCTTGCAACAGGGTGAAACGATTTAGATCTAAACTCTGGATCTTTGTAGATAACTTCTGTACTTCCTGTTCGTTTCATCCTGCGGGAGGCCATCAGCTAGGGAATCGTTAATAGAAATCAGAGAGATCAAAGTGAGAAATTAAGACTGGGCCCGTTCGTAGTTCTCGATGCAGCGACTTGCGAGGACAAAAGTGACGAAAGTCACGGCCATCTCGCAAACGATTAGGTCGAGGATGCGTCTGAGGCGGACCTAGTCCAAAGCAACCATGCGTTCGAAGAATTAGTCTAATTATGTCCAGAGTGTTATATTCGCCTACCAAGGATTGCAAACTAGTACCTATAATTCTTATATTATATGTAAAAAATCGACTTAGATTTAAAGGCATACCTAGTGGACTGTGGAGTGGTCGGGAGTATTATTCCGAGACTGAGTTTAGGATATCCGTTGTGGAACTAGCGGTACGCCAATGAGTCCTCACGACCGACGAGAAATCGTGATTTTCGATCGATGGTAAATTTCGATTTTTCGCAAGGAAAGGGATCGTACGATCGAACAATGTTTTCATCGAGACAAAAGGAATTTGTTTGTTAGTCATTTCGATATTATTTATTTGTTGAATGCGAAATTATTGTTTTGTTTGGAAAAATTCCAGAGTTCTCACAAATATATAGATATATAATACATCTATCAAAGAATCAATTAATCGAAAGTCCAAATTTAAACATTTTTCTCGTCGGGCGTTCGACATAATATTCGTCCTTGTATCTACGTAGCTATCGTAACTCGGCAACGAACTTCGATTCTCCGAGACTCGAACGTGGATTTATCGAACGTTCGAAAAGTTCACGACGCCGAAGAAAATTCAACGTGGAAAAGCTAACGTGCCAGGTGCCGAAATTCCTCTTTCTAGATTCGAGGACGGATGTTATCTCGGCCAGCCGAGTGGAAAGGGAGCGACCGACTCGCGAGACGAGTGAACCGAACGGGCCAACCAACGAAGTCCTAAACGCGGTCTTTAACTGTAAGAGCGAAGAAGACGAAGGGTTTACCTTTTAATTGGTACGTCAGCGAGTAAGTAGGTAATTTAATCGGATGTTAAATGAAAATAAATATCCCAATGGATCTCTATTCTCTAAGGTGCAACATTATCTAAATTATAAGGACCGCTGAATGAGTGTGCATGCCTACGGTATATTACATACACATACACGCGAATTTTCCGAATGTTTCGTGCGAGTGTGCGAGCGCGCTCACGCGCCTACATCCCTATTATACACTTGTGTGTGCGAGTATGTGTGTGTGTGAGTGAGCGAGTGAGTGAGTGAGTATGTGTGTATACGCGTATGCATGTGCAGCGTATGACGAGCCTGACGAAATGTAAGCGCGGGCTTTACATCGACGAGAAAAATCGATAAAGAGAAAGTAGGACCGGCGAGGATCGGAATTTCTTTAAAAGTGTAGGCGCGCGCGCGTTGTGTACTTGCGAGCGTGTAGAGAGGGAGAGCGCGAGCGTGGCGCGTGAGTGGAATGTGTGCGAGAGAAGAGAACGACGGGATGCGTCCCGTGAATGTGAGCGATAGAGATTGAGCGAAAGAGAAGATGCGGAGAGCGGTAAAGTGAAAAACAATGTTATAAATAACGATAAATAGAAGCGTGTCGCGAAGAGCGAGGAAGCAACGAAGCAGCGAAAAATATGTATTGTAATAATTAGAGTAACTTTTAAACGAAAGAAAAATGGAGAAACGGAATGTACTTACACACACAGAGATGCATGGAAATACACGCGAAACACACCGTGAGATTGGATCTTGGATAGATGATATATAGATTCCGCCGCGACTACTACTAATACATTAATTATGTAACGACGAATAAAGTATTGAATACACGAGTATAGATAAGATGGAAATAGAGATGCGAAAACGAGGCGACCAGAGATCGTATGAAAAAAAAAAAAAAATAAAGAAGACAAAACAGGAAAATTTCGCAGGGGTCGACGTCAAGGTCAATATTGCAGTCGGCGCACCATTCGGATTTCAACGTGAATTATTGATTGTAATTAGTTGCTAATTGTTTTCCCGCTGACTATCTTCGACGCGATTATTATTATTATTATTATTATTATTATTATTATTATTAATATTATTATTATTATTATTATTATTATTATCATTATTATATCATTATTATTATATTATATTATTATATTAATTATTATTATTATTGTGAGCGTCACGTTAATATTATGTTATTGTTTTTATTGTGTGTTGTTTTGAATGTACCTATCAGCCAATTACGATCATGATATTATTATTACAAAATGGTAACGAAACGAATGGGCCTGCAGGTATACATGTACGCGGAAGCGCACAGCTCGACAAGTATACAGAGGAACACGGTTTTATCGAATCTGATTAATTTTCATTTTCCGCGGGATAATCCTCGAATCTGCATCGAATAGGCTACTTCGATCAACGAAATAGTCGATATTCCGGATTTTCGATTACGTTTCCCAATTATTTTTCCCTCTGTTATGTTTTGTGTTACCTTTTTTCAAATTTTTCCTTTTTGCTCAAACCCGCCATGGGAAGCTTTATATTAAATTTGACTTGTTTCGGAAGCTTTAAGACGCGTTTAAACGAGAATCGACGAGCTTTCCATCGAATTCGATCCGAACATCACCGGGAAAGCATCTTTGCGAGATCGATCGACGAGGATGTTTCAATGGAGACGATTTGTTATGTTCTCGAGTAATCGAGGAGATAAGAAGAGACGGAGCGAGAGAGAAAGAAAAAGGAGAGAATGAGAAAGTGTGTGTGTGTGTGTGTGTTTGTGTGCGCGAGAATGGAACGCCAGGCAATCTCGTTTGCTCGAAGGGAAAAAAGAGGAAGAAAATGTTATACATTGCGAGAACGCGAATTTATTTTTTTTATATTCAAGTTACTAAATGAAGAAAAAAGAACGGAAAGAAGCGACAAATTGTTCTTGTGTTATTACGTTTCTTTTTTTTATATTGACGTCTAAGTGATCAAGTCACGTTTATAATTTCTTCTGGATGAAAGGAAATGTGAAGAGAATTATAATTATATTATTGTTTCATGCTCAATATTGTTACATTTACTCGATCAACGAACGCCGGACCTTGAACACGAAAAATTAACGTCCTTCCACTTCTACGAACATCCATTGTAACTTTACCGAAGCTCATTTACATATTCCGCGTTTACTCTGTATATCTGTCACGAACCCTCACCAACTCCTAATTTTTAAGTGATTCATCCTCCGTTGCATATATTTCTTAACGGCGTATTCTCGTGAATTCCTGGTACAAACTAACGAGCAACGCTACAGAGACTTTGTTCCCTTTGCAAACCTCGCGAGAATTCATGGCTCAAATAATGTTGGAACGTACATGATTCGCGACGTACTGATAACGTTTGCGGTCGTTTGTACCTGTAATCGACCAGTACGATAACGAGCTGTTCGCTGCGAGGTAAGTAATCGAGTTGGAGTTGGGATAAGCGTGTTCTATTCTTCCTTTTATGCTTGCAATTTGACACGTGGTCTGTATAAGTATGCCTGTACACGTGCCGATCGTTAATCAATACAAAGGCATACGTTCTCGACAAAGATTAACATATTCTGTGGTGAAAAACGAAACGAACGAACCGCGTTCCATATAATTAGAACGTACACGTCGCTTTATTTCGCGTTGAAGTCCATGTAATCGTCCGTTGGTATTATTTTAGCCATGATAGTCGAGCCGTACGAAGTTCTCCGGGGCAATTGTTTCCATACTTTTAGGAAGAACGAGTTTCGTTAAACGAAAGATACGAATGTTCGCTCCTCGTGATCGAATCTGTCTGATTTTAGTTGTATTTGTACGATATTAATTATGGTCGTAAATGAGATATTATACGCTACTTGTAAATAAACACACAAGATTTATCCTGTATCGAAGTGCAATAATAAAAACATGTTTAATTAGTGCCAAAGTAATTGCAGAGATAAGAAGATAACACACGATCTCCTCCTGCGGCCGGAATCTCGTGGCTTCCGCCGAGGAAACGGCGAACAAGTACCTTTATAAAGTACGCCACTTTATCGCGCAAGTAACGGGAAAAGATAAACGGTTTTCCACGAAACTTCAGCCACTCCGGCGTACGTACGTAATTTCAAAAGTTTAATCACGCCCCCCTCCCCCGTCTTAAGCGACGATTTAGCAATCATCGTATATTAAACGAAAGTTGTAAAAATACCCCTTGTCGGAGTAGAGACGCGAGGAAAGTTTTTAAATCACGCTTAATGTCATGATCGACTGTGAGTTTGCTCTTAAATCGAACCTGTTCTCCTTCGGTTTCATATCAACGCATATGCATGTTAATCAACCGGTTACTATGAGCCGATGTGTTTACGGTCATTCATAATAAACTGAAAAGTACCTACTACGCTATTCGCGTGACGTTCGATTCACGGACTGCTCGAGGATAAGCGAGCACGTTGGATCTTATTGAAAATTCATAGATTAGTATCGTATCGTGCCTCGCTTACTATTCCGGTCGTTTAAACGTATGTAAGTTAAACGTACGAGATAAACGTATCGATAAATTTCTTTTTATTTCTCAATCTAATCGGTCTTAATCTGATTAAATCTTTCTACGGTGGAGGAAACTGAGACCACCAGCTCGCAGTAAGTAGGAATAAATTAACTTTTAATAGTCGAGTCATGTTATATAGACGATTCTTTAATCGCTTTTATAATACTAACACGATCAACAATGTTTTATGCATATAGATATTTCTCTAAAAATTAATAATTAATCAACTAATTAGTAAAGCGTATAACGAGAAGAATAGAACGAATGGTGGTGAGTATAAAGGTCGAGACAAGATGTTACGAAAGAAACTGTGGAACCGCATGCTGGAAACTTGGACACGGTGTCTGGGTCAAATGACCAACTTTCTATCGATAAAAAAAATTGACCGGTCTCTGCTCGTGCTATTACTTTCTATAGGAACGGCGCAGCCCTTGAATATCCGGACGAGGAAGCGAAAAAAAAAATTGGAAACTTCCTCCCCAACTTTCTAACCCGCTTTTCGTTTCACCTACATCTTCAGTTCTGCAAAACGCTTTCCTCGATCACCACGCGACTTTCGAACCTAGTCACGCGATACAAAATGTTGCTATTCCGTATAGAAAATTAGCAAGGATAGCGACGTTCATTAGATTCCAATCTTACGAATTTCGTGTTTCGTGTTTCGAGTTTCGCGTTCGTGTTTCTACAGAAAAATTGGTGCTTTGGTGTTTGTGAAGATCATATTAGATACTTAATTATGTGAGGTGTTTAATAATCAGTGCGACGAAGATACGAAACATAGGAGTAATATGTACCTAGTGTGCAGGTGAATTTGTTATTTTAATAAATTTTATATTTAATCTGAAAGTAGGAAGTTTAATCTACGAATTGATCGGTTTACGGATTTTTCGACCGTCGAATTAAACAAATATTTTATTTCCGACTTCACATTTGAAATTTAGTCTTACGTGTCCATGCGGCATATAATTTACTTTTCATTGGAAATTGTTATTTGTTCAACGTAGTCATAGTCAACTATCGGACGATATTAAACACGTACAATGCACACATGTGCAGAAACGTTGAACCAGAGTAACGGAAGGTCTAATAACGAGGACTGATTGAGTAGGTGTAATTTGTAGGACGATATTTCATGATTACCACTCCCACGTTGATATGCAAGTAAGTCTTAAATGAAATCTCATAGGCGTTCTTACATAACCCACTTCTCTCTTCGATCCAATATCTCTAGAATTCGTAATATTATTATTATTTCTATAAAGCTACTCTCAACTAACTTGGTCCGTCAAAAATTTCCGAAATAAAATATTCCAAGCTTTTTTGCGTTAGAGGTATCGTGTAAATGTTCTTGGCCTTGAAATATTCGGTACAAAGTTTGGACAGCTATGTGATATGAAAAATGACCTCTTGCGAAAACGTGACCGATAATTACGAGAAAAATACCTTTGTGCAAAGTTCTCACATTTTTGTCGCAACGCATACACGTCATCCGGCACGCGAAATGCATGCGAAGGACGCCGTAACCTTCTTATCTGGCTGTCGTAACGGAGGTCGATTGTTCGCCTCGTTATTCGAAACGAGGAACGTTCAAGCAGAACGTAACGCCTTCTTAGCGCAACTTTTGTGGAAAATATCGGATCAGAGAGCAGGCGATCGGCGACGTCGGTCTTACGGAACTTATTTGCAACTGCTAAAGATGCAAAAATGCGATCTTTCTCAATTGAGCTTTGTATCGAAGTACAAAATGGCGCTGCTTCCAGAAAGCCGTAGGATTACGCATCGAACTTTACCGCAAGATTCCATATTATTATATTCCTGTGAAATTTCATCGCGAGCACGATCAGGCGGTTGCGGGATGAAAGTGGATCTCCTTGCCAGTGTAAGTCGTTAATGTCGAGGGAAGAAATGGTTCATCGTCTCCACGGCTATATTTCAACGAAATAAAAATTCGGAATCGGCGAGTCGACGGGATTGGAATCTGCAACATTGTGCGGAAAATGACCAAGAAGAGGCGTTCGGCCGGCGGACTAATAAAAGGTTGACCAAACGTCCTTCTCAGGCGGAATGGAGGAGCCAGTTTTTCGAGGCAACGAAGACACCCGCCCACCGTGTTCCACCTATTCGACTCGAACTCGCCACGACCGCCGGCACCGGGTATCTTCCAGTCGAAGACGAACGCCCACTCATTCGTATGACCACTGCGAATTTTATTCTTCTTCTCGAATTGAATTTCATATAAGGATAGTTGGCCCCTCGAGGGTTAGGTTGCTTGCGTAGAAACGATAGAAAAATATTGTTCGTTTTTACGGAATATTTGAATATCATATCGGTCCGAACAAAATATTCAAGATGGAAGTCAACGTTGAACCGAGAAAGAGATACGTACCTTATATACCTGTTGTAACTTTTCTATGTTATTCGATATTACTTACTTCGGGCAATCTTTTACGATAGTAATAAATCGATGTTGGTCGTAATTATGAAAAGTTTCACGGGACGAACGAGATGAAAGCCGATTAACCCAGAAACAATCGAACGCGAGATTAACATTAATTTAACGAATGACCGACGAAAGGATACGATAACGAAACGATGTTATTGCCTCCAGCCGCGAGGCAATAACATCGGAGAAGAGTTTCATTTTTGTTTCAGCTAATCCTATTCGCGTATAACAGAGCAATGCTATTAAGAGGCGGGCGAGAGTCCGATGGGTCGACGAGGGTCAGAGAATAATTCGACCGAGTCGCGAACCCAGTTCGATCGAGGTGGGGTTTTCTGCGTGTATCCGATTGAGACGTTATTCGAGGATTCTCCGATTCTCTGCCGCTATTTCCGACCAATAGTCACGGCGGAGGAGATGAAATCCCTCTAACAATTCAAGTTTCCAACTCCTAGCCGTAAATTAGAGAATTTAAAGTCCGTTTCAAGTCAAATTTTTCAATCTGTTTACATCGATTCTTTGCCTCGGTGGAATTTCATATTCGACTTATTTGCGTTCGTCCAAATTGCTCGCAGTTAGTTGCTAAAAATAAGAGAGCATCTAGTATCTACGTATGTTAAAACGTAGACCTTCGAAACGTTCGAGGAAACCGAAGTTTTATTACTTTTTTGCGTCGTCTTTGCTTATTTTTCTACGGTCAATTTAAAGCATTTGGTCCGTACGATATTGTTACTTATAAAGTAAAAACGCGAACGTGAGATATTATATTTCTACGTATCTGAAAAATTAACAAGTACTGCATAGAAGTAAATTTAACGAAGAAGGGTGCCGGTATAGTTTGCTCGATTAACAGTGTTCCGAAAGATGGAACGTTTCAAGAGGGAGGGAGCCGAGCAACGTTGGAATGCGTTAAAAAGAGTGGCTCGCCGGTCATTAATTCAATTAAGATTGCGGTTTCGTTTGAACATTATGTACGTCGTTCGTCACCTGAGTCTGATAATTTTGTAACGACAATAAAACAATCGTTTTAACGACTAGCTGAAAACATACTTGCATCGCGGCACTGTCCATCGTTTTTATCACGATCGCGAAAGAAGAGGACTCAGAAGCACTTACGATCGAGCTCGTTATCTCAGAACTTCGCCCTGGTTGCCTCATAAATAATTCATTCGGCGAGCAGGTTTCTCGGCGGGACATTTTTTCGTACGGTGCCACACTCAGCGTCCAATGAATTACTGGTATATTCAGTGTAACGACGCTTCTCCGCGAATGCGACAGACTTTTTATCGTACGTCCGCCGCGAACTCTAAAAATAATCTGTTCGAATTGGCGTTTCGCTCGAGCACGTGCAACTTCGTTTTACCGTAGATAGACGGCAGCGTTTTTCAGGTGAACGGGCAAGTCGAAGTCCGAATCAGAGTCAGATTTGCGAAGCATCGCTCTCCAGTTTGATTTCAGTAAATTCCTCGTGGCGATCGTTTAGTTTGTTCGTGGCTAGAGTCGTGTTATCGAGTTGCATCGTTTGAGAAAAGTCGAGATCAAAGCCGAGAGAGAAAAGATCGGGCTCGTTTCGACGAAGCAAAGAGACGAAGATAGAAGAAATCACCGACCGTTGGTGAAATTTCCATTGATTTTTTCCTCGATGCCGGACGTTTTCGAATAAGTAAAAAAACTAGTAGAATTTCGCTCGTTTCGCGAAGGTAATAATGGAATAAAAAGGAAAGAATTCAACGACCGTCCAGAGTTTCGATTAATTTCTGTACGCGCGCTGCGTGTTTTCGAATAACCGAGAAACTAAGAGGAACGAGGAAGAACATGGATGATATTAAAAGAGGAGCAAACAGTGGATCCGACCAAGAAGCAAGGAGGCGTGATTTTTGCGCCCACAGCCGTGGTTCTTTGCGCTGTCTGAATGTTGCGAGCGACTCTATTCTTAGAAAAGGATCGCCCGAGAACAGCCGTATTTACAATGTAGGTGTACCGCATTTAAAATATTGCCTTTAATATATAGCGACCGTGGTGGCTGGAACCATACGCAGCGAAGAAGATTGCACACGTAGTGGGGGGCAGGAAGGTATTTAATACGTTTCGGCGCATAAATTGCCGAGTATATGGGGCGTTATGGGGTGGGACGTGACCATCGTCGAGCGTTCGGCTCTCTCGCCAGAGCGAAATCATCGCTGTCACGGCCACCATGTTGCCCGTTGTAACCTGGGACATCGTTTTCTCCCTGCCTTTCTCGATTCGTTGATTTCTCTGCTCTTCGCCTCGCATTCTTCCCCTGCACGTTTGCCTGTACCTGACTACGGCCAAGAACGCTCGAATTAGGGAGAAGAATCGTTTCTCGCCACTGCCAATTTCTTTGGATATTACAACGCGCTGGAAAGATGAAAGATGTCCTCTGGTCGACAAAACTGTACAATTCCATGGGGTACCTTTTGGTCGAGAAGATTTACGAATACGAGAAGGGATCGTTGGATTCAATGGGCAACGGCATCGTCGTTCGATTTCGGCATAGATTTCCATTGAAAAGAGACTTAAAATCGCGCGAGGTGTATCGCCGGTTCCGGGAAAACAGTCGCGGGACGCGTCCGATTTATTTACTTGTCCGCGAAATTCACCGTTCCGATTGGTCGATGCTAGGGGTCTGCGATATAAACTCGGACCGTCGTTGAAGCCGAGAGCCGCTTCTGCCGTAGGGTTCTTCATATTAGACTTTTTCGTATTCCTTCGGCGCATTTAACCGGCTATTTTATGCTCCTCGTGTAGGATACAGTCTCCCTCATGGCCGGTGCTCTTGCCAGCAACCGGATAATAACGCCGAGAGACGGTCGGTGCCGTCATTTTGAGATTTTATTATATCGCCGTTTGTCCTCCCCTCGCGGACGCGGTTTAAGCGTGCACCTCTGGTATCCTTAATTGGGATTAATACGAACGGCGATCGCGACATGTGTTGCGACCGAATCGTTCACCTGTGTGCGTGCATCGGGTGCTTAAAGCTTCTTCACGTTTTAATTCGAACCGGTGTCCGAGCTACCGCTCGACGTTTAACGTTTTTCGCGATTCGCCCGCGAAACACCATCCGCCAGCCACTCCACGTCGACTTTGCAAGTTTGTAATTGGACGATACCTCGAGCGCCGATGGTTTCCGAGCGCTCGAGCTTCCCACGAGGCCTCGGCCGTTTCCTTCCAGCGTTTCACGCCGCTTGTTCCACACTTTGGAACGCAAAGCCGGCTTTACTCGCGAGACAGGGCTCGCTTATATTGCTGGATCTTCGTACAAATTTATACGGACAGGCCAGCTCTTGGTTATTGGGGATCAGATTTAATTTCGCTGCATTCAAGGAGGAATCTGAGACGATGTTAAACCGGTGTTAAGACTATGGTTACAATGGATACGCGTTCCGAGGAACGCAAATGTGTGCTGGGACAATCGGCTAAAACCATTAACCATAGTCATTACGCGATAATGCGACGAATGGAGATGCAAATTGACGCGAAAAGATATTAATCGAGATCAGTTATATAATTAATCCTACTAAATCCTACTAAACGATGTATCGTCTTCGTTCGAAGAAAAATATCTGTAAAAAGACAACTTGTTGAGAGAGAGAGAGAAAGATGAGAGGACAAGAAGAACGAACGGAATGAGAAAATAACGTTTCTTTCGTTCGTTGTTCCACGGGAGAACACCATTACCAGGAATTACGCGGTTCGAAGAAACACAACGATGCGATCGATTCGGACAATGCCTATGGAGTCGCGGTACATTAATTTCTTTCTTGGAATCGTACTGGGTCATACGCTGGGACAAACTTTATACGCCATCGGAAGTCTACGCTACGATCTCATAATTTTCTGGAAATATATTTCGCTTTAACGTCGTGCTGTTGGTTGGAAAATTGATGTAAGTAATTAGCGACTATCATATTCTTGGAAATCTTGAAATGGCAACAGGGTGATAGCATCACGCGAGGAATGCGTTATAAAATTATATTTTCATTTATAAAACGGTAAAAACGGGGGCAAGATGGATGCACGCCTAATTAGGATATTAATCACGCCCAGAAATTCGTATTCCATGTAGGTAATTAAAAGTAGCCAGGGGTCGCGCTTTAATTTCATACTGGAGATTAAATAGTTCGACTCGAGTGTCATAAAGCGAAAGAAATATCATTCTTACGAATCGTGAATTCGTTATCGCTCGTACCAATTTGTCCGCGATTATCCGCGTGAAAGTCGATTCCGAAAAATCGTCACTACTTCGTCGTGCATTACTTTGAAATTTATCAGAGCACGAAGACACGGTCGAGTAAGCCGGTCGGATAGCGTGCCACGCAATTTCCATTTTGCGAAGAAATTTCAACGGTAGAGGCAAGCTGCGTCCACTTGTTATTCTTCGTCCTTATCGCCGATGCAGATCGGCAAATTTTATTCTACGGAAAATGATTTCTAATTTTCACCCAAGCATGCGATAAATACCTTATACGTAAATCTCGAATTTGCGACACTTCCAGAGAGACATTAACAAGAGAAATCAGTCAGAAAATGGAAAATACACCGTGCGTCGCGAGAATCGGACGCGGATCGAGCGCAGCTGCCGTACGGTTTGCAGCATTCGAGGATCTGAGGTGATAGGGCGTGATAGTGATTGAGGGAACACTCGAGTTTGTTTAACAATAAATATTTATTAACGATAATATAATAATAATAACGAGTACACTTGGCGTAAACTCGCGGTTGTTAAATTCGGTTCGCGGTTCGCGGATACAAGTCCAAGCTCGGAACGTTCCAACGGTTTCTGCTCCGTGGCTCGCGACAGATCTTCATCCGGATTATTAGCGAAATACGAGAGACGTTGGAAAACAGGGTATTTTAAAAAAATGCTTACTAGTTACGCGTGTTTGAAGAGGAATAGCGGAGGGCGCCACCGCACAGTGACAAGAAACACCTCCGCCGAACAAACATTTTCTCTTTGTCTTCGGTTGCTATCGTCTCTTTCTGAACCCTTCTCGCCTCGATACGAACGATGGACAGAGAGACGTTCTCGCGACGTCTCTCTCTCTCCCTTCGCGATTCTCTATCCAGCCTGATCCCCTTCTCTGGCCATTTCTTGAATATCTCTTCTTCCACCGCCTCACCTTTGCCATTTCGGTCGGTTACTCTCCTCTTCCGATCGAGTGCCGCGCCCATGTCGACGACGACGACGACGACGTCGACGCGACGTGGACAAATACAAACGCTGCACTCTCTCCATCTCGTCCGCGTACCCCTTCGAGGCATCCCTTTTCGCGACGTCCTTGTTCATCCGGCGGAGAACGCGCTAACGCGTCCTCTTCGTCTAACGTCGGAGAAAGAGCAACGAGGGAGGTCATGGCGACACATAATTTTCTCTTCTCGATCTGTTGTCTTCATTCCGGCGCAGCGTCGAGGCCCGGTGTCGTCCTGTTCCGTATCGAACGAACGAAACACGAGACAAGGTATCTCTCGGTCCTTGTTGGTCCGGCTTGTCTATGGTGGCTGGCAAGCCGAAACGAGGCAACCAGCAGCACCGGCCAGCGAAGCGAGCATCGTCATTTTCTCCGGATCCTATCTCGCTTTTGCCTCCGGCTTCGCCATCTTCCTCCAGCGGTGGCCAACGCCAGCCGCCCGGAGAAGGGAGAACGAGGGTTGGGCGGGCGGCTATTTCGACGGGGGGCGACCGTCTCTGTTTTCCAAGTTGCTTTCGAGCGTAGCTTCTCTTCGTCTCGCTCGCTCGCGTTCCCACGTATATACATTTGTGATCGGCTTGGGATCCGCGGGGTGAGAGAACCGGGGCGCGGCTCCGTACACCCGTAGAGGGAAACGGAGAGGAGAGGAGCGAGCGGGCAGGAATACAGAGAGAAGAGCGACGGGGAGAGAAGAGGAGGAGGAGAAGAGGCGACGAGGGACGAGAGCGGAATGGAGTGCAGCGGTGAGAGAGAGGAGAGTAGCCGAAGCCGTTCCAGTACAGACGGTAGGGTAGGGTGAGAGGGGAGAGCGTTCGCAAAGTGTCCCTAAAACTTTTACAATCGCTCGGCTTGGCTCGCTCGCTCTCGCGTTCTCGCTAGGGCTATGCTTGATGGCGTATCTTCCAATGTGAGTTGCCCATAATACTAAGATGTACGGCTGCGCCGGTAGGGGTCCCGCTTGGTCTCTCACTCACTTACTACCTTATAGTATAGCAAAGCCAAAGGCGTATAGCGCGCCGAACGTACGGCTGTTCCATCGCGTTAGCCAACAGTATTTCGCCGGTATTTTCGGTTTCTAGTCGCGGAACGATCGCCCTTTCCGTCAGGGCCGGCCGCGTTCTTCTCGCGTTTTCGCCAGGGCGCTGCTCCGGAGCACGCTCGCGCGGTTCGCCAGCACTACGCTTCCTCTGGCTCGAGTACCGCGCCAGCCCTTTTACCGTCTCCCTTCTCATCGTCTCGCAGCTTGGCTCGCGGCGAGCGAATCGCCGGCGAAAACCGACTCGTCGGAAGCTTGCGTACGTGCGCGTCTCGTGGTTCACGACGATCCACTTCCCTATCGAGTTTCGCGAACACGAACCGTGTTACGTTAGTGATGTGCCAGGGAAAGTTCAACGTTCCTCCAGTTGCCTTGCGAAGTAACCCGAGTCACGTGATTGCCCGCTATTATCGTGGATCAGTTGGCCCGTTGCATGCTGTTGAGTGCGTGCCGCGTCGCGACGAGCGTGGCCAACGCCGCCGTCGGAGCAACGGGATGCCAACCAGGTTATTACCACCCTCACGGTAAGCTTTCTAACAACGATCACGTATGTTTTGCGGCGTGCAACGCTTCCCACTCGATTCCATCTTTATCGTTCGGTGGTCGAGTATTTGGTAAACGTATCGAAACAGTTGTTGCCTGAATGAATTCGATGGCCGATGTCAAGCGCTACTTGGACAGTAAGTTAACGTAACCAAACAGTCTGGGTATTTATCGCGTCCCTCCCTTCTCTCTTCGTGTACCACGACAAACAAATAAAATCAGTCCTTCTATATAGAATACATACGTCCGTCTTGCAATATTTTCGCGTCTTTGCTTACGGAAGATCAAAGTTCTCCTTTGATCAACCAAATCGAACAGACTCGATTATTTAACGTTCTCGTTGATTCGTCTAACCGAACAGTGCATGCGTAACGTCTGAACAAACGTATCGAGTTCTCGCAGGTTGATAGCCGAGAATTTCTTAATTCGACGAGTAACCAGGGATTACCTCGGCTGCTTGTTCCACGACGAACGACCGTCGGCGCGTTCGGTGTCTCTCTGTTTTGGAGGAGAATTTCGCCGCGGCGGATAAACAAACGCTGCCACCTAAATACTCAATTAGCGGAGCTTTTTCGCGGTCGGGAAACGCGGTGGCGTGCCGGGCTAGAACGGCAACGAGGAAGATCGCAACGCGAGAGGGGAACACGGCGAATTCCTCGTGAAACGGTGCATCGTTGTCGCGGCAGTGGCAGCGAAAGTGGGGATAGCCGGTTATCGATTGGCGGAACGGTCGTATCGCGGTTGGCCACGCCCAATCGGCTGCCGCCGTCAGCCGTTTTCACGTATCGCGACCATGCGCCATGTGACTCTCGTGTGCATTTTCTCGATGCAGGAAAATACTCGCGCAGGTCGGGATCACCGCGTTATCGACCACCGGATGCAAAGTCCTCGTAAATGTTAAGCAATGCCTTCATCCTCCCCACGCGTTCTCCATCCGACTCCCTTAGTCCTCGATCAGATTGAGCTCCTTGTCGATACACCACCCTCTGCTCGTTTGCAAATCAACTTGGTTGCCGATCGTATAACCGCAACGTTTCGTTCGTTGAACAACCACGACGCATCTACCAGGGAAGGTATGTGAACCGTCAAGGTGATCCGAATGCCGTCGCTGAGTTCACCTTGCTCGGACAAACTGGCACGTTTAAATAATATTGCTTTTTACGAAGGTTCGCGGATTGTGTAGAGTTTTTCTCTGAATTTCTTTGTCCGTTGCTGTATGAAAACATTCGTATATATCCGCGTAATATACGAGCCATAAGTTACGATATTACAGTTAACTTCAACTTCGGAGATCTCTGAAACTTTACCATCGAAGTATTTTATCGATTCTTTTATAATCTCATCGATTTTTTCTACTTTTTATCTCGTGGAGTTAACGGCGAATAAGTGGCTCGTATAATTCCTCCTATATTTCTTTTTCTTCTTTGTCAAAGAATCCGTGTGAAAGAACTCGAATTCGTTGGTTTGATAAACAACTCGGATTCAGTTGCGCATCCTTTACGCAACCTTGTCTTTCGACCAGCCACGCGTTCCGACAGAGTAAACAAAGTTTACAAAACGGTAGCTTGTTAGCACGGAATAACATAGCAGGGAGTACGATTGTTTTCACGTAGCAGGAACAATCGGGACGGATTTGGATAGCGTCGCGCGCCGTTCGCACCGCGATAAATAACGCCCACGACCGTTTAACTCCGAATTTAACATCGTAATTTACCTAGCGTTATCGCCGTTGTCTAATTCCTATGGAAATTCGAGTCCTTATTTTATCTCGATCGGCGCAAAAGATCTAGATAAAGCGAAGCGAGCACGGTGCGCGATAAAAACAATGGCTCGTCATTGTCGCTCGAATACGATATAAATCCGTGTGGTGTTAAATGAGGCAGACATTTAGATGCGTTAAATTACGCGGGAATTCTGGTACGAAGGGTTCCAGCCGAGCGTGTTACAGATTTTATCTGACGCTAAATTCTCCGACGTGTGTTATATTCTTCTCGCAATTAATTTTCACGACCGTCTTTTAAATCTTACCTTTTGGATTTATCGGTGGATTATTTTTTCTTAGTAAAAAATGGTATACGCGTAAGTCAGTGGGCTGTCTAAATGTTTGTAAAAATTTGGTAACAGTGAAAAAAAGTGGCGGCTATAAAAAATAGATGTTTATTAAAGCCTCAACAGCAGCGCGTTAAAGAGAATCGCAAATTATCCTCGCCGAACGTTTTCCATAGGCTCGCGAGTTTTCAAGAAAAGTTATTTCCTTGAAACCTGTTTCTTAATCCCGAGTTATGCACGCTCTTGAGATCGGCATCGATAGTTTCTTTTGGTTTCCGAAGCATGCACGCAGGTACCGTACTTTCTCCTCGTTCTCCCTTCGTCTAGTCGGGGTTGTACGCTGTTGTCCCCTGCCCCCCTTTTTTTTTTTTTTTTTTGTTTCTCTTCATGGAACGCTGGTCTGGCATGCAGCTGAATCCTTAGAAGTGAAAGTAGGTTATGTTTTCGATTTCGACCTGGGTTTTTATACGCGGCAATCCTTCCGAAAGCTACACGAATTGCACACAATGAGCTTCGCCTTGCGCTTTCCCTTTCTGTGTTCCGCGAACTCTAGAACATTTACGCGGCCAAAGTTCCGAAGAGATATCAAAGTATAACACGCTTGAAAAACTATAATTTCGTACGAAATTTTCCACCAGTTACGTTCGATAGAACGTTAGATACTTCTCGTTGCAAGGTCTCAGAAATACAAATTATAGTTATGGAGAGTTTGAAAAGTGAGCCGGAAGCGCGATTTCTTGGAACGAAGTTTAGTCATCGCGTAACCACATTGTTCCGAGGTAACAATTTCTTATCGCGATCTGGAGAAACGTTTAAATTGTTGGTTTTTAGGATCGGTGTCACCGTTTGCGTCGGTAAGCGGCTGTGTTCGCGTTGTTCGACGGACAAAGTAACTACAAAGGCGTGTTCTATTCCCCCGCACACGAACATATCAATGGCAATAACACGCAACGATTTGCATCAAAGATCGTGCATGACAACAGGTTTATAACGCGTATGAAGCAATCAGGATTTTATGCTCTTATCGTGTAATTTATAACGCATGCAAATCACAAATTTTACGAGACGACTTCCCGTCTCTGTGTATTTTTTCATTTGTACGAGTTTCTTGGTCGCTGTCCGTTCGCAAACGAGCGATTCCCAGGAATACAATCTTCCAACAAATGTCTACGATGTTTGACCATCCTGCAGCCAACCGTTCGAACGTCTTCGATCGATTTCGCCCGCTAAATTGTCCCCATTTCACGAACTTGAGTATTCGAAATAAGATCTAAGGGAATATCCCTATCCCCGTCGTCTTCCGAACGCTATTCTCACTTTGTTCGTATCCAGAAACATTTTTAGAAGCTGGAGATTAGCCAAATGGCTAATTCGTTGATCCACGAAACTATAGAACGCCATGTTTATCTTAATGTCTACGTCTGGAGAATTCCGTCGGTTCAAAGAAAACTCGCGTAAGTTATTGGCGTCGCGAGGCAGAGAAGAACGAGTTTCAAATTGCAAGCATTAGGGTCTTCTTTCGGGTTATTTTTATCACGAATTCTTTGCGCGTGTAATCTACGAATACTTTGCACCGGTTTCGTAATCCCTCGACGAAGAAGAGAAGGGAAGATAAATGAGAAATAAAAAAATCGATTATACCATCGAGATGTTTATCTTGCAATCTACGAGAGTAAAATCGTATGAATTTCAAAGTTTATGAATGAATTCGATAAATAATTCAAAGACACGGATCGTTCCACTCTAAAGTAAATAAATGCGCGTTCGCGAAGGTAAATAAAGAACGTCGGTATCAACGAGTCGTTAATTATCAAGGAGATGACCAAGGTTACTTATATTAATCCGCGGTCGGCGCAGTTCGGCGGAATCGATCGAAAAGAACACGAGGGTGAAATCAGGACGTAGTTTCTTCTTGGAAAATTTAATTGACGGTCAACGAGCTGGCGGAAAATGAACATCTTTTGCCGATTTAATAGACAGAAAGAGAGGCATCGCGTAAACGCCCATTCGTCGCCATTGGTTCGTAACCTTTCGTGTTTGTGACCGCTGGCTTCCTACTGACTACCAACGTGACGCGAATGTTCGATACACGAATAAGCTTCACCTTCTTCGACGATGCTGCCTCTTTCGTTTTTCGTGCAGTGCGCATGGGTATACCTGGAAGGAAGTACGCCGGCAGCCGGAGCAAGTGCGTAAAAGGGGGTGCATCGGGTGCACAGGATGCGCCTCGAGCGCAGTGGAAGGGTCGCCACAAGTATCCAGTGTTGGTGTTGTCCGCGACTTCGATCGCGCACCATCATGATATGTACCAGAAAGTACGGGAGATAGGTTCGATGAGTACATCGATGGAGATAGCGACATTGAGCTTTCATTCGAGAGACGTCGGTTGTTCTAAGCAGAAATAAAGACAACGCGATCGTGGTGGTGGTGCTGGTTCGCGATATTGGCTCAATTGCGACGTTTCGTTTTTCAATAATTCGGCTTCACCGACGATCGAATGGAAGGACCGAGGGTAAATGAAAGTCAGTGTTGGTGTTATCGATAAATTTGATAGAATTATCGTTGGCAGACAGAACTATCTCGTCACCGTCGCCACGATTCCGAGTCTAATCTATTTATTTTTGATGTCTTCGTCTAGAACGCGATCCATTAAATAACGCCCACTCGAACGGTTACCCTTCGCTTGCTGTCCTTTCGAATCAGTTACGAGGACGCGCGGTGAAGTGCCTGACGCACGAAGAAGTCTTAGCCGCGGTAATCGCGGTATGCGAGCACGGGAGCAGCGATTAAAGTGGACAGTGAACGAGTCGTCTTGACGAGAGGAAGAAATACAGTCATCCGACGACGAGTACGCGTGTAGGTAAGTACGTTACCTCGGACAACCGCAGCCACGTCAGCCACCCCTTTTCTTCTCGAAGGCCGCAACGCTTAGATGGCCGACACGGTAGCCGTAACAGTTCACTCGACGTATGCTTTTACAGCATATCCGTCTCCTGTAGCCGGCGCAAAGAATACCAACCAAAGGACGAGGACGAGGACGAGAACGAGCAGAGGACGGGGGGGAAAAAGAGCGTTCGAAAGAGCTTGTGTGACGTTTGCAGGGGTCAGTCATAGGGAAGGGGCGCAAGCGCAGTTATGTTCGTGAGACTCGCGAAGCACATGGTCGCCCTGACTCCTGTTCCACGGTCCTGTCTCGACTTCCTATCTTTCCTCTGGGCTTGAACCGTGTAAATAATTACTTTGCCTAGTCGCAGCTCCATTTACAACAGTGTTTGTTTATCTTAGACGGGCTACCGTGACGAAAGGGACGCCTCGAGGAATAATCCTTCGAATACCATTTAGAAAACGCGATGGCCAAGGATCGTTGTTTATTCAAAGTTCGATTAGATCGTTGTATTCTTAGACAAGGTTACGAGGTTTGTAAGTAAACACGTTGTTCGGAACTCAATGACGAGTAATCAGTGAATGACACTTGTTTTGAGAGTGGGGAACGCGCAAAAGGATCCATCGGGACTTTGATCGAAGTGGTTTATATTAAGTGTTTGGAGAGAATGTTCTTCGAAGAAGCGAGAGAAGAGAAAAGGAGCAACAATCGTTGAAGAGTAGATGGTCGTTCAGTGCATAAACCCGATAGATGTTGTGACGTTATAAATATAGAGCGCTAATGGAAACGCACTACGCTGCCCCTTGGCTTCGAGGAAAAATAAATAGAGTTATGGAATACACCGTCGCTCTCTTTCACCCAATGTCTTTTCCAGAAGGTTATCCAGTTATAAAAATACTTCGTTCTTGAAGTAAGGGGCACTACGAACGTACGAAAAAAATTCGTGCAAGAAGAGAACATCTTAAATTTGCAAAAACTAAGGGATGCAATATTTATTGCATATATCTAACTTTTGAAAAGTAGAAAGGTCAAATTAACGGGTGTATTTTCAAGAAAATAGAGAGGCAAACTTCGTTTACCCGTCCCCCTCCAAAAAAAAAAAAGATGATTCAACCGAAGAATCATGCCGTAGGAGTTATGGGAAGTCGCAAACTAAACGTCCTTGACCCAGGGCAAACAGTCATCAATGAAGTCTCCTTGTGCCGGTACAACTCGTAAATAAACATTATCGTTTCTTAAGATTTATGGACGAACTTTGCGATATTGGAAAAAAACCGTAGTGCGGTAGTGATCTATTATTGAACATTCGCGTGTTGACTGTAATAGAGTGCAGTGTCCTAAGACCACAAGATCGGAGTTCATCGATCGAAACCAAGGGTGAGTAAACTGATATACGCCTGTTGATCTTCGTAATCGTTCACCGAATTGCTAGATAATTTTCTTTAATCTATTTTTACTGTTATATACGATACTTCATTTATTATGTAGATAGGTGACTATAATTAGTTTAACTATCTCTATATAGCGACGTTTTATCCTTCGAGTAACTGTCTGTTACAGCGAGTTGTATCAAAAATTCGAAATTAATTCACGTATACGACATCGCTTAAAACTTCGACCAATAAAACAATAAATATATTGTAATGGTAGGTGAAATCGTTGGTTGATTGTACGATATACGCATAGAACTCATTAAACAAGTGAGCTGGTTAGATATTACGTCTGTTGCACCACTTATACCTTTCATACCACTTAACCCTGACCTACCATCGGTGGCTTACAGTTTTATAGTGGTTCGATAAGAAATGGACAATTAATACCCATATAATTAATAATTTGAGCATACGTACGTACAATGCCCATTCAATCTACTTGCAGCGATACGATGTAATTATAATAATATGGACAGATATTAAACAAACATTCGATGAGATTAGATTTTCTACGCGTGCATTTTACTGGCTTTCTAGCTATCTGTTATTGAATCTCGTTATTATTGTAATACGCATAGTTATAGTATCTAATGTCTGCGAATTTATTAGACCTACCTGCTATGTCAACAACATTGCAATCCATAATATAAACATGAAATCTATAACAAAAGGTTGCTTGCTTTTTATCCGTTCTCGATGTAAACACGATTAAGTACGATGTATAAACACGAGTTCGTTAACTCTGGATTGTCTAACTAGCGTTACGTAAGCCAAGCTGCATGTGTAGTAGTTTCGCTATAGGTATTCCACGCGTGTCAATAATAACATTAAACGAGGGAAAGTGGAAGAAACGTTAGAGCTTTCGTGCCTTAAAAAAGAGTCAAAATGGTATAGTTGCAAAATTGCTAGAAACAAATTTATTCAACTCCTGTCGGAATTTAAATTTCGCGTACGGGTTTGATTAGAGAGAGAATGATGGAAAAGTAACTAGAAAATGGAGTTTCCAAATAACATGAAGCACAGTTCTTAGGGCGTAGCCCAGGGGGCATTCTCAGTCATACAGGGTTTTCCAGAATATCCACGGCTACGACAGATCCGCACCTTGGTTTTTACGATTTAAGGGAGAAAGACGAGCGTGGCGGGGTTTGAAATGCGGGGTGTAACTGTCAGTCGTGCAATAAAACTTTTAACGCCTTCGTGTCCAATAAGCGTATCGTCCACGGAGTTTTACATTGGGCGGCGTCCCGCGGCCATTACGCCGTAACGGGACGATGCGGCACGCTGAATGGTCGCCTGAACCATCATGGCCGCTCACTATCCAGGATTCCCCCCACCATTCCGCTACCTACAGCGTTTTCCATCCCTCCAGCGAGACACTCTATCCTTGCGTATGTTAAATCTTCGAGGGTAAAGCAAAACGATACCAAGTTGAGCTTCGTTCGTGGGCAGGTAACATTTTGTAATTTTTACAATCGATGCATTTAGTTCTCGCTATTTATATTTTACACAAATGCGACGAGCTATAGAGCTATCATAATAGCGTTAAGTATAATTACTTAACGATACGATTTTTAAATCGAGTCGTGCTTCGATATAAATGATACTATTTATGGTAATTTAGTGTTATATTTTCTATTTTGTCTATGGGATTCCAATGCAAACCGATAGAAACGATGGAGAGCTTTTTTGGAGAGCTTATATTTTTTAAATTATATCATAAAACCGAAATTAAGTTTGACGTAAGAATTTTATATAAAATTACTTAGTTTATCTCTTATTTTTTTTTTATGTGCGTATATATATTCATACTATTGCATAAGTACACACATACACATGTATAGTTCTGAAGTTGCTCAGTTATGTACGATATGGGTCGATAACTTCTACCGCATCCTACTTTACCGATCGTATAAGTACTGCCTGCTAGATTTGCATCGGAGCAACACATAACCAAACAATCCACTGTACATGTAATGACTTGAAAACTTTTGCAACTTTTTTCATATTGCACGTTGCAGTTTTAGCAAACAATGACTTTATATATTTCGTGGATTTAATCAAGATCTTAATCGAGATTAAGCAAGAAACTTATAAAAACTTTTTCGTTACATTTCCTTATTTTGCCTGCTTTTTGTATGCATAAATGATAAGAAGATTTAGCTCTCGGGATGCTTTTCAGTCTTAAAAAAATCTCGGTTGATCATAGAGCTTCGCATTAAAATTTTAATCTAAGGTAGAAGATCCGGGTAGAAGGAAGAAATAAACTACGTACCTGGAGATACGAAAGCTTCGAGGGAAAAAATGAGCTCCAATTTCACCTCCTCTTGATGACGACGAGCATATTGGCGTCAACGCAGGATACGCGCCAGAGGCGAGTAAGGCTTACTTCGGAAATAGGCTGGGTGGGGAAACTCAATTTTACTAAAATCCTCTCGTAGCAACGGAGACGTGTATACATATTGTATATACCATATATACCTGTACGTTGTTACTTTCTGCCAGACAATCTTCCTGCTTCGTCTCGCTTTCGTGTCAGCCGCCATGTCAAACAAACTACATCCATACCTATAATACCCATATGTTGCATCTATACGTTTGCGTTGTGTATATGTTGCATCTATATACGTGTATGTAGATCGACATTGGCTCGTACATTCGATACACATAGTAATGTCGCGATGTTATATAGGTGGGTTTTGTCGTGGAGCCATAACTAGAAATACGATGTAGTACATAGGTTGCAAACCCATAAACCCCCACCTTGTCCGGGTCTTCTCGAGGCTTCTTCAGACAGCGTTACGTTTACCTAGGGCCGAAACGACCGCGCACCACCTACGGCAGCAACACCTTCGACGACGAAAGTGACGTAGGTTGGAACGTTGACTCGTCGACGTCGACGGTAGCGCCAATAAACAGGGCTCCCGCGCCCGCCTGACTTTCGATTATGTCATAGACTACATATTTCATCGGGATGTGACCCCGCGAAAGCGCGCGCTCGTCCATTAACTTTCGCGACAACTTTAGCGTGTGTTCTGAGAAAATATTACATTGATCTGTCGAAGTCGTAAACTATATGAGAATATAGTATCTGAGCGTAAGTGAGTGACTGGAAATACGTACGCTGATTAATCGTAAGAGTAGGATTAAGAAAACGTCGCGGCATGAGATCGGGGACATTTTTTGGTTAGAATAAACCCGCGCGCGCGCGCCTAAACTTGACGGTTAATCAAGCTATGATTCCCTTCGTCATGTATATTGGGGGATACGCGGCTGTTCTTTGGTATTCTATGCGTACATGTATGCGAGGACAGAAGAGGAGGAACTCTGCAGGGATTAACTGTGATCAGTTCGTGCCACGACACGCAGCCGGGTCGATCGTGAGATTCATTAAATATCGTCCGATGGACTGTAAAGCTATCCGTAGCTATACTATTTCCGGAAAATTCGTTTGCTTGGACTCTATCGGCTTTATGCACGTCGCGAACGCCAGTGAACGTACTCGTTAATGCGCATGCGTCCGGTTGTAATATGGTATCCTTCTCTCGGAGTGGCAACATGCGTCTTATACACAACCACGTGACCACTTTAGTTTTGGAGCTGAATAATGCACAGTTTATATCGGAATTTTCTACCAACACGCTTTGATACAGGTCAGTACCGTCTTTATGCTTTAACATAGATTCTCTCACGCCCTAAGCTCTCTTCGGAACTTGTCTCCTACCGACGAACTGCCGAATGTCATTCACGTAGGTTGTCACGTATTTCGACAATCCATGAGAGACGAACAAACTTTCGCATGCCGACTTTTCAGACGGTCGTCATTAACATAGGCAACAAGTTAACGAAGACGATGCAATATGCGGAACGGGCAGAAAAGTCACGTTAAATCATTGTAATGTATACGTTGACAAGTGTCAAAATATATTACATGTCCTAACCTATACTATCGTCTTTGTCTCTTGACGTTCATTTCTCGTTCCGAGTAGTCATAATACAGTTAAACGCATGATCTTCGAACATAACAATATCTCAAACCGTGATTTTAGTCTCCTTTAACATTATTACAATAATATTGTTAAGATGTAAGTTTTACCGGTACTAAAACGACGTCAGAGTTTCTTATGTTCCGTTTATTGTCATATGATTGTTTTCACGTTTAACATCGTGAATATCAAATAGAATACCGCTGTTCTCGTTCGTTGTACTCTATCGTTTGTCAAGGGGGCTTTTGCGTTCATTACCAATCGTTCGTCAAACGCAATTGTAATTACATTCCGTGAACGTAACGCGTACTTAGACAATCATAGCTTAACAAGCTACTATATATTCTCATGAACAGTCGAGAACACGTTAGTAGTTAGGATAAATTCCTGACGATGGCGCGCCAAGATATTCGATCGGGCTATCTTTACGACAGTATATAAATCTTTTTGCTCCTGTTGAATCATTCTCCGTAGTCACGATTAATTCCGAATCAGTGGGGATGTTGCAAATCGTTTAAATCTTCGTAAAGCACGCCTTTCGGATTTATACGAGATAATGAATCATTCGTTGACAGGCTGAAATCAAAGTGACAACCAGCTAAAATGTATTCGAAGATTCAGGTTACATATTTTCTAGGGAAAGGTGTGTGTCAATAGGAAAATGGTATTTTTCATGGTTTACTATATTTTTCACACAAATGATTAAGTTATCTTGGTTCAACGTTATTTCGAACAATTTTATACATATTATTTGTAGGTATATATAAGCATGTTTCGATGCATAGGTATACAATCTTACGATGAAAATGGCGGAAGAGCAATCGGGATGCAGGCGAGCCTGCCTTATACACGAACATTTTGTTTAGGCTTAATAAGAGGTAGGGAACGTTGGATACGCAGTTTTACCGTAATATTCATAAGCTGTAAGCTATTACATTTTATGATTCTACGTCCTTACATTTGATTTATCATTGTCCACATACGGGTAATTACGGCCTCCCGCTGATCGTTTGATTTATCACAATTGTACAATTAACCACGCATCCTGGCTGATTTATGCTCGAGAATGTCATACGAAGCGTGTACATCCAACGTTGTAGCAGCTGACATTCAGGGCCAGTTGGTACGTAAAGTAAAGTCGGAGTAAGTTTCTTTTCTTCGTTCTTTGGATTTTCTCTTTTTTGCCTTTTTCTCGTCTTAACGCCATGTAGATTACGGGGCCGCAATACAAAATAGACTCGGCTTTCGTATCTCGTGTTATCTCAAGCAGATTGCCTGTTTACGCAATTACGAAAATTTCGAAGGTCGTGAATTTTACAAGAGAAAATAGGAAGTCGCGATAATGCCGCAATTTCACTAACACTCGCTCGCATACTATGCTTATTCGTAATTAAACGTAATTAAAATATGTCCTAATTTATCGTTAAGCCTTATTTCAAAGGATAGTTTTTATCCCAGCAGGTGAAAATAATAAATCGACGCGATAAAAACGTATAATAGCGCTTCGAAGATTATGGTCGTAATAATTTAAAAACATCAATCGCGATACAATATGTGAAGTTCGATCGTTTTATTTATCTTCCTTTCTACCTGCACGGCCGAAAGACATTCTCGAGAAAAGATACAAAATTGAGAAAGAAGAACCAAAATGTAAATGACACGTGATGGTAGAACGTAATCGAAGGGAACGGAAGCTCGGTGATGCGAAGACGTGATAGAAATTGAAAACCAAATTCTTCTATCGTTCCATCCTTCTTCATCCTCCTTCCTCGCGTCTCGAATTCAGCCTTGAGATACAGCCCATAACAGCCAAACTAAAAATACGTTAAATATTAATACGTTATAAATATTAAACATTTATTTGATGTTATTTTTAATAACAATACACGCAGAAATGCATATCGGTGCATAATAATACGAGAGAATAGGATTATTTACTTCGCGAAGATGTATATTATTTACCATTATCCAAAAAACTAAAATCATGCCAGTAGATAATTTTATAGTCGTTCCTAAAACTCTACAAATCCATACAAACATACACATGATATATTAACACCGACACAAGCAAAGTAGAATTCCAAGAACTACGTTCTACCGATTCCTGAAATCAATAAACCTGAAAGGGTTACGTGTCCAGTCCGAAATGGCGTTAGATAAAAGAGGCAGGTTCGGTCAAACACAGCCGAGCGCGACAATAGCACTCAGCTAACGTCCGCGATAAAACAACTAGTGTTCGGCGGAGGGATGCGAAATCCTGATGCAGCGTTCTTTTGGTAGGTCGTCGAGCCTTCTAACGTTCGTGGATCACGCGAATGTTTGTCAACGTATGAAAGGGTGAGAGGGATGGATAAAGATCTGCTGGGTGTGTCTTCTTCTAGACTCGCGTCGGTGACGCGGTGTACACAGCGGAAAGGAGGCAACGTTGATAGCCGGACGATTTTAGCTAGT
Source organism: Bombus huntii (assembly GCF_024542735.1). Taxonomy (NCBI): domain Eukaryota; kingdom Metazoa; phylum Arthropoda; class Insecta; order Hymenoptera; family Apidae; genus Bombus; species Bombus huntii. The sequence goes on along the minus strand of NC_066255.1, from coordinate 3,772,117 downwards.
ACAATGTCCCCGGTGCATAATCCAGCGAAAACCGCAGGCGCTCGGCGCAGCCACGAAATATTTTGCCGGGCATGAATAAATTCGGAGCTGCAGCGTTGCCGCAGTGACCAGAACCGTAGTTCCATCATAATGCAGTCGTTGTAGCGGTTTCACGAGGCTCGTCCATACGAAGCGTCTATCCACCTTCGTCGCCTGCGTATCCGTGCTTTCTCATTTGTTTGCCGAACTCGCTCGTCGCGCATCCTCCGCATTTGATCCTCTCCTTCGAAGCCAGCCTGGCTGAGCAATAACGTACCTACTTGTCTTTTACTGCGAACTGCACTTGGTTCTCGACATTCGTCTATTTGCTACGTACGAGGATTAAATCGGTTCGAACGAACAGCGGGATGTAACGCATCGATATTTAATGCTCGTAGGTGCATACGAGTTACTCGCGACTACAAAATTTTCTTTATCTCGTTAATTAATCTTGCAACTTCGGCATACGCGAGACTATACGCGCGCGTATGATGCAATGTGCGTGAATTATTCGTCGCTGTGAGTCAATGAACGCTAAATAATCGACGTTAAAATACAACGAGGATAAATGCGATTTAATAGAATTGTCTCGCCAGATCGTATCTTCGCCCTTGAGTAGGTGCCACGGTCTCCGTCGTTAACGCGAGATAGTAAAGTACCGGTTCGCGGAACGTGGAAGCCAACGTTTGCCATTTATAATCGCGAACTAATTGGGAACCGTGAGCATTTTTTACCTAATTGGACGTTTTTTTTTTTTTTCTAATCGTTCTTCGTATCGATCATTTACGATGTATCACCCGACATAGTATAGAACCATTTCGGATTATTTGACAAATAGGTATAATTCGCGATAAACTTACCGAAAGGCCACGGCGTGTTTGTACGTACGTCCAGGCATCGATACGAAAGATTCCAAGTGCTCGTTAACGTTTTCACCGGAGGAGAATTCTTCAAAGATCTTATCGATACTTCGTCGTAGCGTAACCGTTTGAGTGGCCTTCGTTGACAATGCTCGAATATCGTAACATTCTCACGAGAGATCGAACGAAACTTTCCGTCGGTCTACCCGCCTACGCTGACATTCTGTGCTCCCCACTTTTTCTTCCCAGTCTTCCAACCAGGAGGTTGCGCCTTTTTTTTCTCTTCCATCCCTCCCTTAAGGCCACCTTTTACGTTTCTTCCAATAGGAAGTCTCACCTTTGCCAAATTACCGTGGATGCACGGGTTCCTTTGGAATTTCTTCTTGCGATTCCACTCTCCTTCGCTTACAGCATTCGCGTAGCCTCGTTCTCTCGTTCCTCTTTCCTCCAACCTCTTCGGCGCTTCCGCTTCGATAAGCTACAATACGTCGAGAGATCAGCGTTGTACGTAAAATTTAGTACGAATATAACGAAAGAATTCCCGCTGCAGCGTTTCTCCGTAGCGTGGAACTATGTAACAAGCGGGCCTTACCTGGCAGCAACTATAAGAGCAAAGGGGTATGCGAAAAAGTTTGCATGAAAAAGTTCTTCCGCATCGACCGGCTCACGGCTGGGTTACGTCGTCCTTCCTGGAGAACGGCCAACGAGCAAAAAAATTGGCCAGCCCTTTTTTATACCTCGACTAGTCATTTAACCGGGAAGGATACCGTTGGTCTTCTCCAACGATACCGCTAGATTGCTTTCCTGTTAGAAACGAGATCATGGTCATCTCTCACGAAACTAACCTGCAACCAAGACCGTACGACCGGCAAGCCTGTGGTTTTCGTTTCACGGCTTCGATATCCGCGTGTAAAGTCTCGTACTTACGTGAAAAATATTTCGTTGCAAACCACACGTTCAATGTATTCGTTTGAAATAGTCCGATATTTCTTGGCCAAAGGTAGTCGGAATATTTGCTAGTAATGTACAAATTTTGATGATTAGGTGTATGTACGATGCTCGTAGTTGTGAGCGTGATATAAATTAGTATTCTCCCACGTAGTCAGATACAATTACAATTCGTTGTGATATGATATTTAGATATACCTACTACTGTGTTACGGCAGAGATAAACCAAACTTATAATACAATCATACGCGGATTCTAAATTAAATTGGCCTTCGTTATCCTATCTCACGTTGCGTTATACAAAGACGATCACGCGCGGAGACGTAGGAAGTTGTAATTAAGAAATACCAACGACGTTTATGAAATTATGTATTCGTGAAATACACCTGTACAGTCAGTTCGCCGGCTATTGTACACACGGTCGTCTTACCGCAAAAGATTACATCCGTACACACCGATGTATCTTTTTGCATTTGCAAACGACTCTTCCGTTTTGCAACGTGCATATGTATGAGCGATCATTATAGATAATTATCTTCACCTGCGCGCATAGCGGTTTGTAGTTCTCTGGAATTATATCATATAAAGGATAATTGTATGTGTGTGGGTTCGTGGAATGTTGATTCATGCTGCCGGCGGGACCAAGGGCAGCGAGTATAATGTGCACTTGGACTCGGTTTTGTTTGATTTGCCTAACTATATTCAGGCCTTCGTACTAGACCTTCTCCCGGAACTTATTGCATCGATTCCAGCGAGGATATTTCGCTCCAGTTACGATCGTATTTCCTGCCCGCTTATTTTCTTTTCTTTTTTTTTTTTTTTTTTTTTAGTTCGCAGCTTTCAGAATTCTAGAATCTATCGCTCTCGTACGTAGCCGACAAAAATCTATGGCGATGAAACGTTAAGATCGAATTTAGAGAAAGTTCGTTTATATGTATAGATGGATTTGCAAGTACCAGAAACACGATATGCAAGTAATTGAAAAAGTAGGAACAAATAAACGTCAAGTGCAAACGTAGAAACGAGAAAAAGTAATCTTCTAACAAGCAAAGAACGAAGAAATTCGATAACTCGAGCAAAAACAAAATGAATTTCTATCTTTTACTCAAGTATTATTCGAGAGGCATACACGAGCTTTCAGAAATATATTTCCGTTTAAAGATTTTGTTTGTCGACGACTCTCGGCCAACTCGAACCTCGGAGTCAAAATATTGCCCAAGTATCGCACGAGTTCCTCTCTGTAGACAAGCTCTTCGAATTATTTAATACCAATTTCTCAGAGCGTAGTACGCGAAAATAACGCGGGCAAGCCTGGCGGACTGTGCCTCCCCCCTGTTTGAACCAGTCTTACTCCGAGGATTATTTAGTACAGCTTTTATCGAGCCGTGCCAGCAACAGTGTTCTCCCGAGCCCTCGGCCAATGGCAGACTTGGATTCACGAACCATAGGAGTCTCGAAGATCCGTATACGTAAATTGAAGTCGTCGTTGAACCAAGAGGGCGTCTAGGACTTCTCAATTAACCGTCTGGGCCAGCTGGTCTCAAGTATAACCAGAGTCGAGCGTTCAAAACGCAGGCGGCGATATCGTAAAGAGGATTCTTTACGCTCATTCGCGGTTGATTGGCCTGGCAGTCGCAATGTCCGGTGTTTATGCTTGTACAGGGAAGCCTCGGTTCAGCCGTTGATCACTATTTTCGCCCATTATTCTCCTCATTATTTTTAGGGATGTCTAACTTGTTGCAATGTTGGCGTCATGAAACGATGCCATGAATCGACGATGTTTTCGAGGCATATCTTTCCAACCGCGTCAAGACGGGATCACACTCCCGTGATTTCACCTTTTTTCTTCCTCCCTCGTTCTTGGAATATCGTTGACTGTGGCTTCGCCGGCCGATTTTACGACACTCATCATCGAGTACGCCTCCAAACGAATATTTTCCTCGTTGACAAATTGCACGGGATCTGCAAAGTCCCCAGCAGTGTTTCTTTCGATATTTTCGATCGCGACGATATCGCCCGATTTTTTGCGAAATTTCTTCTTCTCTGCGATATAGAGATCGCCGTTCGAAATGAAACAAAGGAAGGTAGCTTTCCTCGCGACGATTGGAAAAGTGGAGGGGCTGGTTGAAAGTTCCTTCGTCAAGAACGGGTTTCGTTCGCGAAATTTTATTCGCTCTCGACGAGATGCAAAGCGTATTACATTGTTGACGCGAAGATTGGCCACGTAAAACTAAGACGATGTAAGGAAGGGCGATGGTGGAGCTAGAAATGGCGAGGCGAGGACATCGGCAGGAATGTCGTCGACGAATTTTCAGAGTAACGTAAGAACGCGGTGAACGCGAATGTGTGCGGAACGCTTGGTCCTGTGTGTCCGAGTGTTTCATCGCTATGTACCCTACGGGTTTATATAAAGCCATGTACTCGAGGGATTAGGGACGGGTTATATGTACATATATCTATCCATGCGTCTACCTCGATGGCGACGGTGGAGAAGTCTCATTAGACCAAAGTCTCGTGGAACGAGACGAGGAAACTCGAGGCGACGCGGATATTCGAAGGAAGACATGAAAACTTGGAGATTGTGAAAATGCAAGAATTTCAGCGACGGTCGGTGAAGAAACGGGCAGGGGGACGGAGAGATAGAAAAGCGAGCAATGGGAGGAAAACGATAAACGGATAGTCGAGAGGGACGATAGGTAAAAGGAAAGAAGAAAGATATTCCTCGAGAGAATCAGCGGAGATTCTGGCCGCTGTATTCTTACCTTAACTCCCTTCGGACGTACTTTATGCTGTCTTTAAACGCTCATTATCTTCTATACTGTTGCGAGTAAAGTGTAGGGGGAAGTTTCGATCGAAACGACATAGCCACCAGGACGATTCAATTATTTTTCCTCGAAGCCAAAATAAAGAACAAAGAAAGTTTATACACTGCAACGTTGGTATAAATATCTGGACATTTCTAAATACAGCTAATTTCTACTCGGACGAATAAGAAAATAATATTTGTCCCTTCGAGACTGTCGATCGAGCGTGTCGAAGGGCGGAAAGAGTTGACGAATTCGTAGCCGTGTGATAAAATTTGGAATCGTGTGGCTGGCTAGTCCGGCGATGCTTGCGAAAAAAGGTCGCATCAACGGGACGACTGTCTAGACAGTGATCAACACACGGGACTGTAAAACTTTGTAGCCACGTGATCCCGTATCGGCAACGAGTGTTCTTGCTTTCGCATACATATATATTACAGCACAGTGCTGGCCGGGAGAAGGCAATGGCGTAATATATTTAACAATGTCTCACGATATGAGACGTTTTTACGGAAAGTCGTTGGCATAGGAATTGCTTCTTGGATCTGGTAGAGCGGAGTTCGAGGCGAACACATTGGAAATGAGTTTGCTCCTCTAGGTACCTAAACTTCGGGGTTACGCTTACACTTGCACATGCATGTGGCTTTGCAGGGCGAAGCTCGGCCCTGCGCCCGCGCACAGACCAACCTAGCTGCATGAAATTCGAACTTTTATAACCGATCTGGTCATTGCGTTGGATCTAACTACGCCGCGGCGTCTTCCACTTTAATCCGCCTTTATAGAACGAAAACTCAGGCGAGCGTCTCTTATTCCAAAGTTGCAATTTTTTCCAAGCAAAATCGCCATGTCCTGTTTCTAAGCAGGCAACTTTGAAATCTTTCGCATCGTGTCCTCATTTGGCAGCGTGTTATGAAAGAAGCGTTACCTTTTTATTTCGTCGTCATTTTTTTCTATCGACGTTTTGCAATTTTGTAGTATCGCGTAGTACACCATCCAATTTTATGGTGAAACGTTTGACACCATAACAAGGTGTTGTTATAGCAAAAATTTACTATTACTATCGATCGTTCGAATTATATAGAAAAATAATGTTTTCTTTAGGAAAAAGGGGAAAGAGGTACTACTCGCTAGGAAGTAAAATAAAGAATTCAAGAAACACGTGAAAATGTTATAAAAAGTATTATATTGGAAAGGTATGAATTTGTAAAACTGCTAGGTGCTAGGTAGTCGTTTCTTTGATATCATATTTAGCACGTACTTAATAGGAATGATTCGGTAAACTATCGATAACTGGTGTTTGATATCTATCAAAGTTTCGTTTAAAAACTATTCAGCAACAAAGCGATAAAACTGCTTTTATGACACGCTGTGTGAAGAAGGATCGGAGTGTATTCCTTCGAAAAGAATGGAAAATATCTCTATCCTCTGTAATATCGTTCGCAAAAATTCTTCCGCACATTCGTACAAAATAGCGAAGGAGTTGCGGGGAAAAACGCATGGCTGTTTGACCGGACAAGCAGATTTCATTAACCACTCCCTTTTGGATCGGCAAAAAACAGTGTGATCCCTTCCTCGCGCGACCGGCCATGGTTCTTGAAAGCTTGGAAGAAAATGGAAGGCGTGCGGGGATGGAAAAAAGAAAACCGAAAAGCTGTGGAAGAGGGCAAAGACTGGAAGGGTGGGAGGACCGACGTATTCCGGGAAGGTTGGGTTAGGTTGCAACGACGCTTTGCTAGAAACGTCGACGTGGGAGGTGGACGAAGAGGGCAGAGACGAGAGGGGACGAGAAAGGTTGGGAATGAGGTTGATTCTCGAGCGAGGTCACGTATTTCGAAGCCAATCTAATACACTTCGAGAAAGATGAGAGCTGGAAGCCGGGACGAATGTCTGCCTCTGAATTGAACGGTCTCAAATACTGGCCAGGCAACGCGCAGGGTCTTTACCATCCAGGGAAATTCACGATATGGTCGAGAGAACGCGTAATTCCATTCCTTGTGCGCAATTAATTAAGTATCGGTGTACTTGAGCCAGCTACGCGTTCATCGACGATCCTTCGATTAATCCTTCGAGATACGTGTCACACGTATTTCGTTTCGTTTTCGAATCGTATTTAGGAGCGATTCTCTTTCGCGATGTTTCATTGCTGATAATAAACATGGTTAGAGGGAAATATGGAAGAACGGAACGTATTAAACGTAGCTGTATTTCTATGGAAAGTGTGACTCGCGTGTTAACGGAGTGAGATACCTGTACCACGGTATACACGTACGTACGTAGTTGGTATATAGGTAATTTTCTGGATGTCGGAATCGTTGAAATGTGTAGATATTCTCGCGTAATTATATTGCTGGGATTAATTACAAAGTCCTTTACTCGAACGAGTTAATCGATGCTCGGAAACCTTATGCCCCTATAAATCGAATACGTAGAAATTTTAGGATTCGCGATTATGTATTAGGATTGAGGCAAATTTGGTATCTGAAGGAAAAGAACTATGTAACGGTAGAACGATCGTTCGACGAAACTTTTAATTGCGACATCGACCGATAGAAGGTAAGGTACAGAATCCCGGTAGTTTCGAAAGCCCTACGGAATTGAAGGATCCTACAATTTCGTGGACCGTTGACCCGTAATGATAACCATCGGGAAGCTAGGAGTCTTGCGTAATAGGTGAACGTAAGGAAGCTCATAAAACTGCATACCCCGATAGGGTTTCTTCGTAGATGACTTTAATTCGTTTCCCTTTTCGCTCTATCTTCTTTCGCCTCATTTTATATCGCTAAGAAATATATTAATTTCGCGAATACAGTGCGAGAGTAGAGGAATAACGTAAAACCAAAAAAAAAAAAAAAAAAGAGGAAGGCAGATGAGAGAGAAAAAAGGGAAGGTAGCGCGAAAAAAAAATAGAATGGGGAAAAATGCATAAACTTTTTTGCTCGTAAAGCGGCCAATTCTATTTTTGAAATCCTCGAGCTCTCTGGCATTTAACCGTGCCATACGGTTTTTTTTTTCCTTTTTATTATTTGGCACTCGCGAGTCGGCAAATATATACGTAAAATGTTTTATGTAGCCGTGGCCTTTTCAGTTTCTGTGTTGCACAATATACATCCTAGATATATCTAGGTGGAACAATGCGTGCATGCGCGCTATGGGCGAACCAGTGAAATGCGCAGAAACTGCAGCATCCAGGGCGACGCCGACGCCGCTCGCCGACAGCGAATTCACTTATCTGCGTTGTACATGGGGCCGTTGCATGTAAAATACTTATATATTCGCGACACGGAATCCAGTTTTCTTGTCATATTTTTTACAGACGAAAAGGTACGCGATGACAGCGGCGAAAAGCGAAGTTAATCGTCTCCGTGTTACACACGCAAGCACTGTACGTTAAACACACACAAGAGGTGATGTAGAATGCATACAGCTTCGTGACGTAACCACGACCGTTCTACGAGGAAATGTCGACGCCAAGATTTCACGTTGTATCGCCTAAAATGTTGCAATAATTTAAGGCTACACGGCGCCGAGCTGCGCCGCGTTATCTCGAATACCTTCGAAACTTTCTTTTTCATTCCATTCCACCCTCGCCCCACCCCTTCACCGCGTCGCCCTCTCTCTCTCTCTCTCTCTCTCTCTCTCTCTCTCTCTCTCTTTCTTCTTCTCGGTGTCGCATTGCGAGAAACGACCGAGAAATTTATGCCCTCTTGAGGAAAATTAATTTAAGCCTGGAATATTGAAAAGTGATAAAACAGCGTGTTTAAAAACAGCGCCGCCAGATAACGAGCGACTATCGTAAATGTAGATTGAAGCGAATGGTCGCAGCTGGGACAATCGAGAACAAGGGGAGTAAAAATGTATTACTCGAAACATATCGAATTTTATCACGAGCTGCGTAAGAAGACGAAAGATCGTTAAGTGCATAGGCACGCAACGTTAACTTCAACGTATTCGTCTTGATATTGCAGAATTATTCGAACGAGATATCGTGTCCGTTGTCTTCCAAGTTCTGTGGGTCTTTTTATTGAAAACGAGATATAAACAGATTTAGGTCTGATCCGAGCAAAATATAAATACTCGAAGATTTCGACTGGAATTTTCGCGGAAATTTAATGGATCTCGTTGTTGGACGAAACTAGAGAGCGAATAACCGAATAACGTTTACGATACGACATTTCGTACGAAGTACGAGAATATTTTGAGTTCAATGTAGAGAATTTGGGTAGATTCGCAGTGCGCCGCCGCCATCATCCTCTTCCTGACAAAGCAAACGAGAAGACGTGCGCGCGTCGCGCGACGGGTCGATAAAATGGACAGCCTTCTGCGTGTCTTCCTTTATCCTCGACTTTCCAATGCATCTCGAGTGGTTTTATCTATGCACAATCGAGAAAACCATCGGCCAAGAACATCAGAGACACTGCGTCAGCAGGCAAAGCATAAATTCTCTTACGATTGTCTTGTAGCACGAGCTCGCGAAAGATCAGCACCGAAACAAGCATATTTCCATAGCTTTCGTCGAATAACAAGAGCAAACTCTTTAAAACTCGTCGCAACGATCCTATTTTCCGACGATTTCGTTATTTGACCAATGGCTGAATCGCATCACCATCACTTTCAGTATTTATCTAGGAATCTCCCGTTTCTTTAAAGCTTTTACCATACTTTTTTGTTAGAAATGTCCAATTATCTAGAAAGTTAGAATTGATTTTACATCCGAGAAGATCGGGACACAAATACACTTTGTATTTAACCAAAGAGAAACAACGCGTTGTAGGTGTTCAACTAAAGAGAAACAACGCTCCGTATTTAACTAGAGAGAAGCAGCGCGACGGCTAAACGGTTTCAAGCTGCGGGCAGTTTCTATGAAATTCAAACGAAGTTTTTGCAAACCGATAATCATTTCTGCCTGGTAGTTTTTATAATCGTAATTTTCATCGAATTTTAGCGAATTCTAGGAATAATATTTTTCAAAGGAAATTGGCGAGCAGCGGAGAATTTCGAGGAGCCATGGCGCCGCCCGCCAATTCCCGCTGCTTTCTGCTTCATTGGTCCGTCGCTTCGGTTCACTGCAGATTAACCCTCTCGCGGAATTTACGAGCGTCCTTCCCGCGGCTGATATATTTTTAAACGGTATCGTCGCGGTTCAATCGTTGATTACCGAGAGTAATCTTTTACCAATTAACCCTTTGTTCCACGATAGAACCACGCCATCGAACGATATCGCCATTGCAATTTGTTTTCTACGAATAGAAAAAGTATTCTCTCTTTGGAAAATTCTTCGTTCGATTCTACCCTAATTTGTCACTGTTGCACAGCAAATTACACGAATTTTTTCGCTCTTCGTTGAAATTCCACTGTTATTTAAAGAACACGCGGAATAAACGTGATAACGTGGTCTTTGACATAGTCAAAAAGAAGAAAACGAGTTAGATCCAAAGATGTACCTAAACATTTTGAAATAAAGAGCAACAACACATAAGAAGCGATGCCTTGAAATACGAACTTGGATTTAAAAATTACTCTGCCATACGAAACTGCATCTTACATCTTTCTCTAAAGTCTTCGTTTGTGATTGAGCAAGATAGTTACCTAATGAGTGTTAGGTAACATATAGCGTAGTGTTTTAATCATCGTATTAAAATTAGTCTCTGTCACGGTGTCGATAACACGTTAATCTATCACGTACAACAGAATTTCGTGGCGTTTGTTTCCTCAACGAATGGAATGGAGCGTAATTCATAATAAAGATCTTCTAATCGTTCTGAGCAATCTATTATAGCAGAACAGACACGTTGACAACGGTAATGATATTTCTACTTGGCTTTCGATTTTAACATTGTCACGTAACATCGTTAAGAGACGTCACGTCCTAAAACACGGGCTGTACATCATCCTAGACTTTCATAACGCAAATCCGTACATCGCCGTTTCTATTTAAAGGAATTGGACCGCGTGTAACGCGTCTATCAATGCGAACGAATGATTTTCACGAACGCGCAGAGCTGCATAAAGTCTCGCGATGGTAATTCCTTCGGATTAAACTTATCGAACTCCGAATCTCTCTTGGTAACTTTAACGATACTGTACAGTTGGGAAAAAGTTCTGCTGGAAATTTAGCGGCAACATGCTGCAAGCATCGCATGGTAGAAGCTATTTCCCGGTAGCAAAACTTTTCGCTCGGTCGTAAGAGCTTTCGCGCGGTTTCAAACTTTCAAGATCCAGGCCAGCGACAATTTGGGTCCTTCTCTGTTCGTGTCGAGCGACCGAAGCTTAAAAACGAGCTAGTGTCGTCGAAGAAGTACGTACAACGAAGTCTGGACAAGATTTCAAAGTTTGCGATAAACGACAAAGACCTCTTCGACGTTGCAAGAATTTCTCCAGCGAAGTAACAAACGAAATCGCAAGCGAAACTACGCGCAATACCGCGACTACCAATTAATTCTACTCGAAGAAAATGCTGGAAAAGATTACAGGGATGGCTGGTGGGTATCAGGAGGGCCACGTTGAAAGTTGAATGTCGCAGGCGAGATGTAAGTTCTTAACTAATTTCGGATTCCGTCTCGTTTTTACGATAAAGCGGGTAATATCGTGAGACTGCGTGGAAAAAGGGGGGAAAAATTTTTCACGCGAGTTGCGCGAGAGCTGCTCGCTGTCTCGAGTCGAAAGTTTTCGAGATCGGAGTCGGCGACATTCTGCTTCTTTCTTGGAACTTGTAAAGCTTAAAAGCACTTGGAGGATTTATGCTCAAGCGCGTATCAGGGAGGGAATGAAGGAAGGAAGGAAGAAAGGAAGAAAGAAAGAAAGAAAGAAGGACTGCATCCTTTGGGCTAGGATATCAAGCGAGCAAGGAAAAGCCTTTAAATTCGTAAAAGTTTAGAGCATGCCGGAGTGCAAGGAAGTAAATTTAGAAATGAGAAGTTTGGATCCGTCGTGAGGAAGCGAGACAAAGCTGGCCGCACAGAGGCTGCAGCGTGTTTCCCTTGGAAAATTTAATTTCAACCTTAACCCTTCTCCCGCTTTTCGCTTGTAAGTTCGCGATAAATTTTTACGTCGGCGCGATCCGCTCGACTGAGATGTTTCCTCCGAAACAGCCGTGAGGAAATCGAGCGCTGCTTGTCCATAAAAGAAAAAAAAAAAGAAAAAAGAAAAAGAAAACGGAAAAGGAATAATAGAAACGAGTAGGACTAATTAAAATAACTCCGCCGTCCGTCCATAACGGAAAAACGAGTGCTGGGTTACTCGACAAATATCCGTGGAATATTTCGAAATGTATATAAAGAAGATCTGAAGGGAAAGAGAGAAACGAGCAACGAGGGACAAACGTGAAAATATCGTCGGATAACGATTCCACCGGAGGTTTATTTAAATAACGATCCGAGGATACGATGTTACGCGGCGATACGATTCGGCGGGGCTTACTCGATCGAATGGCGAACCACCCAAAAATAATGAAGCCAGCCTCGCAACCAGAAAAACGACGGAATCGAAAAGAAACGAGATTCCGAAGGCATCGCGACGATCCCTCCGAACGGTGGATTCCACGGCGTAGCGAAGACATAAGTTCCGAACTAATTTCAGGTTTTACTCCTTTTAGGGGAATAGCTTGTAATAACCGGCAGCGAGAGGTGGATCAAGGTAACCCTGAATGGGGAGGGGAAAAGAGATGCGGCGGCAACGAGAAGAAGGGAATGGGTTCCGTGTGGTGAGAGTTGATTGGATACGATAGGTCAGAGAGAAATCGGGGTACAAGAAGCAGAGAGGTAACCGGATCAAGGTAGCAAAACCAGATCCATTAACGAGCTTCGGGGCACCGCCCTCTTTATCGCGAACGTCCTCGGCCCAACAAATGGGCCACCTGTATCTGTTCCGTGTAATATTCGCGTGTAATTGCCGACAAAGTTATAGCGCGCGCTCCTTTACCCGATATCCGATCACGGTTGCTTTGTTTTATCGGCATTATCATAATTATTGAATTAACGCGCGTCCCCTACATGCTGAATTCGACCTGACTCGCCTTTCGCGGATCTGACTTTGTTCCGCTTAATCGCCGCGTAAACCAGCGTCGAATGGCGAACGAGATATCGACCGCTCGTCGTTTCTGTTATTGAAACGTATAAATGTTTTAAGGACGAGTTAACGACGGCAATATCAACGAATTTGAAGACATTGCTGCATAGTGTTTCGTGCCTGTTGATCAAGAGAGAGAGAGAGAGACGGAAGACAGGTACTCGTGGAAATATTTTTCTACGGCAACTCGATTCACCATTACGTTCGTACAACCGAATTAAGAATACGCGTAACGCGAACCTCTTCAATTGCTGACTCTCTACGTGGAAGAAGCGTGACTCGCGAATTCGATATTCGTGAATCTCGACTCTTTGGCGGAATCGACGATCGACGGGGAGTTTCGAGAGCCCGAGGGCTAACAACCAGGATCGTATCGGCGAAGAAGGCCATCAATGCAAATGAAGATATTACCACCGTTCACCCTCCTCCTACGTCACCTGCCAACATCGATCTCCAGCCTCCGCTCGGAGGTATCAGCCCTGAAATCGACTGCTTCCCATTCGAACCTGGTTGCGCGTGATTTTTTTTTTTTTTTTTTTCGAAAATTACGACATCCAGTTAGTAGTAATCGATTCGGTCTGCACCGACGAAATAAAAAAGGATCGTAGACAACCGTAGAGAACGTTTAAACATCCGCACTGCTCTAACTGGATTCCATTGCGTCATCTCGTGTTATTAATCCTCGCGCTTTTTGCTCGTTATTCCTGGCAACGATAATTTGGAAAAACGAAGACTACATGAGAGAATAGTCGGTATCGTGTAGAAACAAAGAAATTCGTTAAGATCTTTTTTCAACGGCGGTATGATTCAATTCCTAGCGACTCTTAGGATCGTTTGAATTTTTTTTTAGGGTACTCGGAACTCATTTATACGCGATTTCCACGAAGCGATCCACTTTCAGCAGCTAGCGGCGAGCTGCGTCGGGTTCACACAGCTTCGAAACGCAAGGGGAAACCACCCAGAAATAAACGTTCAACTTAGAAACGGTTTAAGAGAACACCGACAGAAATCTTCCCCTGCTGCATGGAAAACACGGTAAACATTAAGGGTTGGTGAACACGTGTTACATGCGACGTTAGAGGCGATCGAGGTCGTGTCGAAAGCGCATATCGGTTCTCGCGAAAATTTACGTAGTTGGTCTATCGTTGCGTTTAGAAGATATCACAAACCAATACTTTGTTCGAAATTGTTGCATTAAATTATCATATCACGAATATTATTTTAGACGAGCGTCGTTGTACGTACAGCAAAGGCGTAGAAAGGATAGTTACGCGAGTCTGCAATTTTTAAAGTTGATTGGAGAAGGGAAAGCACGCTAATTGAAGTAGATAAATATCTTCGTACTTCGTGGATATTTCAATCAGTTGATGTAAGAAGCGTATTTCCTTCTTTGATCCTTTTAGAGTAGATTAGATTGCCAACGTGGATATCTGAGAATAAGCTTCTATCTTTTAAACAACGCGTAGATGTAAATTGAAATCGATCAACTCAGAGACGAAGTCGGTTATAGAGAAAATGAGATAACGTTCGCGAGAAATATCGCGATCGCTTTATGCGAGCAGGAGAGAAGTAGTGGAACGTGTCTAAGATTACATTAGACGCGGTATAGAAGGTTAATCTTGCCAAAGAATTTCACACGGATATTACTCGCACTTCGAGTAGAAGTAGTAAAGCTTCGAGGAAAATTTACTGCTCGGCTCGATCGGGTAGATTGAACTGGTGGGAACAACGAATCTCTCTATTAAAAGACGAAGGACGTTGGCTAATTACCGCGTCTGGCAGTTCTCCTTAGCACTTCTTGGCTCTTAACTCGTCGTCGAGGGAGGAGGATCCGATCGTCGCGCGAGAAACCAATGCAATTTGTGACGTTCTTTGAAAGGTGTTCTTTGTCGAACCAATCTCGATAAGAGTATCCAAACATCGAGACACTCGAGAGTCTGCGTCGTACGCATACGCGCACGCGTGCACACACAGATACACGAGCACACCCTTATCTCATATACCCATCCACACTGCTTTCTTGTTCGTCATCGCCTTCGTTAACCACCATTTTCACTATTAACCACCATTTTCACTGTCACTGTGGAACCAGGCGCGAAGTAACGCAGCACGCGCGAAAACAATAGAACGAACGACATCGCGAAGGTACAAACGAGCTTTCACAGTAAACGATGGGGTAGCGTTGCTCTCGAAAGTCCGAACTTGAGTGAGCAACAGACGAAAGACATTTTGCATTCGTATAATAACGGTAACCCTCGAAGCAGTGAGACCTTTAGGGCCTCTGTATACGTACGAGGAAGTTTAACCCTTTTTTTGCACCGGTGCACCATAAAGCTCGAACGACAGAGGGGAAGCTGAGAAGTGTCCAGCCCAGTGTCGGTGGCTTTCGTGCGCTCGAATTCATAACGGTGTAGCTCTCGTTTTCCTTTCGTTCTTCCGTCTCCGTTCGTCTCCATCGCGCGTTGCTCCTCCGCGTCATAAAGCACTGTAAACAGCGACAGGAATTCGTTCGGCTGCTCGCTCGTGTTTCTTCTGCTCGTCCTTTCTTTTTTTCGCGGCCAGCTTCCAGCAAGAAATTACATATAAAAAAAGGGCCAGGTAACGGGTTGCGGGCAGCCGTGGTCAATTGCGAGCGACAGCTTTAGGAACACATTGGCCAATTACCGTTTCCTTTGGCTCGTGGATAGGACGTGCTCTGCTAAAAATTCTTCCTCCCTATTTGAACATTCGAACTTTTCTGATCTTCGATTAGGTAGAATGGAGATGTTTAATGGAGACTGAGGTTTATATCGTTGTAAAATTTAATCGATCCCGTGTTACATCCCCTGGGTTGTTTCCGAGAGAATTGCATTCTTTCGTTATCGATCGTACTTGTGTTAGAAAATTTCTTGTAATCGCGATTTTCTTAGTACGGTGAAAGTCTGCTTCTCGATCGGAACAAGTGTCCACCGATTATTCGCTATTACGCGCTATATTATGCGCGTTATTTTAAATAAAAAACAATTGCACTAACAGAATATTCGCTGTAAAAGAAGCGTTCAAAGTCGTTCAGATTTTCTGCTTTAAGAAGCGCAACACCATAGCAACCACGCATGGAAAAAACAAGCTCTTTCACAAAGAGAAGCGAAAGAAAGGAGGAAGGTTTGTTTAGCAAAAAAATTTCACGAAAAAATGCAGGTAACCGCTCGAACCGACGAAATGCAGAAGGTACACACAGCGATAGAAAAACTGTGTTCCGTCGCATCTATTAAAAACAGACTTTCGTGGTGGGCGAAACGGAGGATCGAAGCTCGTTTCTAGAAAAATACGAACAAGTTCAAATGGTCGAGAAGATCTTATATCCAAACGTAACGTATTCGCAATTAATATTTGATCTTTAAATTACAAATTTCAAATTTTAAGTTTCAATTTCCCATTTAAAATCTAAAAATTATCGGCTAGATCTTTCGTTGATCGTTCGTTATTTCTATTTTTGACGTAATTGACGTTGTTATTTGAAATACCGTTCACCAAACGTACTCCGTGTCTATTTAAAAATCTGGTTTACCCATTGGCAAACTTATTATGTCGTCGCTTTTCCAAACTTCCACGATATATCATACCATATGTTATCATACGATAACATATCGTTGTCAAAATACATGTCGCTATTACATTATGATTTAACCATCGCGTTTCATGTTCGAATTCCAATGGAACGTCGAAAGAAGAAGAGAAAGAAGAAGAGAAACAGAAGCGGAAGCTTCCATTTAGCGATTCTCCAGGCTATTCCTCTGATTAGACCTAACATTGCTTAATTATCCAAGATTTACACGGATCGCCTCAAAATTCTTCCGAAATGATTTTTATCCGGAATGCAATATCCGATGACGTTCCGTGCGTTCATTACGAGTCAGAGGCCAAGAAATAACGTTTCCAATAATCACGCAGCGTGCGGTCTGATCGTCTTGTGTGGTCGGCTCTTTATTATTTCAAGCCGACTCTTTTTTCCGTTCTCGTGGTGAAGTACGTCGCGGCGCATCAGCTATAACGTGGCTCGGATCAACGAAAGCCGATTTCCTTTTCGGCCTTTCGCGCGATCCTTCGAGTCCCGGCTATTGGGCGTCGTTAATTAACGCGATATTACGCGTGCAACGTTTACAGCGGAAAGAATCGATTACACCAGTGATACGTTTCGGACAACGAGTTATTACGATTGATACATTTCAACGAACGATTGCTTCTTTATAACGTCCGACACTTTTATAATTGCAACAACGCGAATCGACCGTCACTTCCGCGAGGTCCGAGCCAATCCTCCAGGTGTGTAATAGTATCTGTATTGATATTCGTTTTGAATTATGGTATACGACCAATGGTTGTAACAAAATCGCAAGCGTCGACGCGATATCATGGCACGTTCGTAAAATATTTTTACAAGTAGGTGAATTCCGACGAGCAAACGCGATATTTCAATCGGCAGCTTATGGCCATTGGTTGGAACTGTCTCTTTAAGCCACGGATCTACGTTTCCAATAAATTCCTTTTGTTTCCTGATCCCGTTGTTATGCGTTAAATTATCGCCCGTTGTAAAGCGAACGCTACCGTCGCGCGATACGCGTTAAACTGGAATATTTTCGAAAAGAAGTCGTGGAATTAGGGCGATAAGGGTGTATCGAAGCCACGGGAAACGCGTTCTTGCCTCTCGATTTCCTGTTCCATTCGTCGTTAACGCAACGTTGCGTACCGCAGCTATATCTACGTATAGGCAGGTCTCAGATTAGAACGACAGGAGCGCGCCTAATCGCACTCGATTTGCCAGCTTTTCCGCGTTCACAGTGCCGCGAACATTTTTCCCGGCGGAATCGAATCGCGTCACGCCCCCGCGTTCAGGGGACTCGTTTACAGCTGCAGTTACAGGGACTCGAGGCAACGTATTTCAAACGATCGATGTAAAGCTCGTCGTACCAACTGCTCTTTATAGCTGGCCGCGATGGTGGTACGATGATGTTCCGAGTTAGAACATAATCGCTGCCTCATAAACGGCCGCGATGCGTTTTTAAAAGGTGCTTTCCCGCGGCGATAAACTTTTTACGCACTTGCGTGTAACCTTCGGTGTTCTACCTGATGGAACGGTTGTCTTCGTGTACCGATAGCATCTTCTACCGAGTTACGTTTAATCGGGCTTCGATTGCTCGAAACTGCCACACGTATTTCTCACTCATTTTATACCATTCCTATGGGAATTCCATCGTAACGCACGGATCGTTAGATAGCATATAGCTATTTCTCTGGTTATCTTTTATTAACCGTTACATTTGTTATTGGTGTACCGTTCCTGCAAACTTTCACTACGCTACAACTGCTTAATTCAGCAGATAACATCGATCGACGAGTGGTTCTTCGGAAATGTAAATTAATCTTCAAATATCTATCCACGTAGTTACGTATTCTGTTAGCCTTCGTACTACTAGTCTTCGTCGTCCGAAAGATGGCATTTAAAACGGCTTCATCTTATTCGTAATTGTGAAACTTTCGACCAATACGCATGCCTATTTTTAGATTTCCATTTGGTCTATCGGAAATAATCAATCAAAGCCGTGTTGTTTCCAAGTTCGTTCCTCTAAACGACGAGCAACGGAAGAAGGATAGTATCGGATATACGAACATACATCAAGCAGTTGCACTCCATTGCGTTTATTTATGGCATTTATGTACTATTCGATTAGGTTCGAACGCAATTAAATTTCGTATTACGATACTACTACGGTAGTAGCTTCGTGTGATTGGAAAAGTTCGATACTTTGTACGATAATGAAACGTAGAACTCGATAGAAATACACCTCGCTGAAAAATAAGAGTAGATATATGTAAATACTGTTTGCAATCGCTTCGTACGACTGTATGCGACGAATACAAAAATCAATAAAAAGCTACCCAGTTATTTTATTGGTAATTGGTACGATAGGTAAAATGTAGGTATACTCGATAATCGAGGTTCGGAACGTGCGTGAACGCAACTTAACATAATCCCCTTAGTCGAGGGGAGTTGCGACTAGTATTGAAAATCTCCGATTGCTTGGTCCACGATTTCCGGTATCTACCTTCCATCCCCACTCTCTGTCAATCACGTCAGAATCAGTTTGCTCCTCTCTTCTGGTCGGCTAGCTACCGGAATTTTACTGTAATCGTTCAAGTTGGACAGTTGCCGCGAAGTTGGCGCGGATTACGCTTCTCTCTCGGATATGGAATAACTCGTAAAACCGCATCGCGATCCTCCTTGCCGGTCTTTCTCCCTCGGCTGGGCTGCGCCGGCGAGCGCATAGAAATATGCGAAAATAGCGACTCGGCGAAGCACGCAAACCTTTGCGAACAGCTCGCCTTCTCTTTCGCATCCTGTTTGCTGTTATTTCCCTTTTGGCGTTCCCCTGCCTCGCCCGCCTTGCCTCTCTTACCGGCCTCCGCCGACCAATCACTTATCTCAACAGTCACGGAACACTTATTCGCGAATATGAATTTAGAGGGCTTACACGGTGCGCTACACTTTACCGCGTCGGTGTGCGCGCGCACAAATATCGCTCGCGATTTCAACCGCGGGAAACTCGAAAAGACCACGCCCTTCCAGTGCGTTTCTCCCTCGTGATTTATCGATCAAGATTTCTGCACGCACGAGAACTTCCAATTAGTTAAATCAGCAAAGATATAGGACTACATATTATTGCGTACTGTTGATATTTATCGATACCAGAGGAGGAAGATGTTTCGGGAGGTTATAGATTCGAATAACCCGAATAATAACGTAAGGTAGAATTATTTGATAACGACTTGAGCTAAGAGTATATCGTTTGCCCTGTAATTCGCGCAAATTCGGTTACGAACAATTTTGCGGCGATTCGCATGGATATGAAAACAGCTACATGGTGTACTACACATGGATTTCTGTATAGGTATCGCGACACAGAATAAAACGATAACCCGACCCATTAAGGTAACTTGTACGCATCCATTTCTTTCTAACGAGTTAATTAATTACGAAACTTTTATGATAATTAACGGGATGATGGTTTTAGGGGCTGAAAAATATATGGTTATATAAATACAAATTGCCAAAAGCTTCATATTTACACCACTACGATTTCAGAGCATCGCAAGTACATGTAACATTGTTAGCGTTTGGCGATGTTTAGGTTGTTATCGATAGCCTCTCCTCTGGTAAACACGTCAGTTTACCCTCCACGATCCAATTCTTCGTCGACGTTTCTAAATAAACGATCGACTTTGTCTATATAACATTGGGGGTGACGAGGGATGGATACGGTTCGAGACAATGTTTCTCAGATACTTGGAGCGGGTTCTTGGTAAATAGTTGGAGAGGCGGAGAATCACGCTCCAATCGAGTGCGACGATCGTGTAACAGGGTACGAAGAAAAATATTAGGTTACGTTCAGTCACATTTACGGTAGAGGAATCTCAGGACACTCGACTTTCCGCCGGGGGACCATGGGCATAAGGAATCCAAATTGGGCGTTTCATCAGACCTGAGCGGTAGGGATAGGTTCGAGCAAAAAATGGTGTTGGCTCGGATGGTTATAAAAAAGAATATGCTGGAACTGGCCGGTGAGGTACGCTGTACAGTGGAGGACCGAAATCTGGAAGGGTGTGGTCCGTGAGGAAAAGAGCGATCGTTGAAGTGTAGAACGCTTGTAGGAATATTGTATTTTTATCGTTTCTCTGTTCGACGATTCTCAAATGATCGCATTCATTAAACGTTCTCTCTGCTTTGCCCAGAGATTTCTACATTCGAAGATCGCGCGGAAAAGTTACGATAAGTTCATTCTTGTTTTATGGTATTTTATGGTTAAAAAAAGGTACATATTTAATGCAGAAACTTTAAGATTTATTTCGTAACTGCTTGGCGTAAAGAGAAACTCATTTTTTAATACGATCGGCGATCAAGTTATTTCAGTTTCGCTGTAATCGTTTATCGTAGGATTTTATTACCATTTTACAAATATCGCAGAATGATAGGAAACGGAATAATCTGTTCGTATCAATCAGACGCTAATTAGCTCGTGTTCGTACTTACAAGTTGGAATGTCTTCCGGTGTCTCTATAATAAAGTTAACGCCAAAACACGTCCGATTGTTATTACGTCAGCGAATTAAGGAATATCTCGTTGTTAACGTATCGTTGCCAATATGCCCGCTAACTAACTATTAACTAATAGTACATACAAATTATTACTTGGTGCATACTGCTCGACGATAGTCCTGTCGCTCGTATAAACGTTTATTACTCGGATAAAGTCTGCAAAAAATAATATACGAATTACTAAAACGTACTTGTGTCCATTCAAGAACTTGGTAATGTGAAACTATACCAAGGTTAAATAATATATCAGCATGTTTAATTTTCGTTTAGCCTCGCGACGAACATGTTGTACATAGTACAATATGTACGATAGTACATTGTAGCAGGGATACCTACGTACTCTTATTGGACGATTATCGCGTGAAACCTTCTCCTAAATCGTCGTCTCCCGCCTGAGATACGCTAGAACCTTTTAATAGTCATTTGTAAGCGTAAACAAAATTGAAAAAAGCGCGGGGAATAGCATTATATACGTATAGAGAGTGGAGAGAATATTTTAAGAATAATATGTTGCCGTGATGTCACGCATCTGGGTGTTAAAAGTCGGCCATAAATTTGAACCGGCTTCAGGGATTAAGATATTTGTTCAAAATTGTATACTTTGTTACAAAAAGAGGCAAAATTGGAGAGAACCAGGCGACGTCTACCATTTTCGTTTCGGTCAGATGCATTTAACGAAGTCCAATCCTAATCCTAGCTGCTCCACCCTCGTTCAGCCAGCGTCTCCACCCTCTTGACCTTCCGTTAGCTTTTCCTTTTAGTTTGTTCCTTGTTTCTTTCTGGTCGCTTTCTGTCTCGGTGCCTCTCGGTTGACTTAACGCCAAGGTTCGTTACACGCAGTAACTGATTTCCCAAAGTAGAAGTTATTAACGTTTTCACGTTGCCATGTTTTCGTTTTCGTTGAACGAGAGAAACGCATAAGCGAGTTCCCAGTGTGTCAACCTCTCCGCTTAACGATGCTGTGTTTAACTTAAAATTCCAATCGTGAGAGGCGTACAGTATCTCATTCCTCTACTGTTCGTCTGCCATACGAATATTCTTAAACGTTCGTTGGTTGTCACTGGTTGCAATTTTTCATGGGCCGAGGATCGTAAGCCCTTGACGCATATTGAGCGTAAGTCGGAAGAAATACACATCTCGTGGTCGTCGATGTTTAAAGCGGTTTTTCAAAAAATGTCTACGCGTCGCGTTAGGCAGCCAGGAGGTCCGTGTATACGCGCATTCCTGGATTTCATGCTGCGTGTGCTTTCTACATCGCTTTCCAGGGGCTGACTTTCAACCAAATGACGTAAGATTTGCTCGCACGCGAGCCGATATTATCCAGCAGGATACATAATAATGTCCAGACGCAAGAGTTATTGCATCCACGTTTTTTTCCAATGCACCACTCCTCCCGTGTAGGAAATTTGCAAACTCATTGGTTTTTTCGTTTGCCAACCCCAAAAAGATAGCATCGTCGACTACAATAAATTTATACAATTTACTGTGGCGTATCGTTTTGAATTTTTGATCGATACGTCTTCATACGAAACGTATCGTTTAATCGTTTTAATTATACTAAAAGTGTCGTATCAGTTTCAGCGATGTATAATTCCAAATAGGAATTTTTTAATAGTAAAATCTAAAAATATCGCGAATGTTTTAATATGTTGATGCAACGTGAAACACATAGCTGCATGCGACAAGGTTAGCGTATAGAAATATTGAATGCAAATAAGGTTCTAGTAAGGTCTATTAATAGAGTTCATTAATACCCACATTAAGTCGATTGATAGCCAACAATTTGTACTGATTGCAATTAAGTTATTAGGCGCAGTGGAGATACTGCTAATAGACGCTGATAGACGAATGCATAAATAAAACTGGTTAAACTTATTAGATACTATTTAGCAAGAAATTATGTTACCAGGTGGCCTTCGTTTCACTTTCACGAAGGTTACTTATCGACAAATTGAAAGGGATTGAAGAGGAAAAAAGAATTTCATAACAGTATACCGCTGACGAAGTTAATCTAATTGGTAAAAAAATACGGTATTTATATAAAATAAAAATGAAAATACATCCGTGTCTCACGAGATATCATCGTCGTACAGCAATTAGCAATAATGTATTTGGAAGTAGGGAAAATATATTGAATGAAGATTTGCAAATAATGTTGGTAAATTAATATCTTCCAGCTATCTCAGACTGATTATGATATTTTTAATTGGATATAAAGATAAGGCAAGTGAAGTCGTACGTACATTCGTTAGTCATCTACGATCTGTCGGAATGTGAGATACAGAAATTAATTTCAATCGTCATTTGTAGTTTATATTTATTTGTTTATCCTTTTCTCAGTTTCGCTCGTACAGGCGTTTTAACTATTCGAGGTTAATTATTAATAATTATACCTCGTATCTTTGCGTGAGATTATGATATTCATTAGTGTGTATTGACGGTCAAAGCTGATAACGCCAGCGACTTGGCTACGATAACATGCTGTAGAAAAGAAACTACGGAAAACGCGAAAGAAATTTCTGTTTCTTTTTCTCGCTCGTATTTTTTGATATATTACGCGATATTCTCTCGAAGCATAACGTTTACATCTTACGTTTTGAACAAAAATATTGTTACTAATTCGTTAATGTATCATTAATGTTCGAATTAATAAAAAAAAAAAAAAATACCGCTGTTCATCGTAAAATTATAGGTTTTAATAGATCGTTCAAACGAAATATTGTTCGGTAACAGCTACGGAGAATCCACGAATTAATTTGTAACATTTCTCGCGAATGGCTCATTAACAGGATCAAGAGCGCTTGAGTGGCCGAATCGATCGCCACGTCGGTAATAAAGTGCACCTAGTGGATGTCCGTAAAAGCCGCTGGATGTTACCGGCAGGGTCGCTATAGTTTTCCAATTTCTACGTCCTTAAGACCAATTGCCTATTCGCATAACTCGATCACATCGATCTAGCAAAACAGTTTAATTAAATTAAAATATTTTCTACGCAAAGCGGTTAAGTAATTTCGGAACTTTTAATAACGATCCTTTAAGAAAGACTCCGATGCTTCCGTATATATTTAACGTTGTATTAATTTAAAAAATTAAAAAAAGATATTCGTACAAACTGTAGAATTCATAGGATTTCGTTTTACGTCTTTTCCATCGTGCTTTTCATATCGTATCAAAATGAAGGAGATACGATCCTATATTGGAACCGTATAGTCACGATGGAAACTAGAAAATCTTCAATTCTGCTCACGATGCAATTCATTCCCACCTTCTGTTGTTCGTGCTCTCTTTCTCTTTCTGTTTCTCTTGTGTCTCTTCGATCTATCTTGGAATTTCGTGGAGAGTGCGCATGCGCGCTGATACGGTATACCGATGGACTGGGTCGCGGAGCGAGAGGGAAAAAATCGAGCGGAACACCGCCATGATAGCTCGATTCATTTTCGAGCTTAGCCGAGACTCGAACCAACGAGTCGGTCGTTACCGTTAGCGGAATGGGCCCGGGCTAACCGTCTTATGCGCTTCTCTCTACGACCTATTTCAATGATCGTCATACAGATGCCGCTGCGATAATTGTCGCTCCTGAAGATCGTCGTCGAAACTTCGTGTCTCGAATGTGCATCGTAATGGCGGACCATAAGCATTCAAATGACAAATCAAGATTAAATACATTGTACTAACGAGATACAGCGAATCAGCTATATACGAACGCGGTAACTACTTTCGGTAAATCTCACAATGGTACGCACAACGATGAGAAACAGGTAAATATGCACTTTTGAAATTGTAATTAAGGTTCGAGCGCCAAACGAAAGATCACGCGATACTTGGAGCGATTTATAGAGGTTAATTGAACGTGTATTTGCCTCAACTTTACTACGAGGCACTCAAATTGCATTTATCGTTGATAGTTGCACGTATTGACGCGCATAGGTACGCTGATATTGAATATGTTCGAAGATAGTTTACGTTAGTTTACTTTTTCTCGCGATGAACCTATGATATATCGCGTATAACCAACGACGAACTTTGAAAATACACGTGCTATTGGAAGTGGTCTCCGCGCTGTGTACTCCTCGCACGGAAGCAGTCGATGACTCGATATCGCATTAAAACGATTCTCTTCGACTGCTTCTTGCCATTCGTACATACATCGATGGAAATGCTAGAATACCGTTTTAGGTCGTCGTAAAGCTATAAGCTTGCGGTCCAATAGCGGCCACCTGTTGGCACGAAACATTAACCCATTTACCACCTTCCCTCATAAAGGTAGATAACTACTACCCTCGAAACGTGCACCTCTGCCTACGACTGTGACCTATTCAACATTCAACAAACGACAAATTTTGTCTATCGCGAGTTCGTGCTTTTCTTTGGTAAAAGCCATTAACGTTTACTTATGACGATACATATGTAATCAACACATATGGTAGATTATGTTATATGTATAAACGAAACTATTCGAGGAAATTATTTCTATCAAAATGAGAATAACTGCAACGATATATTTATGCGAACTACCCTCGGTGAGCGTGATAAGACTATTTAAGATACGGAAATATTAGCATAGCGTTATGGTCGCCATTCGGGAGAACGGTCGTAGATAATATTTCACTTTTTCGTTCGCTAACGTCCGATCGTTATATCTCGCCGTTACCAGATTTCTCGCTTTTGCAATTTTCTTGTCCATCCAACAAAAATATAATATATTCAAATAGATCGAAAAAAAAGAAAAAAAAAAAAAAACAACGAAACGAGGCGGGCAAGTTAGAGTGAGACAGGCATTGGGATAAAGCAGAATATGACACAGACGTCGGCTTCTGCCATGATATTTCGAGTTATTTGTTCGATGTCGAAGCACGCGGATTTTATTCTTTCGCTGGTGACATTACTCTAAGTCATCGTGTTTGCACCCGTATACGAAGATGAAGGCGGTAGGCTGGCAGATGCTTCGCCAAAGGATAGAGGATTACGTAGAAAGATGGAAGAAAAATCGGCGAGGCGGGAGCGGGCGTAGCCGCGGCAGAAGAAAAACGAAGAAACGGAAGACTGGGTTTGCCGAGATGTTGCCTTTTTATTTCCGTAAGGGGTCTCCGTATGTCTGGAGAGAAAGACGGAACGATGCAGCAGTGCACGAGGAGGATCGAGAACCGGAGATCGCAAGCCACGTCCTCGCCCCTCTTCGACCCCTCTGGCCAGCGATGTTGCGATCCTCGAATCTCTATTCTCTGGTATCTCCGCGAAACGAGTCGCCGCGAGTCTAACCGCTACTATATACCCATTGCGATGACGACTACAACGAAGACGACGCGACGATGAGTTTGTAGCTAAAACGTATTTCGCAAACGACATCGACTCGGTGGCATCGAACTCGACGGTGTCGTGGTGGTAGGAGACGATATCAGTGGGACGGCCATACGAAGAAGGGGATCGTGGAATCGGCAACGGCGGCGCGGAGGGGCCATCGGGGAATCGTTCGTTTCATTTTCAGACCGAGAGTGGATTTTCTGTGTTGGGATATTCGTTTATTTCTGTCTGAGACTGTTTCGTTTTCTCCTCGCGATCTTCCTCCCACTGGTTCGGCTCGTTCTTTCTTCGTCGTCCCAGTCGCGCGTTTTTCTGTCCGAGGAGTCGAAGCCTCGGTATTACCCCTTCCATCGTTCGTTCGTACTCTTTCCTTCTCTGTTTCGTGAGGCGTGCGCGGAGAGGCCAGGTTCCAGCAACCTAATTTATTGAGCAGATGGCTCGGCGAGCGCGCAGCGACGGAGAAAGGGGATAGGACCAGTCAGACACTCGGCCACGTAGCATATAAAATGTAGATGTTCTTTGCCATCAGAGATATTGCTACATCATTGTATATCTCCGCGAGCTCGGCGCCGAGACCAGCCTCGCCGTGGTGGTTCGTCGTTCTCTTTCAGTCAATCCCAATTAACGACAATTCCCTCTCCCATCCCTCCATCCCTCTGCTCATCTTCCACCGCCTTTTCCTCCATGTTCCTTCTTTCCTTCATAACGAATAACCAAGTCGGACTTGTCACCGGGAATATTTACGAGTTTGCTACCGTGAGCGTAGTAAAAACGATCGCGTAATTTTCGACGCGGCCCGACTCACGCCCAAGCTTCCTGCCAACGCGAACAGGCACCAGTTCCGCCGGAATATAAACGCGGCTTAAGCTTCTCCGATTCTTTCGCCCATCGATTTCCAAACTGTTACTCACCGTTTCTATTCGTCCCTGTACGTAGCCACACGTTCGATCCTATCCGTTAAAATTTTCTTTTCCGTTCGCGCGGAAGCACAGTCGTTTCACGACTAGTTCGCAATTGAGTCGCGGTCTAATTTCCGTTAGAAATTTTCCGTGCAAACGATTCCTGAAGAAAGAGGAGAGACGAAGAAAGAAAGAAGCCCGTACATAGAAAATAAGACCCCTGGCGAAGGATGCTGGAATAGTTTTTGAAATAAAGAGGGAGCGTGACTACCGGGTGGAGCCACCCCTCGGCAATTTACAAGGCATTACTTTTACGACGGAAGGACAAAGTGTTTCTTCCGTGATAAGTGGTGCAATGGACGGACAGACTGTGCTCGTCGTTAGGATAGGTAGACAGAGGGAGGAGATAGGCGAAAGAGAGAAGAGTCTGCGGTTGGACGAGTCTTCTAGCAGGGGTATATAGTCGCTCGTAAACTACGATCATTGCTTTATTACGTGCTCCCTGATGTGTACCCGCTAATTGTTAGGTGCGAACACATTTATAGGCAGGTCGTTCATCCGTTTCTTTAGACTCCAATCGGCGAACACAATGGACATCGTTCTCACGCGTTAATCGGTTCCAACGATGACATTTACTGCGACGTATCGTCGTTGCGTCCAATAGAACGTACACGCAGATAACGACAATCGTGGATGAATCGACACCTCGTTATCCACACATTTTGCTCCATTTTTTCACCAATTTCGACAATACGCGCGCGCCTATAAGTTTTCCACTTCGAGTCGTTACACGGCGATGACATTTTATCGTACTCGTTGAAATTTCGATGGTTTCTCGAGGTTTCTCGAAACGTGTATATCGGTAGGAGTACACAGCACCTGTTACAGTCTGTAATCCAAGTTTTATGTCGCCGCTAACACTCGAGCTTGCCTCTCTAATTGGTCTTTAGGTAACCCGTTAAGCGTTAAGTGTTTTATGAACATCGAGATGTTCCGAAAACTATTTGGACGGAACGACTTCTTCCCGCGTTTTCATTGCCTTCGTGCTTTTCCAACTTCTTCCCTTTTTCTTCGTAAAACAGGCCGGAATTTCGCGGTTTACCTACTACCAAGCTTGTGAAACTTTATCGTTCCTCGATACGTGGATGCATAAATGGGAATTAACGGAGAATAGCAGCGAGAGAATAACCGGATCGCAAGTACTCGATTCAATTTTAATTAAGAACTAGCTACTTCGTTCCGAAGCGATTCTTATTCGTTCTTTCCATATATACACATTTAGAAGTTTTCACGGAAAACATTAACATACTATTCCCCGTGGATGATTATGCCGCACGACTTACTTAATTAAACATCGAGTATTTAAAATAATTGGCAGTGAATGGTAGTTCTTTATTGATCCGCCGTTTTACTCTCGATGAAAACACCTTTGCATTTTCATCGCGTTCCAAAGTAGTACGTAGACCGTTAACACACCTGATACTTACGACCTTTTAATTACGATATTTAACGATTTCGCCTTGCTTCTAATACCCACTTACCTACGTTTTCTGTCCCGAATAATCGATGGACTAATATCCATTTTATAGAGATCGGAGAAAACGTAGGTTCCTTTATGTACGTGCTTAACCGATCGTCTTTTATTTAACTTATCTTCCGATTCTGTTGATTTTGCTCGCGTACCACGTGAAAACTCGTTTTATTTTATTTACAAGTAATATTCATAAATAGGAATTACATCTGTTAAAGCAAACTTGGCGATATTTAATATGAATTTACGACGAGATATTGAACGTTATGTGCATCTACTGTGACTTTCTTGCTTTCGTCCTCAAGAGGCCGGCATAAATATGTATGAAAGGAGCCACGATGCATCGAACTGCGTAATTTGTGGCTTCGAGAGGCTCGGCCAGAGGACCATAGCGCTCGTAGCCACGAAAATTTTGAATAAAACGCGCCATATTAGCGTAAGAATCAAATCAACGACGGACGACGTATAAATAAAAATTCTCATCGGTGAATGTGCAATGCTACGGATTATTCCATTGTTCACGAAATTTTCGTCGGTTTGTAAGTTGAGTTGCTCGTAAAGCACGTACATAATTTACACAGTAACACTCGCACAGCTCTGACTTTTGTTACGCGAATCAAAATATCATATTCGTATTGGAAGATTGAATAATTCTCATAAATTGGAAAATTTATTAATGGAAAATCGTAACTACCTGGAACATTCTAACACATTCACATTAGGTTTTTTGAAGCCTAAATTAGATATAAAAAAACAAGTCGGAAATCATTGTCAGTATCGTCATACGAATGGGAAAAAATCGGGATACTACGAAGTATTCCGGAAAGCTGGAAAAAGTAGTTGTTCACGGATTTAATTACGTGACGGTGGACGCAGTGGGAATCTCAATCTAACGTTTGAAAGGAGGAAGGAAGATGAACGAAAAGCGTCGTAAGCACAAGGGACAGGTGTATATATATATATACACATAATAGATATAAATCACGCTGCTTCGTCGACGATGTCTCGCCACATTCGCCGAAGAATTCGTTGCTTATGAGGTCCGTTCGTTGCAGGAACCTAAAAAGGATTTTTTCCCGCAGACGTTTAATCAACCATCGTCGGTTTTATCCTACATCGTCTTCGTTGAGACGAAGATCGCGGACCTCCCGGTAAAACCCTTTAATTAAATTTAATTAAATTTGTACACAGCGTAGATATCCTTTTTTACGCGGCGCTGTACACCGCGGAAATATTTCGGCAATGAAAGCGAGAAGAGGTTGCTCTCGCGGCTCTCCGATGTTTATCGAAGCCGGTTTCTCCGAATATCGATCGAACACGTAATGGCGCCCTATGGTAAAATACTCTTTATTCGATCGACTTGCGCAGGACGCGCAGGATATCGAAGATATTCGAGTATTTTTGCTGTACGTAACGACCGTTCGCTCCAATCTCGAGAAAGAGAATTTGGAAAAACGGGATAATATCGTCAGTCGTGAAATTAAAGGAACGGAGTAAAAGACGCAAAGATAATAAACGCGGAGGAGCCGACAGAGGAAAGAGAAGAAAAGGAGGAGTTAGAACGAAAAGAGAAAAATGGATCGATCGGCAGGCAGGATCCGCGGACCTTTTATTTGCGAGAGTACGTCGAGTTGGTCGAGCGAAGGAAAACGACGTTATTAGCGTGGGCAGTCGGATACCAGAACTTGCTCGTCATATTTCCTACCTGAGTCCTCCCACGGTTCCGCCCGCATCGTATCTTGCTTCGTTCCATCAGTCTCTTCGGGAAAATATCGAACGAGCCACTCGTATACACTGCAGCCACGTACGAATTTTCGTATTTGTCTGGGATCACGTTTGGATAAAATGGCAGTGTACGGATCCCCTGCTGACGCCGATATATAGAGACGACTTCTCTACGTGGTCTAGCCAAACACACAGTTTCTATTCCAGCAGCTGGTCGTACACGTACGTTCGCTAAACCCAATCCGTATAAACACACACGTACACCAGTAGAAAAGAAGACGATACTACGTGGGTTACCTGAGCGTATATCTCACGATATGCTTTTCTTCGTTACTCCGGCGTCACGTAACGCCAGCGACACGGGTGGAAACGGGCGGCGGGCTTTCCAGTCGAATAGAAACTTTGCCGCAACTAGATAAATTACCTTTCTGGTCATTAACTGGAAAATACCCGCGACGAATCGGTGGAAATCGTAAACGAGGAACAGCGAACGAGGAGTCGAAAGACATAGGAAGCGTATAAAATGGCACTCGTCCGAGGAAACGTTATCGAGGATATTTGAATAAAACGACCTACTATTCGCATAGTATTTCTTTCTCTTTCTTTTACGTTTTGTCTTTCTTTCTCTTTTAATTGGCGGAAAAATTTGTGTATCCGAAGAAGAACTCTGCGCTTACTACTCATCAACTACGTGTGTACGTTTTATATGTTCATACTGTGTTAACAACGTTGGCGCGGAAGAGAAGGAAGGGAAAGGAAAGGAATCGTATGTCGAGGAAAGTATACCGAAAGTGAGGGGCTAAAGCGCAAGTTTGAAGTTTTACGTGCAAAAAAAAAAAAATAGTATTTGGCGCAGCCTGTATTCGCGCGAAATTGGCCCGTAAACAAGGTTGCTCGTCAAACTCGTGATGCGGATACGTCGAGAATGGCCAAAAGTCGTATCATCCCTTCGTTCGTTCGGCGTAGAAAGAATCTCTGTTCCTCCTTCAAACGAGACCAGAGAGTATTCTGAACGAAGCACAGATTTCCTATGTTGAAACCTTTTCTTTCTCATTTTCCGAGACGCCAAATAAGGCGAAAAATAAATATCATCGAATAACATCTCGCGATTACAAAGGAAACGAATCGAAACGCTAGAACCGTGATTCTACTTTCGGTCAACCGCGAAACGTAGGTACTGGAACGTTTAATATCGTGAAACGGTAGCAAAATACAATTTTCATTGCTGTTTATACAACGCTGTTGTATCCCGACGGCAAGTACAAGGAAGTTTGTAAGTGCGAAACGATAACCGTAGTCGGTGAATGGAAATGCCTGTTCCCAAGAAGCGAGCCGGAGGTCATATAAATAGATATACACGCATGGATATCGATGTTATAGGTCGAGATAAAGGGAACTTGCACGTTTTACGCCGCTACCACGAGCGTCGCTCGAAGCCGATGGAAAAATGGCACGTTTACGGTCGACGGAAACTTCGACCGCGTCTTGACTAATTCGCCGCGAAATTTTCATCCTGCGGATTTCCCGCAGCATCGGCGACGTTATGTACCGATTTTATGCCATCCGCTGGTCGTATTTAGAGTCGCTGAGAGTTTCAACGGCGTGAAAAAGACGAGGGGGAACGAAGAATCTCGACACGTTTCTGTCTCCACATCCACTTCATGAAAATAATCTTTTCTTGCTTCTTTTAACAAAATCCGAAATTCGCAGAGCAATGCTACATTTGTTGGGATTATTCGTAGGTCCGTTAACGTCATCGATCCATATTGAAAAATATGATATCGCGATGTCGCAGCTGTTCGGCTGAGTTAAGACATAAAAATGGAGAAAACGTCCTGCAAAAATTGATAGAGATTCGGCAGATTCATCCTTCGTTATCTGCTGGTCTACTTTGGTGTACACTAATCGCTTTGAACGTAATACAGCGTCTATTCTCGGAGAAACGACGTTAACCAGCATGATCGAACGTCAACAGCGTTGCAGTTACGAAAGTTCTAGGCATCATAAATCCTGGCAGAATCGCCAAAAGAGTACTCTCACTGTCTACCGACCCTCTTACTGTGTCGCGGCTTTTCGGCAAAGATAGAGGTTGAAAACAGTTGGAAAAATTGACGGTACTTGTGATCTGACGGTGACAGATACGTGGCTAGTTCCGGATCCGGAGAGAGAGATTCAGGTCGGTAAACAAAGGTCAACAGCTCGCTTTGACCGCATACACATTCCAGTCAGAGTTACAATCGCGCTCGATGAGCCTAACGAGATCAACGACGCCTCGCGGCGATCGCGCAATGATTTTATAATTCGTGTTCGCTATAATTCGCATTGGCTATAATGGCCGACGATCCAGGTAGGGTTTTATCAGCTTCGTGGAATGTAACAACATTCGGCGACAGCCGAATGTAAATCCGGGAGGTTCGACGGTCCGATAAATGCGACAAAGTAAACCGATATATATTCGTATTGTATTTATGCGCGTAACAGTACATAAGAGGAAAGTACGGCGAATGTTCGTGGAATCTGAATCTTTAAGAACGCACAGGTGTATGGATTACGCAAACGAAACGTCCGATCGAATAGGATGGACGTTGGGTACGGGGACGAAAATACAATCTCGTTCTGGCAGAGCGCTAGCTTCTTCGTCTTCGTTTCTCCGACTGGTCAGTTTGTCTCTCCTTCTTCTATACGTGTTAGCATGGTTCGTAGCTGACATTGCTCGGCATTTCCCAAAGGATACCAGGCAATTTCATATCTGAGAACAAAAATGACAAAGAGTAAACGCAGAAAGAGAGATAGGGAGAGAAAAAGACAGACGTACGCTGTTGTCCATTTTCCTCGTAGCCACGAAAGGGCGGGGTCAGCGAGGGCCAAAGGGAAACGACCATCGTGCATTCCAATCTCCACAAAGTAGAAGATCCGAAAGATCTTTGGAGCAAACGTGACCTATACAGACTAGTTCTCGTAAATTTGCCAGTTTCCTCAGAAATTTCGTTGCTTTCTCCCGATTACGCTCTTCTATTCCCTCGCCATCTGCAAAGCGAAGACTCTTGTAAGCACAGTTTTGCCACGATGTTGCTTCGCTGTTTCATCGAACGATGATTGGAAACGAAACAAACATTGTACGAAGTGAAACTGATAAGATCCAACGAATGCTCGCACAGTAATATCTGTTTAACATGCCTATGTATATTTTTACGCTGTAACGTGTTATTACATAGATAACGTTACCGAATGGACTAGAATCTATAAATGTGGATAATTATCACAGATTGAAATCGAATCAATCTGAAGTTCTTGGCGTATAAAGCTAAATCGGTCGATTGTAATTGCATTCGCGAGGCGGGAATCGATAAGAGATAATCGCGTCGCGAACAAACGTAGAACGCGAATAATTAATTAAAGGCAAACTCGATAAAAAGTATTGTTATTCTCCTATCTGAGAGTTGATGGACGCTAGCGATCGTAAACACCGACGCTTCCAATGGCGGTGTGTCGTGCGTGTTAACACACTTTGTCAGTGTGCAAAAAACATTTTAATTGAATTTCATTCGATAAAAGATAACTTTTTGCGACATCGAATTAATCATCATCATCGGCTATCTTGTTAGTAATGAAATCGTACATTATGGGACTATAAACGTTGAACGTTATCGTTTCACTTACATCGAATGTTCATTCCCTTCTTTGCATTTGTCCAAGTAAATTGTGTAACTTATTTTTGTTAAGGTTACGACACTTACTAATGTTTTTCCCCCTGAGACGAAAGGGGAGACAAAACCTATCTCTAAATAGGTAACAATTAAAAGCTATAAACGCTATTCCCATTGAAATATCGTTTATTGTCTTGCATCCTTTAATTTATATCTCGTTAAAAAGATCAGAATGCAGAAGTATTAACGCAAACTTTCGAATACGTTTCTACGTGGTACGTTTTAAACGTTACGTAAATATTTCGTTTTAGTTCATTTTCTCGACCTACTCTACGTTTTCTTACGACGATGGTTTGATCATTTCCATTACCGATTTACATTTCCAATAGAAACTCGTTTTTTCCCGACGTAGCGTGCATGATAACGAAGCTGTGCAACAGTTCGCGGTTAACATTTTCCACTCAAAGCCAAACAACAATACCGTTCGATAAGGTGGTATAAAGATCTTGAACCGGTAGCAGCTGGCAATAAAGCCAGCACATGGAATAGTAAACGTAGCGCGGTGTACGGAACAATTGCTACGCAACATGAAAGGGTTGCGTCGCTATCTATCGATTTCAGGAGTGACGATGTTGGAAAAATATCGGAATAGGAGAGTTAAGAGACTCGTCCTATGATCGTTCGACATGGGCGCGCTCCGGTACATTGTGTGGGTAACTTTATCGGACACTCGGTACACTTTAAACGCCAATCACTATGCTCGATAAAGAAGAAAGCGAGTTTCACACCGCAGAAACAAATCAAATAATTTTTTACTGGAAATTAAATCGCGTATGTAATTTCCTACGAGCGACAAATAATTTTGAGAACAGTTGTTGAATTATCGGGGTTTTAATTAAATGTAAAAACACCGACTACTTTCTTTATAATTAAAAGAATTTCTTTTTAACCGTGTTGCAAGTACCTTCTCGTTCTCGCGATTTCTCGTAAACCCAACGGCACTTGGACTCTGTCGTGCTCCGCTACAAAGAAATAGATTTAAAAAGTTGGAAAGTTTGATCGCGTGAATTGCGCCCCGAGCACGAGCACCACTCGGGGAGAACTTCTCGAAACTAGTTTCCCGGACTTTGGCAGAAAATTCTTCCAGTAGCTCGACACGGCAGCAGAAATAACGAAAAAGAGAATAAAGAAGAGGAGAGAGCGAAAGTTAGCGACCTAACGGGATCAATTTTCGAATACCGGGCAGGTATGGTTTTCTTTGGCGCGAGTAGAAAGGATTATTCGTCGCGTGGTTTTCTCCATTCCGTCGATCGAAGTCGGCCGAGAAACTTTTTCCAGCCAGGTATTCCTCGGACGAAAGGGTTACGCTGTGTTTTTTCTCATGATTTTTTCTGGTTTCCGGCAAACCTGCGGTCAATAGCACCCTTCCATTCGTTCTAGGTAGCAATTTTTTTCTGGTCAGTCAAGAAAAAAAAAAGTATTTTCCTGTCGGACAGTTGTAAATCTTTGCGCGTTTCTCGCGAGTCGTTGGCAGCCGTACACATTGTCGTCTTACTACTCGGAGAACAGCGGGGCAAGTTAGAATTTACGATGAGAAGTGCTTTAGGAAATCAGTGTGACTCGAAAGAACGAAAG
Source organism: Bombus huntii (assembly GCF_024542735.1). Taxonomy (NCBI): domain Eukaryota; kingdom Metazoa; phylum Arthropoda; class Insecta; order Hymenoptera; family Apidae; genus Bombus; species Bombus huntii. The sequence continues at coordinate 3,736,555 of NC_066255.1, read as the reverse complement.
GTTTGCGAAATTTACGAACGTAAGCGCAAATATTAGCATTAGTTTCGAAGTTGTAAGATGTCGTTAACTGGGAGCCTGTAATAGAATAGCAGACTTTATCGCTTGTTTATCTACCATATATGTATTATAACTGATTACGTAACTCGTTGAATGGATCATTAAACGAAGCACGCTAAACAGATTTCTTGCGTAATAATCATACCAGGGTCGTTCAGTAACAGTAACAGAACCGTGTAGCGTTTTTATCCCCCAACTTTGCGCTATTTAAATAATAATTCTACGGCAAAACATGTTCACAAGTGTTTGTTGAAGCAAGCGGCGGTCAGATTGGACGTATAATAACTTGCAAACTAACGATATTTCGGCCCATGTTTAACCTAAGACTTTCTTGATTCTTTTGGTAGCATCGAAATTGTTTATTATAAAGGGGAATCGAAGTTGAGTTATATATCCAAATTGAAGTTAATTTAGAAAAATAAGTTCTATCGGGTTACATAATGCGCGTTTATAGCTGTCGAGATACGCGCATAAACGGGCCGTTGACGTTCATGGCTCCTCGTCTTATCCTTTTATAGGCGTAGAACGTAGCGAATATTTTTACTTTCGAGTCGCTCCGATAGCCGCAAATTATATCACGTGTGCTCGTGGTTAGACCACGAGGCTACGCCAGGCTTAGGTATTTATTCCGCGAGTATCCTAGACTCTAGGATATAACGTTCGATCCTACGTAAAATATCCTGCAGTGGATAGCTCGGTCTTTGCAGAAAGCCGGTTCTCGACATTTCGTCGCGCGAGCTATCAACCTATCGAGAGACCGGACTCTTTCATTCCGTTTTATACATTCCTTGTGATCCTCTAGTAATATGTTTTTTTTTTCTCCGCCACGTAGTCATCCTGTTATCTCGGAATAGGTGTATTATTACAGGAACGTGAGTATTGTACATCGTGGCTAATTCCGAGTCTTTATTTTTCACATTATCTTCCTTTCATCCGTTCACGCGACTTTCTACGCTTTTCCATACAATTTTCTCGAATTTGCTTCTTCCGTTATTGCTAAATATTAAATAACAATTACGAATTCCAAATATGTAATGCCTTTGGGAACGTCAATGTACGTAATAAATAACTGATAAAATATTGGTAAAATAATCTTAAGTTTTCCAAAAATATTAAACGATATTTTGCAACGAATGCAATCGCGTACCGTCGCTTTTGTTACCGAATTTTCACGATCGAGGTTATCCCGCAGACGTTAGTGAACGTCGGTCGTGATTCAAGCAAAGTGTTCGAAACGCGCAGGAATTAAGACTAATTCGAGAAGAAGATGGAGAGAGATAGAGAAAGTGAATTTGCGAGCGAGCTTTCACACAGAGAAACACGAAGAACGAAGCGCAGCGATTCCACGATAATTAAATTATTCGTCGTGGCGCGCGCTAAATTATTCCGCGGAGATTTCATTCGAGGTGCACGGCTATCTGCGTCTCTTCGATCCGGGAATAAAAGTATTTCTTTGCAATTAAAAGATAAATGACATTTACCCACTCTCATTAAGAATCCCGCGTTTGGTCGGGCTCCTATCAAACAGAAACCGCGCGATGTTTTAAATTCGCCAGCCGCAGATGCTTTCTACAGGGAACATCGGCGAATGTTTTGCAAAATTTTGAAAGATTTAGATAAGTGGAACGATATAATGCTTCTTTCTTGGCTTCCAAAGAACGTATTTCACACTCGATGCTGCGTATAAACATCGTACTTTATACGACGAATGTATTTATTTTCGGTAAAACTGGCCTTAATTTCAGCGCGTTTGAGTTCGTTTGCAAAGAGCCCGGAAAAACGTATCCCTACGATCGATAATTTAAAAGAACATTCGCTCGTAAAGGAGTCAGAATAATAGTTGATCTGCTTTTTGAGAAAGTATTTGCGCTAAAATCGTTTGATCAAGCAAACGTATAGTACGCGAACGTTTGGCCTTAAATGCAACTGTATATACAGAGAAATTGGTCTGTTCGCGGATGAGCGTATAGAGTGAGCTCGTAAAATCGGCAAAACGTGGTTGACGAAAAAAAGAATACGAGGCGCGAAACGCGGCGATTCCGTGGAACGCGGTGTAACGAAGAGCAGCAGCGGAGTAATTTCAGGATGATAAATAGTCGCAACAAGATCGAAGGTAGAAAATGCGACGCTCACCGGGCAGTGGATCGATATAGCACCGGTGGATTCTCTCTTATCGATGCTTTTATACATAGATGCATAGAGATACGTGTGGCCCCGACAATATCACGCGAATCGCCACGTTCAATTTCCAATTTATTAATTTTGCATGCGCAATATTGCGTGAGATTGCTGCGCGCACGGTTTGCTACATACTTCCAGTTGATTACACCAATTTACTTTCACGCAGTTGTTGCAAACCCACACCTGTGAAATGCTATTTCGAGCTACAATATACAAGGTGTCCCGTCTCGTTTTTTCACTCTTCTTTGGATCGAAGATTCCGGCTAAAACCGAAGACGATAAGATGATGGAATTAGATTACCTCTTGAAAAAAGCATCCATAGACGCGATAGCGAAAGCCTC